>NW_012114566.1:3942721-3964682 GCF_000951035.1 Colobus angolensis palliatus
TTTTATGTTTTGTATCTTTTAAAATAGGCAGGGCTTACTTGGCTGAGGGAATTTAAGCCAAAACCAAAAAGCCAACATGTAGCCTTTTTTTCCCGTCTCTTTTACTCTCTCCTGGATTCTGAACAATACTGGAATGAGAAAACATCAGAACTTAAAATCAACTGGCAGTTTAACCTTACAAAAGTGGTTCTTAAGGGAGAATTCACTCCTAGTAAATACATCAGTGGTCACTACAAGTGGGTGATTATGTTGGAAGCAGAAATGTATATAAAAATAACTTGGGGAACTGAGGTCTTAGGGACACTATTTGAGCAATTTCCCTGAATCTCTCCTACCTTTACATTTCTCCATCACTAGTTTCAGTGTCTTCTTTACTCCACAAATTTCACTTTTTTTTTTTTTTCTAACACATCTATTATTTTCTCGCGGTACATTTTTCCTGTTTATTGTCTCTCCAATTCTTTGTGTCAGTTCTAACTTAACTCTGCTTTTAACTTTCTATTAGGACACTTAGTTAATTAGATGCTTGGAACATTTTTACTTCTTCGTTTTTGGGCGGGCATTTAAAAACACACACACACACACACACACTGATACTTTTCTCACCATTTTTATGTTTTTATCTTGGCCTTAGTTGAAAATGAAAGCTTCTGGACAGTGATGATGATCTATTCTGTATCAAGATTCCAAAGAAAAATATACTTGCATGCCTCGTCAGCACATTGAGTTTAAACATATTTCAGAGACTACCTGGTATAGCTCTGTCTTCAGGTAAGACTTTCCCTAATACTTTTGTCCTTTGAATATAAAATATTGTTTTTATAGATCTCTAAAGGCATACATTCTCTCTTAAACATAAATGCAATTACATAATTTCATAGTCGCCACTCTTCCATATAATTGCAAATGAATTGCATTTTGTTTAAGATGTGTAATTTAGAAATATTTTTGAGTCCCCTAGGGGATGTATATTTAAACGAAAATTAAAGATTTGTTTTTCCTTGTAAAGCAACTAAACCGAGAATAAGCCAGGCTTAAAAGTTGACCTACAATAAATCTTCAAGAAATTTAGGCGTCTCCCCCAGAGTCCAGGAATTAAACACTAAATATTCTGGAATGAAAAAGAAGGGGTGAAAAATGTTAGCCATCTCCTTATAACATCTAACCAAACAGGTAGGGACTATTATGGTACCCTCACAAAGAGCTTTGAACTTACAACTGAAGGAACACAAATCTAGTCTTAACTGTGACATTTACTAGATCAGACATACAAACTTTTTGAATGTTGAATTATATAAATATGAAAAATGGACATAATAAAGTCTACCAATCAAGATTGTTGTAAGAATTAAAGAATGATTGTATATTATAAATGTATTTTAGGCATAAATTATTATTATTATCTATAAATAGCCATAAGTTCAAGTGTTAGAAATGCTTTTTAAATTATTTCATCCAGAAGGAAATGATGTGATGAACTGACAGAAGATTCTATGACTTTAATGATCATTCCTATTTGATCAGAAGCTGAGTTCACTGGCCTGATACTTATCCTGCAGGGGACCTTTCAGAATGTTTTTGTTTTGTTTTGTTTTAATTGTCTCTGGGATTATCTGATATTCCAAAACTCAGAAAATATCTCTATAAAATGCAGAAAATTCTCTATCTTTAGTCTGTGTTTTTTTTTGTTTTGTTTTGTTTTTGCTTTCTGTTTTTTTGTTTGTTTGTTTGTTTTGTTGTTGTTGTTTTTAACATCTCTGCATTAGTATCCGCAGATCCACAGGCTTTAAGGCTTTGTATTTTTTTTTTTTTTTTTTCTATTTGTGACCAACATCTAATATCTATAAAGAGTTTTACTATAGGGCTCAATGTAACAAACTCTAAACTTATTCTACCACTTTTGTTCCTTTTCAGGGAATTTGAACAAGAGATCAGATTCATGGCAGAAGAATCACCTCCCAGGTTTTATTCTGCTCGAACCCAGTGGAAAGCTAATATTCTGACAAGAATCTTCTACTGTCTTGGATAGCCTTATAAGATTATTTTCCTTTTAAAGTTAAGTGCTTTTGATTATAGATGTCATGTATCCCACAGTATTAGCAATAAATTTGTCTTTTCAAATTAAAAATGAAGCTTGAGGGCTTGATTGACCTGTCATTTAACAACATTATTGCAATGAGAAAGTTCCTCCTTTCACTATACACCATTTTCTGTCATGCTGAAAGAAGAAAGCAATACTTTTCAGCTCAGAGTTCTCAATAGTCTTTTCATTTCCATTGTATCACTTTAAAAGAGAACAGCACCTTTGAAGAAATATTGTGTAAATAAAGCATTTAAAAATGTAGCACCAAGAAAACAAAACAGAAAAGGCAAGGGCACAAAGGAGGTAGGGAAATTACTTCTTGGTGGCAATGATGGCCAGTTTCTGTTGTATAAATAGCTTGCTCGTCACTCAGTTGAGGAAAAAGTGTCACAAGTATGTCAAAAGATGTTCTGAGCATTGAAGTGTACATAAAGAAAAAGAGGGTAATGAACAAATGGGAAAATAAAATATATCCTCAGTAAGCAGAATCTGCATGCTGACTTGCATTAAGTTGACCATCTTTTGATGTGGCTTTCCTCCCATGTGGGGTGAGGTGGATAAGCACAGCCCCACAGTGTTACAGCTTCGTATATCTCTACTCATTTGCAATTCATTGCATTCCTAGGAAAACAGAGTTCACAGTTAAGTGATAGCTAATTTTGCTTTAGGGATTAGCAGTATCTGTATTTGGCAAAGTACAATGATAACAAGTTTTATTAAACTATAATCTAGAAAGGTGATGCCACAAAAGGGAATTGTAGAGATTAAAAAGAAATGCCAAACTGAGAGCCTCCAAAGCTTTTCCTCTTGCACTGGGCATGACTTGGGCAGGACATAGTAAGTATACAATCAGTATGTCTTGATTTAATACAATTGAATGAGGCTGCCACACAAAGCACTGAGACATTATATCTTTAAATCATTTCATAACCTCTAGACCTCAGAATTATTGCTTTTTGGATAAACTTTGATTTTTTCATAGTGCTTCTGTGTTAGTTGCCATAACCAAATACCACCAACTGGGTATCTTAAGAAGCAGAAATTTATTTCCTCACAGTTCTGGGTGTTTTGGTGGCATGAGTCTTGAACTGCTAAAATTAACATTTTAATCAGTCTGAGCCATTCCTGTACTATCAGTTCGAGCCATTCCTGTACTATCAGTCCCTCATACAGTCAAAACCAAAACAAAACAACAACAAAAAAACAAAAACTCCTCTAAGGATTAACTTCTGATGTCTTGTATATAGAATCCTTAGCTCTTGGCCGGGCGCGGTGGCTCAAGCCTGTAATCCCAGCACTTTGGGAGGCCGAGACGGGTGGATCACGAGGTCATGAGATCGAGACCATCCTGAGCTACACGGTGAAACCCCGTCTCTACTAAAAAAAAAATACAAAAAAAAACTAGCCGGGCGAGATGGCGGGCGCCTGTAGTCCCAGCTACTCGGGAGGCTGAGGCAGGAGAATGGCGTAAACCTGGGAGGCGGAGCTTGCAGGGAGCCGAGATTGCGCCACTGCACTCCAGCCTGGGCGACAGAGCTAGACTCCGTCTCCAAAAAAAAAAAAAAAAAAAAAAAAGAATCCTTAGCTCTTAAAGTAGCATTTATGTTGAACAACCGGATTCATTCATTTTACTCTTTAAACATTCACTTGATAAACATTAGATTTGTAGTGTTAGTCACCATACCAGGAACTATATTAACACAAAGATTTGTAACTCGTGCTGTTTGTATCTCAAACAAGCTTTGCTCTGAAAATGTGCTATGGATACAAACATACACAATGAACAAGAAAATAAATTATAAGGGTACAATATAGGAGTTAGAGATAAGAACTAGCTTATTTGAATGGATTAAAGAAGGAACAATTTTAGCTGTATGAATTTGGGGTTGTTTTCCTAAAGAAGTCCAATGTAAAATAACTCTTAAAGTATGGAAATTTTTTAATAGAAAGTGGAGGAGAGGCTAATAAAAGAAGGAATCATTCTTCAAAACTTTATTCCCACTTTAAATATAAACAGAAATCTTTACTTCTCTCTCATGTGTCTCTTTCAGATTGGCTTTCTCACCTAGGTTTCAGGAAATGGAGATCATAATAATGGCTTGGAAAAGCAAGAATGGCTGGAGGGGAAGTTTGCAGATGAAAATATGAATGTTACTTCAAAGGTTAGTTTAAGTAGACAAGAGCTCTTTTGAGGGAGGAACCCTGGGCTTGCCAAAATACTGTAAATTAACCGTAAACTCTCACCATCTTATCTGCTGAGATTAGGTAACTTATTTTGCAAATATTTTGTTTAAAAATCCATTGATAAAAGCCTACAATTTTAGACTTTACCAACTGTACAAAAAGAGATGCCTATAGATTTTCACTTATTTAAAAACTAGATCACTGGGATAATTTTATATTCATTAGATTCCCAAGAGAACAGCTTTCCAATTTTACTATAGGCTTTCTCATAATGCAAAAACAATTCAGCAAAATTAAATTTCTACAGTTTTCCTTGTTACCACAACAAGGCTTCCAACTGTAGGAAACCTAAAGTTGCTTTATCCCTTCCCCTAGATCAAATAATATTGACACGTATTTCAACAGAGTGTTCTCAATTCTAACAAATAAGGACCATATTGTGTACTTGAGTAAAGCAAACACATATTTGTAATATGATCAACAAATACAGTTATTACTATTTTTCATTGTTTTTCATGAACTTGTTCTAAAATATCTTTACCCTTTGACCATCAATATTGCTATTTCAGGCACATAATGTAACCTCTAAAAAGCAGTTTGTTTGTTTGTTTTTTTCTACTCTTACATGAAAGTTTCCCCAGGCATTTCCAAGCAGCATCTATAATTGTAAATTATTTCAGGTCAAGTGAGGCAAATCTGAATAAGCTGTTATTTTGAGACTTTTTTTAAAGTGCTATCATATAATGTATCACATACACTGAAATTGAGGTGAGGTTTATATATTTGTGTGAGAAAACGTGTGCACAGCTATAATGTTAGACTGGGATTTCTCATGGAAGCTGCTCAGTAAGCAAAATAAAATTCTTCCAAAATAATTTGACCTTGAATAACGAAGCATATTTTTATCAATCAACTGTAACCAACATTGACTTTGGGGATTAGCCAAATTGTAGCATGCGTATTCAGGGAGATAATACAGTTGTCAGATACAGTGTTCTTGATCCATAGTCTGTCACTGTGCATCAAATCACAACCTGCAGTGCTTTTCTTGTTTCAATTTTATAGAGTAACATGTAATACATGAGTCAAATCTGTCTTGCTGGGTTACAAGAAAAGGAGAAGAACTGGAATACAAATTATACTGTAAATTAGAAAACCTAAATCCTAAGCAACTAGATTTTTAACCTTAATAGGAAATAATATCTTTAAATCCAATGATATTCTGACATAGAGCAGGGCTTCTCAAACCTTAATGCGTATAAAAATTACCTGGGGTTCTTGTGAAAAGATTGATTCTGATTCAGTAGATTTGGCATGGAGCCTGAAATACTACATTATTAATAATTTCTCAGATGATACCAACATTTCTAGACTACAGAACACAACTTGAATAGCAAGGTTCTACAGCATCATTATATACAATATATTATGAGATTTCATAATTACTTTTATTATCCAAAGAAGTATAATGCCCCAAAATAGGCACAATCGTGTCTACTAATTTATCTTAAATTACTTTTATAATAATTATGCAAACATTTCTTACTTCATTGTAATTAGTCTTACAATTAGATTTTCTCCCAGAATCCCTTTTCGTCATGACTGTGCAGGAAGGAAATAAAATAACATCAAAGTGTATGATTACAAAAATTCCTGCAGATGACACAAAATATTTAGGGAATGTTTAGAATATTTTAAATTCCCCATTCTCAATCTTATGGAGTACGGGGTGGGGGGAGAAAAGGAAGTGTGCTGTAAAATTAGTGATGCTATGTACGATGGTCGACACTGATGTTGATGACCACTCCTACTTAATTTGGACTCTCCTCTTTCTGAGAGCTAGTGCACGCAGTGATCGGTAGTGCATCTCACCTACAAAAACCTGCAGCCTGAAACTGCCCAAGAAATTGTTATGTTGGCAGTTTGTTAAGATATTTTATGAGAAGAGATGTCACCAAGTAATGGGTTACTTAGTACTTTCACTGCAGCAGAGACAGTTACGATGCGCTTCCTCATTCTCTTGACATTCTACTTACAGGATTTGCAGCTTCATGTAAAATTAGAGAAAACTTACACATACCCAACTACACCCACTCCTTCATTGTGTATTACTAAATAATTCAATGTAATGACATATGAGAGTTTTGTTTCATGTGGGTAAGAATTAACAAAGGCCTTACATCCTGTTCTTCTGAGGATTTAGAATAAGTATAGTGTTTAAGAATACTCCGACTAAAGAACTTCATTTCTAAAGGGTTGTAAGATATAAGAAAATGTTTTTAATCATAGTTTCCTCTTTATCTTCTTCAAACTTTGTTCTTTATCAAAAACTGTTAATTCATTAAACAAATCTTCATCAACCAATTAA
Source organism: Colobus angolensis palliatus (assembly GCF_000951035.1). NCBI lineage: Eukaryota > Metazoa > Chordata > Mammalia > Primates > Cercopithecidae > Colobus > Colobus angolensis. Next base: position 3,949,357 of record NW_012114566.1, read on the forward strand.
ACAGGCATGTAATATAAAAACATGTAATGTGGCAGGCTAGTGTTAAGAGCTGAGAATAAAGGGCATAAAGTGCAGTTTCTGATGTCGCAGACCTCAGTACTCTTGAAGATTTTATGGAGTCAGTTTCCATCTAGTTACCCAAATTGTTTCAGCATTTTTTTTTTGCTATACCAGTTAATAGAAAATAAATTATTAAACAAACAAACAAACATTGGCGTGTAAAACCAAAAAGTCAAGAAGTCAGGCACAGCTTTAATCAAAGGCTGAAGCAATGTTATCAGAGCTCAGCTTTTCTACATTTCATAGTTTTGAATTTTGCTATACTGACTTAATGGTCACACTCCATAAAAATTTTCCAGCAGTTCTATGTTTAGGTTGTCTCAAGAAAGAATATGAGGTCCTTTTATAACAGTATGAAAAATAGTTAATTGTTTCTCTTTGGTTATAACCTGCTCATATTCTTATTACTGAGTCAACATCTAGGGCCATTGGAAATACAATGCCCTGATTGTATGTGTCTGGTCCATGTGTCCACCCTAGAGCCAGTAATGAAGTAAAATCCCCCAGAAGTAGATTATTGAGAGGTATGACAGTCATGGAAGTGCATGGTACCAATCCTTTTTAGCTCTGAAGGAGGCAGATGAATAAACAGTAACTTTTTTTCCGTTGGTCTTTTATGATCCAGATAATATAAAAGTGAAATCCAAAAACTTATATTTTAAATTTGTAGTTTACAAAACGATCTTACCTTCATTATCTACCCACAATGTTGGCAAAATAGCTGTTTCAATATATTTGATAAGGAAGGATATTAAATCAAGAAAAGTTAAGTGACTTGTTCAAAGCCAAACAACTGGCCCGAGTAATATTCACTAGAGCTTTCTAGTCCTGTAAATAAAACCAATTTACCTCTTCTCATGGAGTCCCATCTTATGAACTCACAGGAGGCAATGGCCCCTTCTTCAGTGATCCCCTTATTAACAGTGGCATTGATTATTGATGCTTGAAAATTATTGAAATTGTTATTAATGTTTGATAATACCAGTACATCGCCTCCCCGCTTAAATCTTATTCCCGGCAGCTTTCTACTTTGAGGCTGAGCCCCGAGCTTTATCATCAGTCCACGACAACAGAGGACAGACATACTCCTCTTTAAGTAAGACAATGGGATTTAGGAATGGGCAAGGGAAAAGATTTTCTAATACAGCATACTACAGCAAATACTAAGTCAAAGCCAGGCTTCCCTATAAAAGAATACATTTTTAATATAAGCGGGGCAATAGAAAATCTCTACCTGATACCAGGGTATCTTGGGGAATAGAAAAGAGACAGGGTGACATCATAGCCTGAGCTTTACCTATGTCCAAGTCCTGGTCAGATACGCAAATTGTTGAGGGAAAAACTGAAAGCAGGGAGGACAGGATTCCATTCCCTTTTTGAAATCTAGAAAGAGGAAGCTGTGTAGGGTGATTCTTGAATCAATATGGTCCATCCTTTGCACACTTAAGAATATCTTTCTTTGCTATGAGACTTGAGAGATGACGTATTTTCCAATACCCTAAATATCACCATTTAGGGATACATCGGAAAAAGAGTAAAAACTAAGCATTCTGGCCCATGATCTGGGTAAATTTGCAACCTCCCCTACATATCACAATTCTACATGTTCCCCTTCTTATGTCTTTATTTCTAAACCACAAATATAGAATTAAAGGTATCTTAAATTTAATTCAGATATTGAAGAGATGCAGCAGTCCATTCAAAATTATCGATTTTGCAAATCAGCATGCTCAGTAGAGCAGGAGTTTTAAATTGCAGTCCTATAACTTACTTATTATCTGAGCTTGAAAAGTTTTCTGCATGTCTGTTTACTCATTGCAAAATGAAGACAACAATACCTTCATCAGCAGGTCATAAAGAAGATTAAGTAAGATATTACATATGAAATGCTTAGGAAAGGGAGTGTTTTTCTGGCAATTACTCTTACTATGACTACTACTACTGCCTCTACTAATGGCTTCGCTATTTTTGCATGAGATACACAAGCTACCTGGGACAAAATATGAACCACTGATACACATGAAAACTGAAGTATTCTCCCGCCTGTATTTTTCCACCTTAAAATTGAGAAATCTACTTATGTAGTTCCATAATACCTTCAATCTCATTCCTCAAAACAAAATAGACAATAAAAGCAGTAGGAGCACAAGTACAAATATCCAATACAGCATATTTCACAAACTCCAAAAGTCAGGCATAAAAATAAATGTCTGTGTGTTTTTAATGACCCAATAATCTACTTTCAAGTGGCTTAAGCAAGTTATTCAAAAGCTTATAACAAACCAAACACAATCCTTAAATTTGAACCCAAATTCTTGTGATGTAAGATTACATTTTTCCATTCTTTTTTCATTTTCATGCTCCCTAAACTTTTGTATTCTGACCTACTGGCTCTTCTCAAAGATTTCCATTCTCTCTGGATACAGGAAATCCTGCAAACCTTGTCAAAATCCTTTTGTATCACTAAATTCACAGGTCATTTATGTAGACTCAAGAGATTTTGTCCTAGTCCTAGTAAACATCGAGACTCCCAGATGTTACTCCAACTTGACTGTACCTCTAGACCTCTTGGAGTTTCACTCATCACTAATTTTCTGGTCCAGTGGAGCATTACATAACTTCTTCCCAATCTTTCCACAAACTCAGAACTCAGCATAAAAGTGAAAAATAGATGTCATGGTAGTGCAAAGGAAATCACACACACACATACACATACCTAAACAAGGAAAACACACACACACACCTGAACAAGGAAACACATACATGTACTCACATACCTGAACAAGGAAACCACACATACACACACACACACCTGAACAAGGAAACCACACACATACATGTACTCACATACCTGAAAAAGGAAACCACACATACACACACACACACCTGAACAAGGAAACCACACACATACATGTACTCACATACCTGAACAAGGAAATCACACACACACACACACACATACACACATACACACACACACCCCTGAACAAGGAAACCACACATACACATACACACATACCTGAACAAGATCCTCTCCCAAACAGCAGCATAAACAATAATAGAATAATCCTGACCATAAAGAAACTCTAAAAAATAAAAGCTCTTTCCTTTATATAATGAATTATAAGGAAAAAAAAATAAGAAAGAGCATCTCCTAGTAAGTACACCCATGTGAACAATGATTTTCTTCATGGTTCTGTTGTGGTTATGGTAAATACTTTTTACTCCTGTCATGTTATTCCAGATTCTGACTTCCCAGATAATTAACTGTTTGTCTCCTTTCTATCTTTTCCCTGATAACTTAATTTTTAAATATCAGTTATATTGAGGATTCTGAAAATGACAATATATTTAGATCAGATCAAGAGGATGGGAGAGGAAGATGGATTTCACTTAGGGTATGATTTGTGCACCTCAATTACTTTTCATAAAGGGTGTATGCATTTGATATTGTCCAATCTGCCTAATAAATTCTACTACATTACTGATTCAAGGCAAGGTCATGAAGCCTGATTTTTGAGGATATCTTACTTTCTTGTATTAAGAAAGTCTGTATAAGGAAATCTTATTTTATTATATCTTAAAATTAGAATAATAAATGTGATGCCAATAAACAAGAACACAATTATTACTTGCTTCTTTAGACAGAAATAAATGCTTATCAATATTCCAAAAGCCATGGAAAACACAAAATAGCATAGTAAGTTCTCTTTTGTTTAAATGTTCCATATATACAGTTCAAAAGTAAAATATTTTATTCAGGATGGTATTGTTTCCCCCTTTCCAATTAATAATCCATTGTAATCACAGATACCTCCATCTAACACAGAGAATATGAAACTGGATTAGAAAGGACTCTTCTTGCAAATAAAATATTTGTAATAACATAACTGTTAAAAAAGCAATCATGCCATTAAATTTAGACAAAATATTAAAGGATTTTTTTTGGCGAATTACTGAATTACAGTAATAATTTCATTGTTGCTGTTTTAGGGCTAATACCACAATCGGATGAAATAGATTTTCAAATGATCCACAACAAGGAAGACTTATAAACATTGGCTTTGTGCAGATATCATTTGGAAGATGGGCCAACATTCATGGTCATTTATTTTTCTTGCACTCTATGATAATCAAGGGCTGCAGAAAATCAAATTATTTTTCTGATTATTAAATGTCTCTTTAAGAGTTAAATATATTCTTAAACAACTTTTGCTAGAAAACTTTCATGATACAAGATTATTTCCATAATTTCTCAAATAGAGTTATATGCAACACATATCTCTTTGAGAAATAAGGTCATCGCAAACAGTCACAGACTGTACTAGGTAACACAGTTTTGTTTTGTTTTTTAGATGACTTTCCTCTCACCCATACTTTTTGGTTGATTGTCCTTAACTGGTCTTTGTATTCTGTTTTCCTTTTAATCTAGGTAAAAGGTGAAATAAACTAACCCTAGAGTTTTATAATCAAGGGAGAAAATAGGCATCGTTTTCTTGTGATGGAAAAAAATGACATGAACTAGAACATCTGGAGAAGACTTCATGGAGGAAGCAGAATTGAGTTGGCCTTTAAGGATCAGAATAATTTATAGAATTGAAGAGATTAGAGATTCAAAAAGAGGAGAATGGGAAGGACTAAAGTTGGAAAGCAGCAAGGATTGAACAAATAAGAGTGAAAAGATGAGTCTCACTGGATTGATAGTTGGTGTGGCTAAAAGGTGAGCTATATGTCTAAAACACTTTTTCAAAAATTTCAGAATGTGAAATACTCTGAAAACCCAAACTTTTTGAAACCTAATATAAATAATCCTATTGTGAGGCTTAAGAAATGCATAAAAAACACAATTAACATTAAACTTGTGATGATTATGTAAAAGATATTAAACATACTGCTTTACCTTCATGATTTCCTTTATTATTATAAGATAAATATTAATTTACACAGACAGACAGCTACTGAGGTTGTCATCTGTGGCAAAGCGTTGGGAGTACAAACCAAATAAGACATGTGCTTGTCAAGAATTGATGGTATGATACAGATAAGTTAATTTTTTAACAAGATGTAATTTTTTTAAAAAGTATCAAATAAAAATACTTTTATTTGATAAAAGTTATTTTCAGAATTTATCTAGATCAACAATAGGAATTGCTTCCAAGGAGAAAGCATTGCCTGAGGTGAGATTTTAAGTTGGTAAGTATGAGTTAACTCGATAAAGGAAAGGACATTATAATCTAAAAGAATATTATATTATAAAGCAGAGCTATGGAAAAGCATGGCCATGGAAAGAAAGTGGAAATAATTAGGATGGCCAGAATGAAAGATTTATTATATAGAGAGGAAAACTATCAAATAGGATGTGTATTTTTGTGGGAAAATGAAAATGCAGTAGGCCAATAAGGTAAACAGGGGTTCCCAGCTGATGAAGACTTTGTCCCCCAGAAACATTCGGCAATGTCAGGGCACATTTTGTGGGTTGCTACGATGGGCAGGGAATACTGCTGTCATGTAGTAGATGAAGGCCATAGATAGTGCTAAACATTCTACAATGTACAAAAAAGTCCTCCACAACAAGGAATTATCTGGCCCAAAATGTCAGCAGTGCCGTTTGTGAATCCTTGATGTGAGCCTGTGTGTGCAAACCCAGAGAGTTGGAGCTTTATCTGGAAAGCCCTGATAAATCACTAAAGGGCTTTAGGCTTTACAATAACATATAATTTTCATTTACAAACATCATTCTGGCAGTAATTTTGGGGCTAGATCAGAGAAGTCAGGGGAAATATCATGGTAGCAGGACCTGTTTTTAGCCTACCGCATCAATCTGGCAAAAAACATGATGGTGGCAGCAAAGGGGAAAAAAGGAAGGAGCCAACAATGAGAGATAAATGAGATGAAATTCACAGGGCTTAGTGACTGTATGTGGCTATAAAAAGAAAGAACTTAAAATGACTCACAGACCTGTGGATCCAGTAACTGGAACATAAGTAATGTTATTCAAGCAGGCAACACAGGGAAGAGAGCAGTGTTGAAGAGCAAAGATAATGAGCTTGATTTTAGATCTTTTAAATTGAGTTACCTGAAGGACATATGGAGTTTACCAAATATTTACATGCATGAAGTCGAGCAAAGTAAAATGCAAGGAACCACTAATTGCAGTGAGGAAATTGCAAGAACAATTTTAGTTGAACAGTGCCAATGGTGATAGTCCTAGTCGTGGATGGGTGAAATCTGGGGACAATGATGAATAAATAGGGATAAAATAGTATTTACTTCCCAAAAGAGTTCTTTGTGTAGATAAGCAAACTGAGGCTTAGTAAATATTAATAAATTTTCCAAGAATACAGGAATAGTTAGAGTCACATCCACATCTATATTTTTCAGAAAATAAATTTTTCTTTCTACTGCGTCACATTATGACTGTTCCACCAAGCTATTTCTCTATATATCATTTTGCTGCCTTCTCCTAAAGAGAAAGAAATTAAAATAATAGATCATAATTCAAGACATTAGTTGGACCATGTTTACAAACGTACATGGTCAATGAATGTTAAAAGTATAGTCTGCCTTTTCCTCTTCTCTATATTGCTGGATAGAGCAATATAGATAAACTTCTTAGGCTGTAGTTTGGAAGAATGTTAATTATCTAATTTGTTGCCAATCATCTTTTTCTCTAGATGGAGCGAATGAAAGACAGATGGGTGGGTAGGTAGGTAGATAGATAGATAGACAGACCGACTGACCAACCTAATATACAGGTGTGCACACATCTATATAATGTGATAGTTTAAAAATGTTTATTTATATTCAGTTTAATGCTTAGGATAAGGATACCAGAAATCTGACTTCCAGATAAGTAAGATATCATGAATCTGCATCAAAAAGGAACAAATATCATCCAGATACATGGTTAGGTTATTCTACATACATATATACATTCTATATACTAGGTCCATCTATCTATTTATAATCTATCTACCTACACACATATATACACACTCGTGCATATACGTTCATGCACATAGACAGCCAGTTTAATGCAGTGGGTAAGAACACTGGCTCCATGATCTTAACGTTCTCAGCTGTAACCTGTGACAGAATATTCAATCTCTGTACCTCACTTTTATCATCTGTAAAATCCAAAATAATGGAGCCTATCTTAATGAGTTGTTGTAATTATTAAATGAGACCGTACCTATAGAATACTTAGAACCATGCTTATCATCTGGTAAAATACAAAAGAAACATTAGCTACTTTTCTCCTTCTTCTCCTCCTCTCTCCTCATGCCCAATCCTTCCACAGGATCATATATGTAAATTAACGGTTTTAGGTTCCTATAATCTGTGCTAGACCCAAGATATAATTTCAGGGAAGAGTGGCAGGTTCCAGTTAGGACTCAGTATTTAAGCCCTCTAATCTGATTTTCAAGAGAGCTCTACTTCGAGGTATTCTGCTCCTGCAAAGCTAATAATTACATGGTATTCATATCTCATTTGGTTACTGTTCTGGGAGTATTTCTCCTCATGAACCTTACAGCATACACAGTGCAAATGGAAGGATAAGATGTTGCCAGTCATTTGTCTGTGGCCACTACTACATCATGAATGCTGGGCTCAGGCAAATCCATCGGATACAGGGAGAGTTCTGAGGAGAAGCAATCAGATTTAAAGCACCTAAGGGCGTGGGAGGTGGTTGTGAGTGTGTTTTCTAGACAAAGAAGTAGTGAGTTGACCTAAGTTCTTTTACTATCTCTATTACATATTAACTGGTGACCTTTTTTACATGACTGCCTTTTTGAGTTCTAGCTTCTTTATTAGCAATATAAAAGAGTCATGTCAACAGTCTCGGAAATCTCCTTCAACTCTAATTGCAATGACTATATCATAAAAATATAAAACTTCAGTTTTGGTGGTTTTGTACTAGTTTTAAAATGTTTGAGGCTGGCCAGGCGCAGTGGCTGATGCCTGTAATCACAGCACTTTGGGAGGCCGAGGCAGGTGGATCACCTGAGGTCAGGAGTTCAAGACCAGCCTGGCCAACATGGTGAAACTCTGTCTCTACTAAAATTATAAAAATTAGCCAGGCATGGTGACAGGCTCCTGTAATCCCAGCTACTGGGGAGGCTGAGGCAGAAGAATCGCTGAAACCCGGGAAGCAGAGGTCTAAGTGAGCTGAGATTGCACCATTGTACTCCATCCTGGGGGACAAGTATCTATCTATCTATCTATCTATCTATCTATCTATCTATCTATCTATTCTATTATCTGGAAGTCTGACTTCCAGATAAGTGAGGTATCATGAATCGCGATCAAGAAGGAACAAATATCATCTGGATATATGATTATTCTGAGAGTTCTTGCTTGTTTAAAGCATTTTATTAGAAAAGACGAGATTATGTTGAATCAACTAATATACTGACAAAATATGCTGAATAGAGAAACACGAGGTTCTCTCTGAATTTGTGTCTATCTACTCTATGCTCAATGCATTTGGTTCCTCTCATGGTGTTGCACCTGAATTCTAGTAATATTTTTTCCACAAACTGACTATTATAGATTTTTTAAAATCTTAGCTAAGTGAGGTTATTCTATATTTCTAATAGTGAGCAAAATGACTAATCATCAACTCTTAAAAATTCAGTGATGTGGGCTTTATTATGTTACAAAAACCCCCATAAATATTTGAAGATTAAACAGTGTTTGCTCCAGAATTGCACAAATTCAAACTTAGTACTATAAATAACCAGCATACCTTCAGACTGATGTAATCAAATCAAATATGTCAACAGAAGTATATGTCCCAATTACATTTTTAAAAATAGAAAACTGGACTAATGGAGTTTATACAATTTTCAGTAAATCATCTTGGAACAAAACAAATCTGACAATCAACCTCACATTTTAACAACTGTTATTCACCAGAATGAGGTCATCATAGTATTCTGTATGTGTTTCACATGAAACACTGACCCTTTTTATTGAATATAATTTGAAACAAAGGAATTCAACATCAACTTTTAGAATAGGCATATTGCATGTTAAAATTTCAAAACTCTGAAATTGATTTATTAGTACACAATAAAACCGGAACAATATCTTACTCTTTTCCTAACTCCAGGTAATGTATTTTTGAAAGCTCCTGAAGTCTCCACTCAACTTGTTTGTAAAGCAATGTAATTGTAAGATGCAATTTTATTAACAAGGATCTGACAATATTAGCCAGTTTCCTGGCAAGTCCAAGAAGTTCTATAGACCACTTAAAGATAATAGATACTAAGGATTTCTACTTTTTGGCTAACAAACTTTTGTTTGTTTGTTTGTTTGTTTGTTTTTGAGATGGAGTTTTACTCTGTCGCCCAGGCTAGAGTGCAGCGGCATGATCTTGGCTCACTACAAGCTCTGCCTCTCAGATTCACGGCATTCTTCTGCCTCAGCCTCCCAAGTAGCTGGGACTACAGGCGCCCGCCATCATACCCGGCTAATTTTTTTTTTTTTTTTTTTTTTGTATTTTCAGTCGAGAGGGTGTTTCACCGTGTTAGCCAGGATGGTCTCAGTCTCCTGACCTCGTGATCTGCCTGCCTCGGCCTCCCAAAATGCTCGGATTACAGGTGTGACAAACTTTTAAACTGAATGAAACCTCATAGTAAGTTCAGGATTCTACCTAACTATATTCAAGTGTAGCTAAAAGCCAACTTTGACTTGGCATTGGTGTAAGAAGTGCATTGATGTCTGGTTTAACATGTAGCCCCTTATCTTCTCTCCTGCCTATCCCTGATCCTTACCTATTGTCAGTCAAGTAGTCAAGTAGTTTCTAAGCAGCAGCATGATGGTAACTGCTAATCTGACCCATCATACTTCCTTAGATCAGGCTGGTAAGGAGACAATGAGCTCAAACGAATTTAAAAAATGTATTAGTCATAGCACAGGAGACAGCAAGAGGTTTTTGCTCAATTCAATTCTTCTTTCCCCTCAAGTCCCATTGGGTTGATATGGAGGTGGAAATTGGTAGATGTTGTACATACAGTGTGTCTGTCACAGCTGAGGAGCCATAAGCTCAGGAAACTCTTAATCTTTGTTTCTTTGTTTTTATTATTTTTGTGGGGGAGGGAGGGGGAACTCTTATTCTTATAAAGAGACTGCAAAAAAAGTAAAAATTTAAAATTTAAAAAACACTGATCATTCTCCCTTCTGGAGAGAACTATTGTCTTAATAGGAATGTAAACAGCTCTTCTCCAGGGAGGTTAGGCAGCATTCTTTGTTTGTCCTGTACTGTAATGTCTTTGGAAAGGGAAATATTAACCTTTAATATTGAAGAATATAAATATATCTGAGCAAATTGTCTGCTAAGGTCTAGATGTGAAGAAATGTGCAAAGTTTATGAAGAATTGTCTCCAAACATCTGTCTCCTTCCCCAGACTAATTACCTTTGTTCTATCCCACATCTGCTACTTGTAGCTTCCTATAATTATTTCGTATTGTGATTTCACTTCATCTAGCAAACTTTTATTTATATTTGAAAAAGTATCTTATAGGTCATCCTTCTCTGTGAACTCTTGCTAGACAAGCTACTCAGATCTACTTGTTCCGCTTCTATATGCTTTTAGCATTTTGCCTGTATGCTGATCTTGGCAACTATGGAACTATTCTGTAATTGTTGAATTTTTTTTTTTTGTCTTCTCCACTACACTGCAGACTCCTTAAGGACAAATATAACTTCACAGATTCAACCATGTCCACCTATTTTCTAACATAAAGCCTGATGACTTGTTACATTAATTACTTTACTTTTCTGAATCTGAGTTTATCTTCTGTGAAATGAGCCTATAATCACCTAGCCTATCATGAAATATATTTTGTAAAATTTGAATGCACTGTCATCTTGGAATCTCACTTCTCTTCTCTTGACTATATTGGTAATGCTTACTCAATGACCAGTTTTGCTATAGACATTTTCACCAATATGTCTCACTGACATGGATTGCTTCTCCCATATCTAACTGAAAAAAAAAAAAAAAACATGAATTTTATATATATCATCTAAAGACCCTAACTTTTTTTTTAAATAAAGCATTGTATAAAGTTCATTGCCTAGTAGTTTTCAGCTAATGTCTGTATTCTGAAAATGATCAGGAGAATGTTCTCACTGTTCTGTGTTCTGTCTGCTCAGAGCATTTTTGTTTTTCTTGAAAATGGATGGGTCAAAATCATTGCTACTTCTGATGAGTAGTTCTTAATCAAGTCACGGTGGCCTTTTTGTTTTTGTTTTGTCTTATTTTATATATATACATATAAAGGAAAGTGTTACAGTTACTGCATGTTCCTCTTGAAAGTCTTTTTGTATTCCATATCTGTCCTTTAAAAATGAAAAAAAGATTATGTTTCATGGTACTATAATCACCAAGTCATGGTAAAGTCAGAGATTTACTTCAGATTTTCTATTTTTCATTGCATTCTTTTTCATTCATTAGAAGGCAAACCACCTTGATTTTTCATATTGCTTAGTAGCATAATTTGTTTTTCAGCCCCTGGAAGAACCGGGGTTTCCCAAAAACCTCAACTTTCAAAAAACCTTAATTTTTTTTTGATGTCTTCAAAGTCAACAAAAGCCCACAAATATAACATTTTATTTCTGTTTCAGGTTTGTAATGGTGTACCCATGAAGACTAATTTTTAACAGTATAAGCAGTCATCCTTGAAAACATAGCATTCCCATATATACAAATGACTTTAAGTGCAGCATGTTTCTACAACGGACATTCAGCTTGAGAATCATGATAGTTACTCAATAGGCGATAAATGCCATAGCACTAAGATAGAAATATTTCATCCTTCTAACTTTGTGGATTAGGATATTTCTAATTAAATGGTAGAATCATTTATCTCTTCGAGGCAATCGGAGATTATGATCCCACGATTTACCATATTTCAGCTCCCTTTTTTCTTTTTTTAATTGAAAGAACATGGACACTACTATTAGTAGCCAATAGATACATCTTTCACTATGTCTTCTTACCATAGTTTTCAAATATTCACAACACAAAATCATTAAATAAATGAAAAGCATACTGTCCAAGTCCTGATAACAGTAAAAATAGTAGCTCATAATAGTATACTATTCTGTAGTTTACAAATTATCTTTGCTCTTTCATTCAGGGTTCATAGCAGCCCTGTAGGTGGGCATCACCACCTCCATCTAAACATTTTAAAGTAAAGCTAAAATAGTTAGATAAATATTTAAAGTCATACAACTATAATTTACTAGGACCAAGTTATAAATCCGAGCTTCTGAGTCCAACTTTAGTATTTATTTTATCAACTGCTTTCCTGTAGAAGTTTTGTCTTGTGTTTTATTTTTTGTCATCTAAGAGAATTTTTTTATGTATATTCCTTCACATTTTTGCAGAAGTGCCTCAGAGTGTGCATATGTATGTGATATGAGTGTATCTATGTGTGAGCGTGTGTGCAGGGGTCTAAAATGATGACATTTCTGATCTCCTTTTAAAAATCATGGCCTCCATCAGAAATTTTTTTTTATCTTTTTTTTTTTTTTCCCCAAAACTAGGGTCTTAAGGAGGATTTATTACGAAAAAAAAAAAGTTTGCTGCTAAAATAAAAATGTTAAAGCTCTAATCTCAAGACAATATATTTCTGTCTATCTGTGGCTTCTCTTTTGACATCCCACAGAATGAATGAACATACGTGGTTACTGAATGATATGGTTTGGCTCTGCATCCCTACGCAAATCTCCTGCCGAATTTTAGTCCTCTGTGTTGGTCGTGGGGCCTGCTGGAAAGTGACTGGATCATGTGGGCAGTTTCTAATGGTTTAAAACTATCCCTCCAGGTGCTGTTCTGAAAATATTGAGTTCCCACAAGATATGGTTGTATATACCTGTGTGACACCTTCCACACTTCATCCTGCTCTAGCAATGTGAAGACGTCCACTCCTGTTTTGACTTCTGCCATGAGTTTAAGCTCCCTGAGGCCTCCACATCCATGCTGCCTGTGCAGCCTGTAGAACCGTGAGTCAGCTGAACCTCTTTTCTTTATAAATTATCCACTCTCAGGTATTTCCTTATAGTAGTGCAAGAACAGACTAATACAGTGAACTTCCTAGAAACAGTGATATAGTACACACTCTTGCTTTGTCACCCAGGCTGAAGTGCCATCTCGGCTCACTGCAACCTCCACCTCCCAGGATCAAGTGATTCCCCTGCTTCAGCCTCCCAAGTAGCTGGGATTACAGATGCCCGCCACCATGCCCGGCTAATTTTTGTATTTTTAGTAGAGACAAGGTTTCGTCATATTAGCTAGGCTGGTCTTGAACTCCTGATCTCAGATGATCTGCCCACCTCAGCCTCCCGAAGTGCTTGGATTACAGGCGTGACCCACCATGCCCAGCCAAGTACATAGTCTTTTTCAAAAAGACAGAAAGAAATCAAGCTTACTGATTAAGGCTACTTGTTAATAAGGTGAATTTGAACTCAAATTTATATCTCTATGAGAGATTTGATAGTTTTCTATCATATCTTATACTTTCTTCAATTAGCTCATTGTTGAGTAAGACACTGAATAAGACACATTGATAGGCACGGGAAGAAAAGCATTAATTCATTTCCTTATTCAAAACTATTTACTTTCTATCCTTTTTTTAACATAGCAGTGAAATAGCTATAAATACTGCAGCTTCAAAGATGAGTTAAAGCCAGTTTCTACTACAAGTTCACAACATCATGGGGAAAAGAGACAGAAAGGTAAAAGCACAGTACAAGATGATAAATGGTTATCCCAAGATGAGGTGGAAGCAAGAAGGAGGAACAATACTGTTATATGAGAAAAAAGAGTTCAGTTATTTTGTACAGAAGTTCACTAGAAGAGAGAGACATAAACAACACACAAATATCAGGGATCAGTTATGTTGAACAAAGTTCACTAGGAAAGAGAGACATAAACAACACACAAATATCAGGGACACGAAAATCATAATTTTTTTAAAGTCCACTAATTTGGCATAATTGGTGTTTATTATGGCAGAGAAGGCTGAAATAGAGAGGGTTAAGAATGGATAGTAGTTTAGGGTCAAGCTAAGGACCTTGTCTGCCGTCAAAGGTATTTGGAATTTCTCATTCAAGAACTGGAGATCTGATGAAGAATTTTAAGCCAGATAAGATACAAGCATCGTCAGATATGACAGAAGCGTAATTCCTATTCTTGGGGTCTTAAAATCCACTAGAGGCAGTGAAATAATATATAAATACATAAAAAATAAATTCATGAAAATTAGATTACAAATACTTCCAGACAACTAGCACAGACAAGAGGTATTACATGACTTCAGAGAAAGAGGAGAGCAACATGAACAGTGTGGAATTTCTTTTTATTTTTTTTTTCTTTGAGACGGAGTCTCGCTTTGTCGCCCAGGCTGGAGTGCAGCGGCGCCACCACCGCAAGCTCCGCCTCCCGGGTTCATGCCATTCTCCTGCCTCAGCCTCCCCCCAAGCAGCTGGGACTACAGGCACCTGACACCACGCACGGCTAATTTTTTGTATTTCTTCTTTTTTAGTAGAGACAGGGTTTCACCGTGTTAGCCAGGATGGTCTCAATCTCCTGACCTTGTGATCCACCAGCCTTGGCCTCCCAAAGTGCTGGGATTACAGGCATGAGCCACCACGCCTGGCCAACAGTGTGGAATTTCTATGGACTTTTTAGGAAGGGAGGGACACAGAGAAGGAAAAAGAGAGAGATAAACATGCGCACGTGTGTGGGTGTGTGTACACACCTGTGTATTAAATAAAATACATCCATATGTAGAGACATAAATAAAAACAGTGCTGGCAAGGAAACTAAATTGTTAGTGCATTTGTTATTGATTGACTTTGTTAAAATAATATGAAGGATACTAACACATACACTTTTACTTGTCCTTTGTGGCTTCTTTGTCTCGGATTGTGGTTTAGGCTCAATATTATCTCAGATAGTTCAAATCTATCGTTTAAATGATGAAAGCCTCAGAAGATCTTCAAGTAAAGGAGTATATAATGAAATAACTCAGACCTGTCAAAAATAAATAAATAAATAAAAAAGCAAATAAAACAAAAACAGGAGCAGAAATAGTCTGGATGTATGAGAGTGGAAATGGTAGGATGACTCTGCAGTCACTTCCTTGGCTCCTGGCTTCTTCCTGTCTCTCTTTTTTTTTTTTAATTATTATTATACTTTAAGTTCTAGGGTACATATGCATAACATAGAGGTTTGTTACATATATATACT
>NW_012114566.1:3967402-4002282 GCF_000951035.1 Colobus angolensis palliatus
CTTTTACTATTGTCTTGTATGTATAATGGATATCTCAAACTCCATACATTCAAAACTGAATTCATTATTTCCCCACAAAATCTGTCAAAATAATTGTAAATCCCTTTTTCCTTACTGTCTTACTTTCATGAATCTAATAAGCATATTTGTCAATTTTGCTTAAAATTTTTAACTGTTACAGTTTAATTTTTTCTCATTTTTGTGTTTTAAATTATATTGAAAATTATATTTTTGCTATATAGTTCTATTAATTTTAGTACATGTATAGATTGATGTAACCATCACTATAACGAGGATGGAGAATGATTACATCACTCCAAAAATTCCTTTGAGCTATATCTTTCTATTCATAATTTCTCCCTAATCCTAATCACTATCAACCACTGATTTGATTTCTTCTTCACTATAATTCTTTGAAAATGTCATACAAAATGAAAGTATGCAGTATAAAACATTTGAGACTGACCTTTATGATGCAGCATGCCTTCAAGAGCACCATGTTATGTCTATCAACAGTTCATTACTTTTAATTGTTGAGTCAAATTCTATTACATGGATGTGCTTCTATTAATTTATCCATTGAAAGTCATTTGGCTTATGTCCAATTTATGTTAGTTATGAGTACAGTTACTGTAAACATTCATGTACAGGCTTCTGGGTAAACAAAAGTTTTATTTTTCTAGGGTAAATGTCCAGGTCTGGAATTGCTAGGACACATGATAACTGTGCATTTAAATGTCTAAAAAACACTGCCAAAATGTTTTCCAGAGTGGCTGAACCATTTTCCATTCCTACCAACAAAAGATGAGTTTCAGTTGCTCTGCATCTTTGCCACCATTTGATATTATCAGATTGTTTTTCTTAGTTTAGCAAGCCTGATTGGTTTATAGTGGTATGTCATCCTGTTTTTATTTGTATTTCTATAATAGTTGACAATGTTGAATATCTTTTCATGTGCTATTTAGCATTCTAATGTTGTCTTTGATTATGTTTCTGTGCAAGTCATATGGTAGCATCCTCTTTTAATAACATTTTAGTGATTTATTATCTTACTGTTGAATTCTGAGATTTCTTTATATATTCTGAAAGTAAGTCCTTTGTCAGATGTGGGATTTGCAAATATTTTGTCCCAGTCTGTAGCTGATTATTTTTTATACTGTTAACACTCTAAACAGTGTCTTGCAAAACAATCATTTGAAATTTTTTCTTTAATAGATCGGCTATTTATGTCATGCCTCTGAATATTTTGCCCAGGTTATAATTATTTCCTCTGTCAACTTCATTTTGCTATTAAGCCCAACCAATAAGTTGTTAATTTGGTTTTTGCATTATTGTTTTAAAATTTCCATTTATTTCTTTTTATCTTCTATTTCTGTGGTAAGAGCTTCTAGCTTTCTATTCACT
Source organism: Colobus angolensis palliatus (assembly GCF_000951035.1). Lineage (NCBI taxonomy): Eukaryota > Metazoa > Chordata > Mammalia > Primates > Cercopithecidae > Colobus > Colobus angolensis. Next base: position 3,968,807 of record NW_012114566.1, read on the forward strand.
TCAAGAATGTTTATAATTTATTGCTAAATATATTTTAAAAGCCACCTAAAATCTTTGACAAATAATGACAACATGTGACATGTGCGTCCAAAGAATTGAGATATTCTTGGTTCTTTGTATGCCAAATCATCTTGAATTGGGCCTGGTATATTTTCAGTATGATGTTATGAAGTGCTGGATCTTACTTTAAGTTCTATGGAGGATGCTGATATTTTAATGCTAGCAGGTAATCAACCTGGTTCAGGCCACACGTTTCAATTTGCCTCCTGTTGACTGTGGTCGTAATGTCATTTTGAAGCCTTTGAAATGCTATTCAGACTTGTTCTGCGTGTGTACTACCCAGTGACCAGTCAGAACTGGTTGATATCATATTAGCTCCATTCTCAAAATATAACCCAACCTCTTGGAACCTAAGGTCCCTCAGAGTTTTGGTTTCTGTGGGATCCCATTACCGCTGAAACCACTGCCACCATAAGCTCAATTGGGAGCTAAGACCCAGATAATAGAAAAAAGAGGAAGCAGAAGAAAGCAGATTTCTGCCCTCTGAGGCTCAGGAGTACCCTTTCCCATTTCTCTACCAAGAACCAGGGGCTTCTTCTAGAGCTCTTTCTGACTGCATCATATGGCTCTGTGCCGCATTGAGGTCAGGTCAGGGGTTGCTGGAAGGAAAAAGTGGTCAACTACAAACTGATTCATTAGCACTTTGAATTACGGTCTTCCACTTCAATACAACTGCTCCTACTTATGTATCAGAGTCCTAATGAGCTGTTCTATTCTTTCTATTCTTTCTGTCTAGATTTTATACCTGCATTCAGAAAGAATAAGTGAAGCAAATATCCGTATTCTATCCAACCTGGAGTCAGAACTAGTCGCTTTAGATTTTATCTTCCTCATTTCCTATCTAGACTCTTTCCAAAGCCTTCTCAATGATCTGTGGGGTCCACTTTGCCCTCTTCAAATCTATGTTGTAATTTGCTGCTACAGTGATCTATATAAAATGAAAATCTTACTCTGTCACATCTCCATTTAAAGCACCCAAAGTTCCTCCTTGCTCTAGCAGGTAACATTACAGCTTATTTTCATGGTGTAAAAGACCTTTCATGACTCTTCTTGCTCTTGTCTGTATATTCAGTTTCCTTTCTCATGCCTCTCCCTAATGTTGACCAGCCTGCCATTCATAGGATATGACAGGCCTTCATGACTCTTGATGCTTGCTTGCTTTTTCTCTCAGTGAGAATGTATTTCTCCTCCCTACTTCACTTGGCTAACTTCCTTTTATTCTTCAGAACCAACAGGAATCATTCTGCTTTCCAGAAAATATTCCCTGAACTCCAGATTCAGACTTAACATGCTTCCTCTGGTCTTTTTATACGATTTTTTTTTTCAAAAAATATATTGTTTTACTCTACATTTTATGTCTATAACTTTTTGCCTTAATTAGACTACAAGTGATTCAAGAGCAGGGATCATGCTTCTTTATGTTTGTCATCTCACTACTGCTTGGAGTAATGCTAAAAAAAAAAAAAAAAAAAAGCTTTCAAAACCACTGACTTTAATTGAACATATAATGAACTTTCTAAAGTCAATACTCTGGGCCTATGATGGAATAGAGATTAAGTTGAGACTATTTTAGTTTTTTCTTTTATTATATATTGGTTTTAAAACTTGGCTTTATCATATGCTAGATGTATGCCAGTCAACAAGTTAAACATCCCTCATTACCTTAGTTCTCCCATCTGAAAAAGAGAGACGACAATAGCACTTCTCTCAAAAAGCTGCAGAGCCTTGCAGAAATAATCATAAGCAGAGAGCAACAGGAATGGTTAGTGATACAAGTCAGCACTCCTTGTAGATGCTCTAACCACTGGCAAAACCAGTCTCAGTTTGAATGTGGCGTCGTTTCAACATAAAGTTAATCATGTTAAAAGATTTTCTTTCAAAGCATTTGGACCTGAGAAGAGTCATAGTTTGTCTATTTTTCTCTTTAATTTCTTTTCCTTCTTTTTTTCTTTTTTTTTTTTTTAACAGATTTAGAGGGCACCAGTGCAGACAGTGCAGATCTGTTACATGGACATATTGTGTGGTGGTGAAGGCTGGGTGTTTAGTGCACTCATCACCTGAACACTGAACATTGTGTCCAACAGTTAAGTTTTCAGCCTTCATCCCCCTCCCAACCTCCCTACCACTGGAGTTTCTACGTGTCTCTCATTCTCCTCTGTATGTCCATGTGTACCCATTGTTTAGCTCCCACTTAGAAGTGAGAGAAACATAGTTTAATGGCAAAAAATTACTACAATATAAAGCTTCTCACACCTCTAGCCATCTTCTTTAATCACTCATATCATTTATAGTTTGTGAGTAACTAACTTCTGTGCTTTTTATATAGGTTTGACAGAAGAAAAATCCCCTTCAACTTTTGAATAGTTTGGAATATGCCTGTTAAAGTGGAAAGAACAATCAAGTCTATTTCTTCTGATTACTTGCAATTTGGTAGCCAATTTTATTACAAGCCTCATGTGAGAAGCACCAGGCAGCCCTGTTTGCTGACTGTATCAATTCTTTTTCGAATTGTTCAACACATTTCAAAGTCTCAGCATACAATTTCCTTGCTTTTCTTCACATAAGAGTGAGAAAAAGGTACATAAATCTTTAGAAAAGGAGGCCTCTGAAGCAGCAAGAATAATGCTATTGTCAATATACTAAAAGCTGTTTTAACTCTTCTATACAATTCTTATAAAAGCAAAAATGCCTTTAATAAATGCAGTGACCCTGATATAAATAAAAGATTACTATATACATACCATTACAAATGTTCTAAAAGGTTTTATGCAGTACTTCACTAATTTAAGTGATCCCTGTAATGAGGGACTGCAAGCTATTTCATTATCATAATTTTATTGCTGACCCACCAAAGAAAAGGTAATATAATCTTCAAATTATCCTAGCTCTCTAGTATTCATCAAGGAAGGGAATTTAAACAGTCAATACACCTTGAAAAGTAGTCATCTTTCAGTAATACTTGTTTTAAGTTGCCATGACTCAAATAGTTTTGCCTCTGGTCTAGATGTCATTTCAAACAGGAAAAAAAAAAAAAATAAAGAACAACAAAAAACAGTCAAGAACTTTAAAAAATTACTGAAGAAACATTTCAAACTCAAGAGAAGAGTTTGGCCACAGATATGCAAATAAGTACGTATTATTGCTGAGTTTTGATCTGCACAGACAAAATCAAACCCAGGTGCTCAAAATAATCCAGTGATGAAAATGATCTAGATTTTCAGTTCTAACATGATAAATCATGGCAAATATAAGAAAAAAGTAGCATTTATAGGTGAGTTACATATATTAATCCATAGCTGTCACTATGAGTTAGGTATGATTGGTATCTCCCTTGTACATTTTAGGAAACAAGCACAGGCTAATCTGCAGATGAAGTAGTGTTTAGCATATACCGAGATAGAAATGAGCAGCTTTCAACAATGCCTAATTTGAGCCATTCTGAGCATCTGAATATTGAATTTCATAACCATGTACGAGATTCTCAGTTCAGTTATCGCTAATAATTCCTATAGGGATTTTTTTTTTTATCTTGAACTGTATAAATACTAAGTTAAGAAAATTTTACACGTACACACATTTTTCAGATCAGTTTCCAGTTCCTCCTCATTAAAGAAATAGAGATCGGCCTAGATCTAAACGTCTTCTCTTCCTCTTTCCCTCCCTCTCTCTATGCTGTATGACTCACTGTTTTTGTGTCTTACAATGCTTTGCTTTCTTTTCAATTTAATACACTTCTCTTCATGTTTCAGTGACACAGTGGAAACTGGCCAGGTGTTAAATAATATAATTCTCTTTTCCCAGTTACATAGCAGCACTACATTTTTTAGCTTTTCTTGCATTTAAGTAGGGAACACATAACTCATCCCCAACGAATGCAGATGGAAATGATGTGAGCTTTATCCAGGCCTTGCCACAAAACCATTCATGGCATTATCCATGAATCTTTCCTCTTCTATTGCCATTTTTAAAAGATGTCAGCATCATAAGATGGAAAGATCTTGGACCCTGAGTCATTATTTAAAGGAGGAACTGCCTGAACTGCATAGATATAAACTTTGTGTAAAACTAATAATATTTGGAAGGGTGTTTATGATAGCAGTCTGCATTATTATCCTGCATAATCCAAATGTTAAGGTCATTGAAAGGTATCATAACCCGGGAGGCTGGGCACGGTGGCTCACGCCTGTAATCCCAGTACTTTGGGAGGCCGAGGTGGGCGGATCACGAGGTCAGGAGATCGAGACCATCCTGGCTAACATGGTGAAATCCTGTCTCTACTAAAAAGACAAAAAAATTATCCAGGCATGGTGACAGGCACCTGTAGTCCCAGCTACTCGGGAGGCTGAGGCAGGAGAATGGTGTGAACCCGGGAGGCGGAGCTTGCAGTGAGCCAAAATCGTGCCACTGCACTCCAGCCTGGGCAACAGAGTGAGACTCCATCTCCAAAAAAAAAAAAAAAAAGAAAAAAAGAAAGGTATCATAACCCGATATCATTCTGTCTGTCACTGACCTACCATGGATGTCTGAATTTTCTGCAACTACTCACAGCTTTGGTTGCAATCTTCAGAATAAGTGGCAATACATTATGGCAAAAAGGTAATTCACTAAATGGTTGACATCTTACCCGCATGTGACAGAAATAACATCAACTTAAACCCACAAGGTCTGAGCTATAATACCAGCTTTGATACTTCCTTGCTGTTTTACATTGGGCAAGCTAAGAAACTTCCAGATCTTCAGAAAAATCTTAACTGGTCATTTAGTATACTTTTAGGAAAAACAAATGACAAACTATGATAAAAATGTAAGTTCTATTCCATGAAACCTGTTTTTACTGTCAACAAATCTATTCTGCATACAAAAATAAAGTGAATCCTCAAAGAGAGATGAGTTTCCAGAGTGGTGAAAAATCTTCCCAAGGATGAGAAAATTTGGCAGGTCATTACTATCAGGGTAAATAGAGTGACACAGACCTCAGATTACAATTTTGTACAGGCACAATTTTAATGAAAATAAAAGAACTTTAGTTTTCCTTTAATTGCTTATGTTGTGAAACTTTGCTGACCTCGTTATTCAATACTTGCTGCTCTTTGCTCATGCAGGCGTGGTTTCATACCACCTCTGGATTGGCATCCACAAAATCTAAGTGAATTAAATACATACACTTTAGTAAATATATTCCCACCAAAAACCAATGTCAACTTCATGAGTTCTAGATCTATTTATCTTAGTTCCTAAGAGTAGCATCATAGGATGATTAGTGCTGTCCTTCCAGGAATTCAGTTTAGCTTATTTCTTTTCAATGCCACTGTGTTATGAGAGCTCTAGATGTCACCCTCTTTTTTAATGCAACAAATTTCATGATCTCAATTTCTCTATTGTACGCTATTCCGGGAGATAGAGATGATGTGTGTATTTGTTCCATCAGCAACAAAACCTCAGTGGCATTATGTGTTTATCACTTTTCCATGTGAGGTCCTAGAGGTTAGGCAGGGGATGGCTGTGTGGATTTGCTGATCTTGTTCTGAGCTCAATCATTTATCTGGGAGTCATTTGATCTAGGCTGGTCTTGGCTCTTTTGCCTTGGTTTGCTTCACATACCTGTCATCTTCTTCCTGGAACCAGCAGGGGGTAGGTACTAGGGGAAGACAGGAATCAGTATGCAGGTGTATTGATAATAGTCTATTTCTTAATCTGTGTCATAGTTACAGATGTATTCATTTTGTGAAAATTTATAGAGCTACACTCATAATTTGTGCTTTCTCTCTCTCTCTCTCTCTCTGTGAGTGAGTATATAGAATAGATACACAATACATATTACTTTTAAATCTTAGTTAAGCATCTTCAAACATTTAACTTAAAAAAAAAAAAAAAAAGCATAATGGGGCCGGACATGGTGACTCATGCCTGTAATCCCAGCACTTTAGGAGGCTAAGGTGGATAGATCACTTGAGCCCCGGAGTTCAAGACCAGCCTGGGCAACATAGTAAAACTCCATCTATACCAAAAAATAACAAAAAAATTACCTGGGAGTGGTGGTGGGCACTTGTAATCCCAGCTACTCACCAGGCTGAGGTGAGAAGCTCTGGGCTTGAGCCCCGAGAGGCAGAGGTTGCAGTGAGCTATGATCGTGCCACTGCATGACAGAGACATTGGGCAACAGAGTCATACCCTGTCTCAAAAAATAAAAAATAAAAAGAAGCACCATGGAGTTAACGTGAGAGTATACCTTTCACTCGATGATTCTATGATTAATCAAAGACTTGAAATGTCCACCAAACTAAAAGTCGAAGTAGAGTTTGCATGATTACATTGGGGGGGGTCAAAGTTTATTTTTGTACTATTTTGAAGTCTAGATTATTCAGATAAACTATGTCATTTCAAAATTCTATAATTTATTTTTGTTCAAAGAAACATAGCATTAAACTCAATCACTGAAACAAGATTTGGCCTTACCATCTTTGAACATCAAATGAAGTTACAATGTAAACTTTCCCTCAACTACTCACAGGTTGTTTTATTGTTTTATTAGCTTCTCCATAAAGTCTGTTTGTTGTTTATTTTTGAAAGGGAGTCTCCCTGTTACCCAGGCTGCAGTGCTGTGGTTCAATATCCATTCACTGCAACCTTTGCCTCCTGGGTTCAAGCAATTCTTGTGCCTCAGCCACCCAGGTAGCCGGGACTACAGGTGTGTGCCACCATGCTTGGCTAATTTATTTGTATCCTTATAGAGACAGGGTTTCACCATGTTGGCCAGGCTGGTTCTCAGACTCCTGACCTCAAGTGATCTACCCACCTTGCCCTCCCAAAAATGCTGTGATTACAGACATGAGCCACTCCACCTGGTCAGTTTATCCATATAGTTATTATAAAGCATTTAAATTACATATATGCAATTGAGTACTGTTAGCAAATATGAAATGCTATATAATTTAATTTCCTTAATATAAGGACTGTAAAAAACTATACACTATCTTGGGATGTAGAACACACATTTTTAAATATAACCAGATAGAAGTATTTATGGTCTTTTTGCTGAAAACTACTTCAAACTGTGTGTGACTGGGTGTGGTGGCTCACGCCCAGTGTTGGGAAAAATATTTCCCAACACTTTGGGAAATGAAGGAGGGAGAATTGCTGGAGGCCAGGAGTTCGAGAACAGCTTAGGAGACATAGACAGACGCTCGTTTCTACAACAAAAATTTAAAAATTAGCACGTTTCATGGTGCACACCTCTACTACAAAATACTTGGGAGGTTGAGGTAGGAGGATTGTTTGAGCTCAGGAGTTCAAGGCCGTAGTGAGCCGTGATCACACTACTTCACTCCAATCTAGGCAATATAGTGAGACCTTATCTCTGAAAAAAAAAGAAAGAGGCCGGGCATGGTGGCTCACGCCTGTAATCCCAGCACTTTGGGAGGCCAAGGCGGGTGGATCACGAGGTCAGGAGATCAAGACCATCCTGACTAACACAGTGAAACCCCGTCTCTGCTAAAAATACAAAAACTTAGCCAAGCGTGGTGGTGGGCACCTGTAGTCCCAGCTACTCAGGAGGCTGACGCAGGATAATGGCGTGAACCCGGGAGGCGGAGCTTGCAGTGAGCCGAGATCGCACCACTGTACTCCAGCCTGGGCAACAGAGCAAGACTCTGTCAAAAAAAAAAAAAAAAAAAAAAAAGAAGGAAGAAAGGAAGGAAGGAAGGAAGGAAGGAGAAAGAGAGGGAGAAAGAGAAGAGGAGAAAACAGTGTGTAGTAATATCATCCCTCTGATCAGCTCACTACCCACTGAAGCACTTACAGTTATCACAATTATATACTTGTATATATTTATACTGATAATATACATATTATATATGCATGCTTGCTGAGGGTGCATATATATTTTCATATGAAATTTGAGTATATTTTAATCCTATGTTATTATAGGAAGATTTATTCATAAAGACACAATTTTTACTTACGAGAAAATGTAAGATACATACCCATCATCAGCCAATAAAGTCAAGAGATTGTATCTGTCTTGTTCACTGTTGAATTATATTGTCATTTACACAACTTGGCAAGTATTTCTTAATAAATAGTTACTAAATGGATGAATGAGCAACAAAGGTATTTTTAAAAAGATATTTTAATGTTGCTACAGATTATTTTATTATTCAACAAATTATAACCTTAATTGGAATTCAGAGATTTTTAACGAGTTCATTATAAGTATATAGGGTGAGGTAAGAATCAAAATTCACCTTCTCTCCATGTATATTCAATTCTTCTAGCATTATTTTCAAAAAGACTACTCTTTTTCCCTCAACTGTCTTTCCATTTTTGTCAAAAATTAATTGACACATATGTGGATGCATTTTGGACTCTCTATTTTGACCCACTGATCTATTTGTCAATCTTCATACCAGTATCTCGCAGAATTAATTACTTGTAGCTTTATTATAACTCTTGAGGTTACACAGTGTTAGTCCTCAAACACTGCATTTTTCAAAGTTGCTTTGACTATTCTAGGTCTTTTTCATCTGTATATAAATCTTAGTATCATCCTGTCAATTTCTATCAGCAATAAAAAATTTCCATGGGTTTAAATAGGTACTGTATTGAATCTATAGATTAATATGGAAAAAACTGACATCTTAATAATATTGAGGCTTCTGATCCATGAATATATCTTTCCATTTTTGTAGGTCTTCTTTAATCTTTCTCAGCAATGTTTGTTAGTTTCTAATCTATAGTTCCTGTACATATTTTGAACAAATTTATCCCTATTTTTATGGTTTTGTAAATGGTATTTCATTTTCTTTCAACTTTTGTTTGAGTGCTGTCATTACATAGAAGAAAAAGATTTATATATACTAGCCTGAATTCTTGCTAAATTCTCTTATTAGTTCTAGAAGCTTAGAAGCTTTTCTTTGTAGATTTCAGATTTTTTCCACATAAACTATAATGTTATCTGCAAATAAAAAGAGTTTTACCTCTTCCTTTTAAATTTAGATAGCTTCTCTTCCTGTTGCTTACCTGTTTTTCATTAGCTAAACTTTCTCATGCAAAGGTGAACAGAAGTGGTGAGAGCGAACACCATTGCTTCTTCCTGACCTTCAAGAGAAAGCATTATGCCATTATGACATTAGTTTAGGTTTTTCCAAGTGCCCCATATCAAGTTGAGGAAAATTTTTTCTATTCTTAGTTTGTTGAGAATTTTGATAAGAAATAGAGGTTAAATATTTTCAAATTCTTTTTTATATCAATTGAGAAGGAAATATTAGTTTCTTTCTGTGTTAATATGTGGGACTACACTGACTACTGTTTGAATATTTAATCAAACTTACATTCTGAGATACCTCTACTTGGACAAGATGTATTATCCTTTTAAAATATATGTTTGATTTGATTTGCTTAAATTTTAAGAACTTTTGCATATATATTCATGAAAGATATTGATCTCTGTTTCTCTTTTATGCATGTGACATTTTAGTGTCAGATCAATGTTGGCCTTATAGAATAAATTAATAAGTACTCCCTCCTCTTTAATATTTTAAGAGTTTGTGTATATTTGATAATACTTCTTTATAAATATTTGTTAGAATTTTCCAGTGAAGCCATCTAAGCTTAAAGTTTTCTTTATGGAGGATATTTGGTTAAATATTAAATTTCCTTAACAGATATAGGGCTATTCAAGTCATCTATTTCTTGAGTGAGTTTTGGTGCTGTGTCTTTTAAAATATTTTTTCACTTCAATTAAGTTCATCATATCTGCTGATTAGTGCTGTTTATAATGTTCTCCTATTATCTTTGTAACGTACATTCAGTCTTTATTGTTCTTCCCTTCACTTTCCTGATATTGGTAATTTTTGTCTCCCCTCTCTTTTTCATAATTATTCTGGCTAGAGCTTTATTAATTTTATTGATCTTCTTAAAAAAACAGCTTTGATTTCACCCATTTTCTTTATTGTTTTTCTGATTTATTTCATTTATTTCAGCTCTAATCACTGTTATTTCTTATACTGTGTTTATTTGGGCTTTCATTTTTTCTTTCTTTCTTAGTTTCTTAAGATGAGTGCTATGTTATTTATTTAGACCTTTGTCATTTCTAACATAACTATTAACTGCCATATTTTCTGACTTCTTTGATTTCTTCTTTCACCCAAGAGTTTCATATATAGATGTCCTATTTAGTTTTCAAAAATCTGAGAATTTTCCAAGGATCTGTTATGATTTCTAATTGAATTTCAATGTAGATACTTTGTATGACTTCAATTATTTTCAATTTGTTAAAACTTGTTTTATGGTGTAGAGCATGGAAAATCTTGGGAAATATTTCCTGTGCGCTTGAAAGAATGTATATTCTGCTTTCATTTGGTACAATGTTCTGTCAATGTAAAGTAGGTTAATTTGGTTGATAGTGTTGATCAAGTATTTACTGATATTCTGCCTTTTCTAAAAATTATGAAGAAATGAGTTTGAGGTCTCTAACAGTAATTATTAATTTCTCTATTTCTGCTTTAGCATTCATTCAGTTTTCATTGTGTATATTTTGAAGCTCTGTTATTAGGTGTATAGATATTTAAAATTATGTTCTCTTGAAGAACTGACCTCTTTATCATTAGGAAATGAACTTCTTTATTGTTAGTAATATTCTTTACTTTATAATCTACTTTATGTGATGTTAAGAAAGGTACTTTGATTTCTTTTCATTCGTGTTATTTTTATACATACACATGGCATATATGCTTTGACTTTTTTTTTTTTTTTTTTTTTACGGAGTCTAGCTCTGTCGCCCAGGCTGGAGTGCAGTGGCGCGATCTCGGCTCACTGCAAGCTCCGCCTCCCGGGTTTATGCCATTCTCCTGCCTCAGCCTCCCGAGTAGCTGGGACTACAGGCGCCCGCCATCTCGCCCGGCTAGTTTTTTGTATTTTTTTTAGTAGAGACGGGGTTTCACCGTGTAGCTCAGGATGGTCTCGATCTCCTGACTTCGTGATCCACCCATCTCGGCCTCCCAAAGTGCTGGGATTACAGGCTTGAGCCACCGCGCCCGGCCATATGCTTTTACTTTTAACCTTTCATATTTGTGCTTTTATATTTCAGGTAGATTTCCTATTAGGGATCATATAATTGGTTCTTACTTTCTTTATCCAATCTGTCAGTCTCTGCCTTTTCATTAAAATATTTAGACAATTTATATTCCATGTGATTGCTGATACTGTTAGATTTACATCTACAAAAAGGATGACCACGCAAAAGCTCCATCTGAAGGTCACCAACAGCAAAGAATAAAGGTAAATAAATCCATAAAGATGAGGGAAAACCAGCACCAAAAGTCTGAACATTTCAAAAACCAGAATGTCTTTTCTCTTCTGAAGGATCAAAACTCCTCGCCAGCAAGGGAACAAAACTGGACGGAGAATGAGTTTGACAAATTGACAGAAGTAGGCTTCATAAGGTGGGCAATAACACACTCCTCCCAGCTAAAGGAGCATGTTCTAACCCAATGCGAGGAAGCTGAGAACCTCGAAATAAGGCTAGAGGAATTGCTAACTAGAATAACCAGTTCAGAAAACAATGTAAATGACCTGATTGAATTGAAAAACACAGCACGAGAAAATCGTGAAGCATACACAAGTATCAATAGCCAAACTGATCAAGCAGAAGAAAGGATATTAGAGATCAAAGAACAACTGAATGAAATAAAGCATGAAGACAAGATTAGAGCAAAAAGAATGAAAAGGAACAAATAAGGCCTTCAAGAAATATGGGACTATGTGAAAAGACCAAACCTACGTTGATTGTTGTACCTGAAAGTGACAGGGAGAATGGAACCAAGCTGGAAAACACTCTTTAGGATATTATCCAGGAGAACTTCAACCTAGCAAGACAGGCCAACATTCAAATTCAGGAAACACAGAGAACACCACAAAGATATTCCTTGAGAAGAGCAACTCCAAGACACGTAATCGTCGATTCACGAAGGTTGAAATGAAGGAAAAAAATGTTAAAGGCAACCAGAGAGAAAGGTCGGGTTACCCACAAAGGGAATCCCATCAGACTCACAGCAGATCTCTTGGCAGAAACTCTACAAGCCAGAAGAGAGTGGGGGCCAATATTCAACATTCTTAATGATTCATACTTTTTAAGTCACATTTTCTCTGTTTCATTTTGAATTTCTATCACTGCATCTTTAAATTTACTAATCTTCTATTCCAAATGTATAATTGTCCATTATTCCCATGTAGTGGAGTTTTCATTTCAGCGTTGTAGTTTTCATCACTAGAAGTTCTATTTAGGTCTTTTCATAATTTCTTTATCTCTACTTAACATATCCAGTCTTTCCTGTAGCTTCTTGAACTTTTGAAATACAGTTACAAGAATCATTCTAATAGCCTTGTCTACTACTTCCATCATCTGTGTCAGTTTCAACAGAATTTTAGTCCTCGGTATGAATCACATTTTCTTGCTTTTTTGAGTCAATTTTTGATTGAACACAAAATAATGGTATTCACGCTTTTGTGTGCTAAATATTTTTGTGGGCCTTTAATTATTTTTGAGCTTTGTTTTATGAAGCAGTTATTTAGAAACGGGGTGAATCTTTCTGGTATTTATGTTAAGCTTTGTTTGATAGAACCAGAACAGCATTTCAGGCTAGATCTAATTTTTCCACATTAATGATGCAAAGCACTTCTGATAAGCTTACTTTATGATGTGTAAATCACTCTGGCTGATGGGAAGAGGCACTATGTCCAGTCTCCTTTGTGCTCTGTAAATTTTCTCCTCTAATCCTTGCAGGTTGCTTTTTACCTGGTCTTGTACAGTTTTCTTATAAGCATGTGCTCATTAGTGTTCTCATGTAAATAATAGAAGAAAATGTTCTGCAGATCTCCAAGGTTGTTTTTGGTTCCTTCCTCTTGAGAACCGTTCCCTGGGAATTCTAGCCACCAGTACCTCCCAGAATTCCCATCTCTCTCTCTGTCTTTGGCTCAGGAAGACACCTGGGGTCTGCCTAGCGGAAACTCCCTGTGCCACACAGTCTGCAAAGTTTTTTCGGACAATATCTAAGGCGATCAAGTGCTCATCTCATTTGTTTCCTATCTTTCAGGAAACATTGCCCTTTGTTACCCAATGCCCGATGTCTTGAAAACCATTTTTTCATGCATTTTGTGTTTTGCCATTGTTTCCTTGTTTTAGGTAAAAGGGTAAATCTCATCTCTGTCATGTCCCCTTGGCTGAAATAGAAACCCTGATTGAAATTTAAAGAAAATTATGTCCCTCCTCTCCTTAAAATCTTATCTTCACATCTCACTTAGTAACCGCCAAAGTCCTAACACAGGTCTACAGGGTCCTACATAACAAGGTCCTGTTATCATTCTGAACTCATCTGCTACTCCACTTTCATTCACTTGTCTGCTCTAGTCACAATGTCTCCCTTGCCTTTTGCTAAGTAAGCTAGGCATGCTCTCCTCTCTTGGCCTTTGGCATAGGTGTTTTCTCTGTTTCAAGTGTTCTTTCCCTGGATAATCACCTAGTTGGCTCTTCAAATATTGAGTTTTCACTGAGGAACCCCGTGGTCACTCTACGTAAATTTTACAACCCAAATCTGAGATTCCTTATTCTTCTTTCTTCCTTTATTTTTTCCTCTCAGCACATATTCTCATATATGTTATATATTTAACTTTTTATCTATTTATTTTCTGTCTCTCCTCCATTGAAATGTGTCTCTGCTCCATAAGGGCAGAGAGTCTAATGTTTTTCCCACTGTATTCATAGTGTCTTCAGCATGATACATTATATAGATACTTATGAAATAAATGAATTATGAATAAATACATGATTATTAATCATTTATGAGAGACTAGTATTTTTCTAACTGGGAGCTTGAAGGATATTGTGGTGGATAGAATAATTTCCTTCCCCCTCAAGATGCCCATATCTTAGTCCCTAGGACCTAGAAATATGTGATATTACAAGGAAAGGGAAAATTACAATTGCAGATGGAACTAACATTGCTAAATAGCTGACACTGAGATGAGGAGATGATTTGAATTACCCAAATGGGCCCAATGTAATCACAAGGGTCCTTATAAGTGAAAGGAGAAGTACATGTCAATGTTAGAATGATGCAATGTGAGGAACACTTGACTGGCCATTGCTGGCTTGAATGATGGAAGAAGGCCATAGTTAAGGACAGCAGGTAGGTTTTAGAAGCCAGAAAAGAAAAAGAAAAAGAAAAAGAAAAAAAAAAACACAAGAAAATGGATTCCCCCTTAGACTTTCCACAGAGAAACACACCAATGCTGACCACTTGATTTTTGGCCTAATGAGATACATTTCAGAAACCCAACTTCCATTATGATAAGATAATAAATTTGTGTTGTTTTAAGCCATTAAGTTGTGGTAATCTGTTATAGCAGCAAAAGTGAACTAATATAGACTTTTTTTCTCTCCAATGTTTTTAAATTTATGATAAAATTGTTTGACACAATTCTATTTTCATTCCTCATGCTAGAGAGACAACAACCTTTTCTTCTCCTTCTTCTTCTTTTATGTTTTGTTTTGTTTTGTTTAGGGAAACTGGGTCTTGGTCTATACATCTAGGCTAGAGTAGAGTGGCATGAACATAGTTCACTGCAGACTCCAACACCTGGGCTCAAGGGATCCTTCCACCTCAGCCTCCCGGGTAGCTAGGACTACGGGTGTGTGCCACCATACCTGGCTATTTTTTTTTAAATTTTTTATAAAGACAGGGTTTTCCTGTTTTGCCCAGGCTTGTCTTGAACCCCTGGCCTCAAGTGATCCTCCCACCTTGGCCTCCCAAAACCCTGGGATTATAGATATGAGTCACTGCACATGGCCTTACAGACAAGCTTTTAATCTAGAAATCATTACCCACACTTCTGGGACATATTCTTAAGTTACTTTAAAAAAAAAAAATAATTTTCTGCCCTGTGTTTTCTCTGTTCATTCTGGAACACCTGCAGATATAGACAATGGACCTCCTAGATTAACCTCTAATTGTCTTTTTTTTTCCCCCTTCCCTTCTTGAAATGTTTTCTCCACTGTCTGATAGATTCCCTTAATTTTGCTTTCCAACCCCCAGTTTGAATATTTTAGTTATATGATAGTTTTCATTTCCAAGGGCCCTTTTTTGTTTTCTAAATATTCCACTTTACAAAGCAGCTTCTTTTTGTTTCAGGATAGTAATATATAGTCTAAAGTTAAAATAGTTTTTTTTTTTTTAAGTTTTATTTTCCACCAATTGTCTGTTTCTTCCATGTTTTGTTTGTTTTTATTTTCTGTTTTGTTTTGGCCTTAAGCTTTTCACATTGATAGACTTTTCTCAAATAGATGATCCTAGTGATTTTGCTTATATTTAAGAGTGGGGAAACAAATTCTGTTTCAAAACAAAATATTGTCTTTTAAAAAAGCAAGCTGTTGGTTGTTGGTGCGTGCCAGTTCTGGGATTCATTATAGGGAGATCTTAACAAGGGGGTGATCTGACTGAACATTTCACTGGGAGAAATCCAACGTCAGTCACTTTAGATCCTTTCCTGGGCAGTGCAGGTTTTCCAGAGATTGCTTTTACCTTCTCTTTCCTGGAGGTAAGTCATAGTTATTAATGTTCTCCTGGAACTGAATAGGGAAAGTAAACTAGAGACATGGGGTCTTAGCTTCCAGGATTCACATGTCTTACTCTTCCTGTTTCAACATGAATGAACTGTGTGAGGTATACCCTGAACCAAACCTGTTTTCTCCTTCTCACAGAATATGCCCCTTGTCTGTTAGGGTGACTAAGGAGCAATTCAAACAGCTCTCAGCTGATCTTTCTTGTTTAAAAAGTACTCCTTCTTCATCTCTATATTGAGAAGCATCTTGTGCCACCCAATTCTTAGGCTTTTAAAGCTTTTTAAAATAGATGTTGGATTAATTTCTTATATTTCCACATTATCAATTTGGAATTCAGCTGTAATACAGGTAACATATATCCATCTGCTTTCTAGCTTCCAAATGTTGTTATTCTTTTGTAATCCATTATCTAGTTCTCCACATTCTTGTAGTTTTAATTCTTGAAAACTTTGTTTAATGTTTTGTGAGAGTTATTGAATGCATGTACAATTCACTATCTTTAACTGGAATGAAAATTTTCATATCAACATTAAAAAGAGCCAAAAGCAATTTAAGCAAATTATTAATATAACAAGAAACATATCCTGTGTTTTAAAAGTTAACACAGTATGTCTTTATTAAAACAGTACTGATAAGTAAGTTTTGTATAAGTTACTTTTCAAATTTTTTAACTTCACATGGAAATTTTCTAAACATCTTATTATATCAGATGTATTTGTGGCTTGCCTTTTACACATGCTACTTTCTGAGTCAGGTATAACATTTTCCAGTTTATTTGTATTCTGATAACGTAGTAAGAATTTAAGTGGTAATTGTAATAACAAAAAAAAATCAATAGAAATCAAACTTTAATAGAATGCAATCTCAATTCTTTCAAAGACAGAGCGGGTAGTTCGTCCAGTAGGTTAAAGAGTTTTGATTATTTTACCCATTGAAACTTAAAAGTATGTGTTAAATTAACCATACAGTAACACCTTACAATTCTCTGAATAACAACAGGGAATTATAAGAAAAATAATTTAAATTTTAATATAAAAATATTGAGCTTTACATAAAACTATTCCCTTGCTTACAGAAAGACATATCTGGTTTCAGATGCCCATGTAAATCAGATTTGAGTATTTTAAAATTTTAATAAAGCCAATTCATTTTCAGAAACTATGGTGGCATTCAATTTACTTTTCAGATAGATCAAAAAAAGTAGTAGTACCCTAGAGTATCATAACTACAGTGTATTTCTGATGAAGAGTAGTCATTCAGCTACTAATATTTTCATCAAATCTACTTGTACTTTTGGTTGCAATCAGGATCTAGCAACATTTTTGGCATTATAACAAACTAAGTACGTATTACTAAAAACTAAAGTCATGAGATGAAAAATTTCAAATTATTTCCCTGAAACCTTAATCTTTGAAAAGTTTAATGGAAATAATATTTAAAATATGTCTAAAACATTTCTTGAGAAAATGACATAGCACTTTAGAAAACAGAATGGGCCTGTTACATCAGACCAGGTACTGAACATCAATCTATTCAAATGTAGTCTTTTATACAACAACAGACTGGACTATATATAGCGAAAATGGTCACATACATCTTATAGTGCTCTTCACACTTAGTGTCATTTGTAAATGCAAATAAAAATTTCAATCTAACATTCCTGCACTAACGGCTATGTCTGAATCAGCTTTTCCCGTTGTGTGGGTAAATGGGAAATTTAGTGACAAATATGTACCTGTAAGATTTTAAAAAGCAACAAACTGCCAGTTAGGTGAAGAGAGGGTGGAAGAAGGGGAACTTAGAAGAAAGTACAAATAGATTTTGAAATATATACTGAAAATAGGGATGGATTATTTCACAGTTTTAAAATGTCAGATTTTCTAAACCCAAAATGATGATAACTTCCATTTAATAAATAAGATTTCAAAGCAAATGAATGTAAGATAATATAATAGTCAAATATTAGTAGGTATTAATAACATTATTATAGTATAAATATTGATTTATTATTAACAATTAGCATTATAAATTAATATTTTGGCATTAGTTTAACGGCCATATGATTAAATGGTTAAATAACTATAACTAAAATATCAGTATACATGTATATGTAAATCACATTACATTTCCCCATCTTGTTTATGTAGTAATATTAATAATTCGGATGATTCACCAGAGTGTTTCTTTAAAACAGTATTAATCATAGCTCACAATTGATACCAGGTGGCCAGACTTAGTGGTAATCCATGAAGATTTTGCTAGTCAGCGTGTTCAAATAACCTGTTGATATGGTTTGGCTGTGTCCCCAGCCAAATGTTATCTTGAATTTCCAAGTGTTGTGGGAGGGACCCGGTGGGAAGTAATTGAATCATGGGCACAGGTCTTTCCCATGCTGTTCTCATGGTAGTAAATAAGTCTCATGAGATCTGATGATTCTATAACGGGAAGTTTCCCTGCACAAGATCTCTCTTCACCTGCTGCCATCCATGTAAGATCTGATTTGTTCCTCCTTGCCTTCCACCATGACTGTGAGGCTTCCCCAGCCACATGGAACTCTTAAGTTCCATTAAACCCCCCTTTTCCTGTATAAATTACCCAGTTTCAGGTATGTCTTTATCAGCAGCATGAAAATGGACTAATACACCTGTTGTAAGTAAATCCAACTACAGGAGACTTCTAAGGATCCAGATCCTCTTATAATAAAACTCCCACGTTTCAACCATTTCCTCACTAATATTGATTGTAAATAACTAATCAATAAATATGGCCACATCATCTTTTATCCCTCCTTTAATGTAATGAAAAAATGAAAACGTGTGAAACGTGCACACACACACACACACACACACACCCTATGCCAGGGCCTACTATGTCACTCTCTCAAAGGTCTGTGTTTAAAATTCAACTTTGTCAATTAGAGTGTTTCTGGTTTTTAAAGTAAATGAGGAGAAACAACAACAACAAAAAAACAATATGAAGTACCAGTTTTGAAAAGAGATTTTTTTACAATGGAATAGGGACTCTCAATCTTGGGATAGTGAGAAAGGTAAACCTCAAACCTCTGTAGTTTACTAAAACCCTATTGATAATTTTGAGACAAATTCTCCCTTCCCCTAAATCAGAACAACAACCTTCAGAGAAATGACCTTATAGACATATTCTCATGCAAGACAAGTCTAGGCAAATGGTCGAACTGATACCAAAGTATCTTCACTAACACTCTATATCTGTTTCTGAAAATCAACTTGTTAGATATTTCTCTAAGTATAAATTATATGCATACTCTATTCAAAATACAACTTTCTGGGGCAGGAGTTGGCTGTGGAGGAAGCAGTAAAGATATATAAATCCTTAAAATATGCTCTGAGTTTTCTTTTAATTTCGTCTTAATAGCCACCAAAGAGTATAATAGTCAAGATATAGGAAAAATGATGGTTGTTGTTTAGTCTGTTCTCACACTGATGATAAAGACATATCTATGACTGGGCAATTTACACAAGAAAGAGTTTTAATGGACTTCCAGTTCCACGTGACTGGGGAGACCACACAATCATGCCAGAAGGTGAAAACTACATCTCACATGGCAGCAGACAAGAGAAGAGAACTTGTGCAGGGAAACTCTCGTTTTTAAAGCCATCAGATCTCATGAGACTCCCTCACTATCACAAGAGCAACATAGGAAAGACTCACCCCTGTGATTCAATTACCTCCCACCGAGTCCCTCCCACAACACGTGGGAAATCAAGTTGAGATTTGGGTAGGGACACAGAGCCAAACCATAACAGTTGCGTAAAGAAAGTAAAGTTGTTTTGGAATATGAAAACCATTTCAATGGGGCAAATGTAGAAGTAGCGAAGGCCAGGGTTACCAAAGTGAAGAAAGGTAATGTTTAGTGTGTTGTCAGGGCAGTGAAAAGATGACGAGGGGAGGCTGAGGAGAAAGTAACTAGGAACCAGAAAGTGTATTCAAAGGGAAAGTCTGAAAGAAAATTTGGCCTATTCCAAAACTTGCCAGTGTTCATATTTGTTCAGACTGGACTGAAACATTTTTCTTTGAACTCTAAAGGTTCATGTACCATAGCATCCTAAGGCATCCTAATCTTTTCAACTGTCTCAGAATCAGAAATCAGAGAAAAAGTCATTTTGGTAAAATAAACTCAAAAGCTACAATTTAAACATTAAATCTGGAATATTTTGTAACCATCATATCACTCAGACTTTGGAAGTAACTTGAGGCTTTCATAACTTCTTCAAAGTTTAGCCAGCTTGAAAATCTTTTTATAACATAAAGCAGGTAATCATGGAAAAAGCAAGTCCAAGTTTAACATACTTTGCACTTGCCTGATCAAGTCATTTTATATAATTTTCGTCCTCAAAATATTCATGAGATGAGCCATAGATTTTTGCCCCCATTGGAATAAGTTATAGATGAGCAATGTGGCATAACTTTAATGATTATTTTACCTACTTTATGAGAAATATAGATGGATTCATTGTGCACTATTAAACCAGAGGTGACTATATGTAACTCTTCACTGTATAATGAAAAGAATTTTTAAAAATTTCAATACATGTCCACTTTGTCAATAATCTAATCATTATAACGGGTACACTTACCTGTTTGAGATCCATTTTTATGATTACTTTCTGATATCACCACACCAATATGCACATTTCATTATAGCTAATTTGACCTACATCAACTTGGCATAATGGATATAAGTGCTGGATTAAGAATCAAGAAAATCAAAAGAATCAAGGATCAACATTTTTCCATTCTACCACTAACTTCTCATATGTTTTAAGAAGTCATTGAGTATTTCTGAATTGAAATTTTCTTATATATAAATTACAGTGTCTAAGATTTCTTCCAACCCTAGAATGTATTAAACCACTCTTCAACACCTTCTATTGTACCTTCCACATTCATTTTCCCTTATTTCTTTGCTACTTTTGTTTTTCTCTTTAACTTCTCAAAGGAACATCCATTAGCTTCAGAGCTTCTGACCAAGCTGTTCTATATACAAATAGTGATAGCATTCTCCCTAAACCTTAATTCAGTACAAGGCCTATTTCTTTCAGGAAGTTTTCCCTGATGACCAAAATCCATTGTGTAACTCTCAATTATTCAGTCATTCAGGTATCAAATGTATAATAAGGCTTACATGTATCACGTACTGTGCTATGCACTAGTAATACAACAGGGCAGACCTGTTTTTAGCATTCAGTTCCATCTCTAGTGGGGAAGTCAAACACACAATCGATACTCTAATAACATGAAATTACATGCTTGAAGGAGATTAAAGAGGAGCATCTAATCTCATATTGAAATAGTTGAAAAGAGGATAGGGATGATTAGAAGATGTGATGTGGGAACTGAGGCCAAATGACTTAGAGCTAGAAGAAAAATGAAGACGGGAGTGAGGCAGTAGATAGGCTACACAGTGAGAGTAGGAAGAGAAAGGATCACAGATGGAGGGTTGAAGAATCAGTAAAAATAAAAACATCCTAGAGACATGAGGGAGTATGAGGTATCTGAGGCACTGAAAGTGTAAAGTGTTTATCACCATGGAGAAAAGACTTTTGGAGGAAAAGATAAAGAGAAGATGACCGGAGAGGTAAACAGAAAGATGATCATGAATAACCTAATAATTTTGCACTTTAGTAAATTAGTTTGGCTGCTGTGTGAAAGATTGATTAGAATTAGAAAAATCAAGTTAGGGAGATTAGAGAGTAGACCTTTGATCCACTTTTGTATTAATTAGTTTCCTTTGTCAGTTTGTAATACGTGTTTACTTGACTCACAAAATTAAACTCAAAAAATTAATCACTGATATACTGCTGTGTTCTATAGGTAGTCAATAAGTATTTATGCATAGAAATGTGGTATGAAATTTATTTAAAATCATGGGGTTATGCTATAAGTGCCTTTTTAAATTTCTCATTTTGGAATGATTTTTAGATTTACAGGGGAGTTACAATGATAGTACAAAGAGTTTTCTTATATCCATAAGTAAATTTCCCCTGATGTTAACATCTTATATAACCACAGAGTAAGCACCTTTTGGTTCTCAGAAAAGATGTTGTTCTATCCAGCTGATGGCTTTTATTTCCTCATCTTTAGTTCGAACAGGCTGTTGGTTAATTGATACAAAACTAATAAAATTTTTAAACAGATGCTTACCCAAAAAAGTGATACAAATTCATATATTACTATTGAGTTGGAAGATATTATCCTATAAGATAATGATTGTTACATTTTACACTAGGACAATATTAACAGATGTTTATTTAAAGTAGAAGTATTACAGCCTTGGTCACATGAAGTGCCAGCTAGTAAATAATCATCTATAATTATTTTAGAAAATTTGGTTTCCCAATAACCACAATGTCTAATGCAGTCTCAGTAGGAGGAGACAAGAAGCAGAATTGCAACATATTTTGAAATTAAAGAGAGGAGTTTATATATTTATATTCAAAATGATTAAAATTATATGATGCTTTTCATAGTTTTAGCTATCTTCAAACATCAGAGGTACTATCTTATATTTTTCTAGATTAGTCTTCATTCTATTGACTACAGAAGACTGGTTACTGATTATACCGAAATAATTTTGATTCTTAAAGTTACACTGCTAGTCATATGGTAAATAAAAACACTACTTCATTTTCTTTTCCTCGTGTACACAGAAAGATCATATTTCCCAACATCCCTTATAATCAGGTTGGGGTCATAGGACTGGGTTTTAGTCAATGGGATGTGGGCAGAAGTGATGTACAGTATTTCCAAGGATAGTTATTAACCTCATTGCCTCATTATCTTACTCTTGTCATGCTATCCTGTCCTAAAATACTAAGTATTTATTATGAGAGATACCTGAGTCATCTCTAAGTCAGTACCTAGAAGGGAGCCAGCAGCCACTCAGCTTACATAAGACTATAAAATGAGGGAGAATTAAACTGTTCTATCAAACTCTGAAATTCTCGAAGCATTGCCTGATACAATTTTGTAGCCCCCAACTCCATGTTTCATTAAGAGAAACATCTTATTTTGTAAATGTCTTTTTTAAAAAATCTAACATTAGCCAAGATTCTCAATTTTGTAAATATGTTTGGATCTATTATTTTAAGCATGAATAAACAAAATATGCTCATAGACAAGCTTATGGATGAGAATCTCATGTCTAAGTTACCATAAAACAGTATAGAAGAAAAATTCCCTGGACATACCAGTTTTTAGTTTAAGTCCCAGATATACCAATTATTAAATGTGACTTTTGGTGTATCTTTCTCATACTTACTTTTCAAGGGCTCAACAAATGCTCTTTTTAATCTACCTTTGTCTCTTCCTTATACTGTCCTTTCTTATCATCATTCATTGATTCACTATCCTAAACATTGAGAATTCCAAATCTGAATATTAAGACAATTTTCAGTGTAGCTACTTTCTTATCTTGACCGTTAATTAAGGTTGTTCTTTATGCTATGTCATACTGATTTCTGAAGAGAGTATAATTTAAAAGAGAAAAAAAAATAACGAACTTCAAGAAGTATTGGTAATTGAAAGCATTAGAGAAGGAGAAGAGTAGACACTGGGGCCTACTTAAAGGTGGAGGGTGGGAGAAGACTGAGGATCAAAAAACTACCTCTCGGGTACTATGCTTATCACCTGGATGATGAAATAATCTGTACACCAAACCCCCATGACAAACAATTTACCTGTATAACAAATGTGCACATGTACCCATAAAACTAAAAGTTAAAAAGCAAATGTAAATCGGGTCACATCAAAATAGTTTTTGGAGAGTATGTCCAGGAGACCTTCACAGATAGCGTTAAACCAGAACCAAGATGTAGTTATCTAGAAGTTCAGCAGAACCCATCACTCACATCATTCAGACAATACAAAAACTAAGTGTACTGCCCAAACCTATATCCTTTACATAGAACATAAAACTATTATTAACTATTTATACCAAAAGTTTTATTTTATGCAGACTGAAAAGTAAAAGAACCATTTAGGGACTTTAAAAGAGAACCATTAATTAAAGCAACACATCCGCAAAACTTAACACCTCAATGTACTAGAATATAAATATTCTTACAGAACTAAGAAATGTGTTTTTGCAAGTGTTGCTTTGTAGGCATTATTTCCTAAAACGACCAAAGAGGGAAAAAGTCTGTTCATATTGGAGCATAGAGAAGTGGAAATATGTGTACCTCGGGGCATGAGAAAATATTGTTAAACACAGTGACTATAGCCACTAACTCAGTAGAAACAGCTTCTACTCAAGTAAAGTGCAATCAACCCTGCAATTATTAAAAAAAAAAAAAATACTGAAAAAATTTTAAGTGGAGCGGGAACTTATAACAATAATCTTAAAAAAACTTGTCATTTCTGATATTTATTCTAAAGCCGAAATGTTTAATGAGAGCACTAGAAACTAGATTGGCACATTTAGTCAAGTTCTACATTCAGTTTATCACTAGGAGCAAAATAGAAAAATGTAATATTTTTTATAACTCACTTTCCTTTTATTATTGGTATGTTTTCTGGGGATATTTCATACCTTTCACCAGTCCCATTGGAGACTTAGGTATTGGTAAGGATAATTAATAATGTGTGGTAGGAATTTTTATTTCATATTTGTATGTCATATTAGAGTATTGATATATTTAGACAAAGTATCACCATGTTCTAAATGAATTGAACAGAAAAATGAAATCAGTTTTGTCATCTGTCTACTAATTTGTCATCTATATGAATGTCTTTTATTTCATATCAGCATATTATTGTCAAATGTAACAGTGTTTTTTAAGGTCATTAATGTTTTAATAATTTCATTGAGATATAATTCACATACTATAATATCTACCCATATAAAGTATACAATTCCCTAGTTTCAAGTATACCTATAAAGTTGTACAGCCATCATCACTAACTAATTTGAGAACATTTTCGACATGCTCCCAAAAACCTACTACCCATTAGCAGTCAATCCCCACCTCCACCACACCCCCAACCCCTGGCAACCACTAATCTACTTTCCACAGTAGCAAACAAAGACCCAATGTAACAGTCTTAGGAACTATCAAATCTGTAATCATGCTTCATGGATGAATGTTAGGATAATTATAGTAATGCAACCAACTTCAGTTTAGTTTGCAGTCTTCTGTACATTCAAGATAAATTAAAAATTAAAACCCCAAACATCAGGCCAAAAGTCAAATTAATGAACAAAGGAAAATACAAATTCCAGTAACTAGTATTATAAGAGATCATCTATCTCCTAGAATTTTACCTGAATTGGTAATTATATGGATTTTAGAGGGTACAGTAATAATATTATTGATCTTGCATACTGCTACCTTTTCCTAAATCCTATTCATGCCTTTTATTCACATTATTTTTTCATGCACACTGTAGTACATATTTGCCATATTTTTTGACTATTCATATTTTGAACACATTTTCTCTCTCCAGGAATTACCTAAATTACCAAATTATCAGGGCCTTCCTCAGTCTACACAGCCTGGAAATTCCAATGATTCACTTGCCCAACCTCTCTTATAGCAGAACAGAAGCACATATCCTGAGTACTGCTCCTTAGGTATACCCACCTCAAACTGGATCAGAAGCTAGTTTTGCAAAAAAGTAGGAAGAACAAGGACTCCGTTTTTGTAATGCTGCTGCTATCAAAGAGAGATACTTCTAGTTTCCAAAGATAGCAATAGTAGCAGCCTGAATGACAGAAACCAGAAACCAGTATTTAACTGTGGGTAATTCAAGCTGTGTGTCTGTACTCAGTGGCAACAGTGATAATGTCTTCCCTGGAAGACCCCGGAAGATCTGATAGTTTGTATTCTGCTATAAGAGAGGTTGGGCAAGTGCCCAGTTGGAATTTTCAGGTTGTGTAGTCTGAGGGTTCTTCCTGATAATATGATAATTCAGGTGATTTCTGAACAGAGGAAAAGTGTTCAAAATATGGACAGTCAAAAAAGTCCTGCAACTACGTACCGCAGTGTATGAGAAAATGATCTAAAGGAAAGATGATTTGAGCATTGTTCTAGGCTGTGTGATCTCCAAGTATGATTCTACGGTTCCCTTTGAGATGATAAGAGGTAACATGTATGTTTTTAGCAAGACATTTTTCTGTAGAAATTACCTAGAACTCTGTAGACAGTTTTCAGATAAATACCTTGGCCGATATTAAAGGTGACATGACATTTTTGGTTTCTCTTACTTTAAGAAAACGACAAATATGTTTTATGTAACTGTGAGGAGTTGTGCTGTATATTTGCAGGGAAATGTCTGTGTATGAATATTACGTAGCCAAAGGTATAGGTAGTGTCAGATACTTGTGATTGTGAGGCATACCCTCATGTCCTCGTTCTAAATATTACTGAAAGTTTTTTCTTGTTATGACAAGCTGTCACCAACTGCAGAGGTTAAAATGCCAATTATTTGTTTCACCAGCCTCCCTCTCATCTCTGCCATGATATTAAATGACCATTTGGCCCAATAAATAACGAATAGACATGATGGAAATAAGTGTTCACCTTTTATTTTTTATTTTATTTTATTTTTATTTCATTTTATCTTTTGAGACAGAGTTTTGTTCTGTCACCTAGTCTGGAGTTCAGTGGTGCGATCTCAGCTCACTGCAACCTCCGCCTCCTGGGTTCAAGCGATTCTCCTGCCTCAGCCTCCTGAGTAGCTGGGACTACAGGTGTGTGCCACCATGCCCGGCTAATCTTTGTATTTTTAGTAGAGATGAGTTTTCACAGTGTTAGCCAGGGTGGTCTGGATCTCCTGACCCTGTGATCCACCTTCCTTGGCCTCCCAATGTGTTCACTTTTTGATGAAGGTTTTTCCATCATAATAAAAAGAGAGTTTGTTTGATAAGAAATATCTGTTTTCTTTTTCTGATTATTTTTATTTCAAAATGTGATTCCTGAAACTGTACCATTATTTTGTAACTCTGAGGAGTCAAACCTAAAATACAAGCTATTTATCAAGGAATTTAAGAACTGAGCCACTGAATAAACCCTGAAAACACACTGAATTCATAATTATGATACTGAGGAATAATACTCTAATTGTTTAATAGAGTTTTAACTGGGCATCCTCTTACTTGTAGCTGAAAACAATGCTGGGTTCAATAGATTTTAACTGAGTAACCTCTTACTTATAACTGAAAACAATGTTAAATGATACCCCACAGACAATGAATGAGTAAACTGCTAAGCAATAGAGGGTAAATTAATGGGGATTTATGGAACATTTGTCACTGAAATGTAATAAGCACATAGACAGACTATGAACATTGAAAATTTTTTTTTGGTTCATGAATGAGATTAGTTAGAAGAAAATATTTTTTCAACTGAACAAGAAAATGAATACTTTTCTCTAGTAGTACACATTATAATTCTGGACTCTTGTGCAAAATTCGAAGAAAGTCCCATGCCATTCTTTGCTAATTACAAAATGCATGACTGTTGAGGAAAAACAATCCTCTTCCAGGAAACTTCTTCAAAACCACAATTTTATAGAGAATACTTCAGTGATTTCTCCTATTCAGAATGTATTGTTTTATACTTCTGAATAGGGTATCAACTCCTTTTGACAAAGCAAATTTATGTCACTTAAAATGAATATTAAGTTAGAGAACTGGCAAATAAATTTATCTCTTACTCCAAAATATGCAGAGTTAGAATATTGAGTGTTTGTTGAATACAGAGAATTACATTAAAAAATGTTAAGACAAGCTGAAAGCACAATCAGGAAAGGTGAAACTACCTCAAAATTTGGAACAATATAGGAAGCCGCTATCACCCTGAAGGTTAGGCGGATAAATAGAGAAAGCAGTAATGATGAAACCAATGAGCTGAGGCCTTCTGGCAAAAGTGCAAACCTTGATGGCCTTCACGGTCTGGTTTGACGTGAAGGGACAGTTATCTATTGTCCAGAGCCATGAAGAAAAATGTGGCTACTGCCAGAGTGGCCACCTGATTTATCAGGTAAAATACACTGAAAGGAGAATGGAGACATACCCTGACTTCTTTCCTCCTCTTACCCTCCAATCTTCCTACTTCTCTCTATTCTGCCTTTCCATTGGCCTAATCTAATCAGATACCGGCTGCCAAGTAAATTTCTCTGTTTCTAGTAGATTGTTAGCTCTACAAAATTGTTTTCATTACTGTTTTATCCTTTAGGACTTGGACAGTGACGAGCACATGGCACTCAGGAAGTATTTCTTGAAAGAATAGATAGCAACACAGTTTTCTATAGAAGTTCATAATCTTCACCATGCTTTGATAGTGATGATAGGCCAAAATAATAAGACATAATTGGAGGTTTGCATAAATGGATACATATAAAACATTGTATTATACAAATATATAATATAGTATGTTTTCAAGTATTTGTAAAACACTTATAAAAACTGATAAAAATTACTTACAAGGAAATATTTACATTCTAAAATATCAAATTGTATACAAGATAATTTAATCCAATTATTAATTAAATAATTAGAATTTTTCAAAAGCTGAATTCTAACTTTTAAAAATGTACATACTATGAAAAAATCTATGATTACAATCATAAAATAAGAAAATAAGAATAGTAGTTTATATGTCATGTGATTAAAACTGTATTTTGAGGCAAATATATAGCATAAAGTAACTTCAAGATTTAAAAAATGATTAAAAAGTTTAACCAAGTCAAGAAATTACAAATACAACCAAACAAACCCAGAAAAGTAGAAGAAATAAAATAATAAAGACAAGTACAAAATAAATGAAAAAAAAAATAAACCACAGAATTGCTAAGTAAATACAAATGCTGTTAAAAATACATACATGGAAATTTTATTTAAAAACTAGGCAAATGTTGGAATGAGAAAGTACATATAGGAGAAGAGATAAAATATTACATTATAAATGCTATGCATGAAATAAATGACTTACAAGGAAAAATATCAAATTAAGTGTAATAAAAATACATAACTTGGTCAGGTGTGTGGGCTCACATCTGTTATCCCAGCACTTTGGGAGGCCAAGGCAGATGGATCATGAGGTCAGGAATTCAAGACCAGCCTGGGCAAGATGGTGAAATCTCGTCTTTACTACAAATACATAAATTAGCCAGGTGCGGTGGCAGGCGCCTGTAATACCAGCTACTTGGGAGGCTGAGGCAGGAGCATCGCTTGAATCCGGGCAGCAGAGGTGACAGTGGGCTGAGATTGTGCCACCGCACTCCAGCCTGGGGGATAGAGTGAGACTTTGGCCCCCGCGACCCACCCACCTCCAACAAAAGTACATAACTTAAATACATTAACATATACGAGAAAGTATTAAAAATTAGCTAATTACTTTCAAATTAGCCAGAGACCTTAAGCAGTGAATACTGGTAGCCAAGTATGCACAGAGAAGTAACTTAAGTTTAAGACAGTAAGGTCTGGAAGTACAGAAAGACACAGACACACAAAACTGTAGAAATATGGAAAGGTTAGAAACATAGAGGGATAGATACACAAAACCAAATCAGTAATAAGTGTGTAGAAAATAATTTGGCTTTGGGTAATGTTACTTATAATGCTATAAAACACAGATTTATCTACTTCAAAAACACAAGCAATAAGGACTTCCACCTGTATGGACTAAATTTTAAGCAGCTGTAATAGGCAAGGATTTAGTGGTTATTAGTATTTCAGCTCTGATGTGAGAAAGCAGTTGTTATAAGCTAGAATGATGTGGATTAATATGGGGCACACAAAATACCTATGTCAATGGAAGATGACAAATATCCAAATCAGGACCAAAAGTGACACTCTTTGTCTCCAAGCTAAGTAAGACCTTCATTTAGCCAGTATTAAAAGTTATTGCCAGAATTATCTTGCAGGAATACTTGTATGTTATATGTGAATTGATACTTTCTTTATTTTTTGTTTTTTAATTTTTTTATTATACTTTAAGTTCTAGGGTACATGTGCATAACATGCAGGTTTGTTACATATGTGTACTTGTGCCATGCTGGTGTGCTGCACCCATGAACTCGTCAGCACCCATCAATTCATCATTTATATCATGTATAACTCCCCAATGCAATCCCTCCCCCCTCCCCCCTCCCCATGATAGGCCCCAGTGTGTGATGTTCCCCTTCCCGAGTCCAAGTGATCTCATTGTTCAGTTCCCACCTATGAGTGAGAACATGCTGTGTTTGGTTTTCTCTTCTTGTGATAGTTTGCTAAGAATGATGGTTTCCAGCTGCATCCATGTCCCTACAAAGGACGCAAACTCATCCTTTTATGGCTGCATAGTATTCCATGGTGTATATGTGCCACATTTTCTTAATCCTATTGTGAATAGTGCTGCAATAAACATGCGTGTGCATGTGTCTTTGTAGTAGAATAATTTATAATCGTGAATTGATACTTTCATATAAACTTGTACCTATGAATGTATATAGAATGGATATATATGTGACTGTCACCAAGTTAATATCTAATTTTTTCATCAATGTGCGTTTATTGATCCTGCCTTTTACTTTTGTTCTTTCTTTTTAAAGAAACCCCAAGTCAAAAAGAAAGATATATACTCCAGGTAATGTAAAGGTGGTGTAACTGAGCCAACTGTGCCACTTCAATGTCAGAGCGTTTTGCCAATATGACAAAGCTCAGGCTGGGGCAGGAAGGAAAGCATCAGAATGGTGCTTAAACAAGGACAACTCCCCAGCAGGAGGACCTGCAGCTGTCTACAATGTCTACATGCACCGCAGTTCACACATTTAAATACCACTTTCACTTGCTATATAGGAAGGAAAGGCTAGGATAATTACTGAAAGAAGATAAAACATCAGGAAAACCCAAATACACAGGCATATAAATATATAGTGTATTATTTAAATTTGTTCCCTTAGCAAACGAAGTGATGTGAAAGTATTAAATTGAAATATCTAGTCTTTTCTTTCACCTTGCCATTTTAGAAGTCATTTATAAGTACCTCCCAAAATAAATAAATTGAATAAATAAAGTATGCAATGTAATTGATATTAACATAATTAATGAAACTAGCTTCATTAGGTAATGGAGGCTAAAAGGTAGGCCACACATAACTTAATCTCATTTTTATTTTGAATTTTAAAACCAGATACCAAACTATATGAAAATTTCATTACTAGTATTTATTAGAAATATGAGACCAAAATCAATGGCAACTGTAGCTACAGTGAGGATATTTTGAGATCTGTTTGACATAAGGAAGTATAGTTAATACCTTTCCCATATTCATGAAACTTATCTTTTATTCACATTTCAAAACAATTTTAAAACAATTGTTTTCTTAGCCTTTTTAAAAACTGGTATCTATTTCTATTCTTTCTGTCAGAATAGGTTCCTTATTGTTTCTTGCTTGTCTAAAATTTTTTAATTATATTAACATATTTAAAGGAGATATGCTGTTATAAACATACAAATTCTACTCATTCAATCTGCATTTCGCAGCAGTGATCTCCTTAGGAAAAATATGTTGTGTGAAACAATTTAAAATATTTTAAAAACCTTAAAGATTAGAAATACTCAACAGTAAAACATATCTCAATGTGTCTCAGTATTAGAAATCATACTTTTTTCTTTAGCATTGTTTATAATTTCTTTTAACTAATTAGTTCAGTGTTCAAAGTACTTGCTAGTTGTGGGTGGGGAGTCTTTACTCTTCTGAGCCTTCAAGGTATCTTTTATACCTTTCAATGTAAATAATGTGAAGTTATCAGAAGAAGAATGCTGTTAAGTCCTTCAGAAAAGTCTATTTGAGAAGTCTTTCCAGAATCCTATTAAAATGATACTTACTTCAAGAAAAAAAAAAAATGGCTATCATTCATTCCACTGCATTGTTCACTTGTCACTTTTAGTTTAGTTAGAGCAAATCCAGAACCCAAGCACACTATTCTTTCACTCGTTCTTCCATCTCCACGCCCCCTCTCAAGTATATAACAAGGGGAAGGGTTGTTTTCTGATACCTTTAACCATTCTGCCAAACAGGAATATATTACAAGGAATATTTAATAGCTTCAAGAAGCCAAATATATTTCCTATTACTTGTGTAGAGAGCTATTTAGTATCTAAGATCAAAGATATTCTTTTAAATTTAATATGCATCTTCTCTGCCTTTTCATGAGTTATTTCTTGAGCATTTTACAAACACTGTGCTACCCCTTCTCTTAACAGAATGGTTTATATGACTTGCTTGATCAATATTTAAACTTGTTTTGTCCTATTAATAGGAAAAACCTTTCTATCCTTTCCTAAAGAGATGACTATGTATATTTAATTTACAATTTGGTTGGTAATGATGACATGTATTGCATTTTGGGAAGAACAGTCTTAACAGGTGCATGGGGCAATAGGAGGGCATCTGCAAGTAGCCAGCAGATGGACATGGCAGTGGGAGAGGACCACCAGGTAATCAGCAGATGGACAGCGCATAAGAAAGGAAACTCCGTGTGAGCAGCGAACGGCTAGACCAGCAGTAAAACTTTGCCACTTGGCATATGGTAGAATGCTCATTGCATCAGCTGGAATTTGTACTACTACATTTTTGGCCAAGTTAGGAAGAGAGATTTCTAAAATCTGCATATGACATTTGATTCAAAATTCAGCAATGTTTTCACAGACAAAATTGCAAATTCTTCCTTACAAGTTGTGTTACTCTTCTTCTTGGTTCACAAAAGAATTTGGTATTTTGTATTCACGAAATAATTCTGAAACTGGGGTCAAAATCCATCCACCTCACCAGAAGAAAGTTTTTAAAAAGTAAAGACATTCACTTGCATTAATTAAAAAAAAATCCTAAAATAATGATGTGTTTCATCTTGGTATGTATTTAATGGAATAGCTCATTCATTCATTTATTAATTCATTCCAAAATCTTGGTAAAAGTGTTAGTGCTTTATTAGATACACCACCTGCAGCTTAATCTTCCTATGTCACAACCTTGATTATTTCAGTCTCCAGCTTAAATACCTTTATCTTTTATTGCCCAATCATAAAAAGTTCAAATTATGTAGTGTGAGCGTAGCCCCTCCACATTCTGGTGTCAAAGCATCTCAGAGTCATAACCCAAACTGCTTTGTACATCTTCTGTAATTGTTTCTTTTTCTGATATATGACATACTTATTTGTCTGATTTTGTCCACCAGGTCTCACCACCCATTTCTGTCCAATCTTAACCTTTCTTTAAAACCCATTCAAGTATTTAAATGAATAGATCTTGATTATATTATCTTGAATGGAAGGGTTTGGCAACGAAACAACTTTCTAAGCTGAGTTTTAGAATATTTTATTAGAACATGTTTCTTTCTCTATTGGGGGCTATTAGACCAAGTAACTACAAATTTTTAAGGAACTGGAGATTGTGTGTTTATATTTCTTAATGACACTTAGAACTTTCTGTTACTGTGTTTTTCAAAAATGTCTCTTATTTTAGTTACTCAATTGAACTCCTTTAGGAATTACTAAACTAGACCTACCATGGTGTCTTAACCATACTAAATATTCAATGAATATTTGGCAACAAAAATACTTAGAGTAACAGATAATTCTTAAAAAGGAAATATCATTTAATATTTTATATTTAATCAAAGACTCAAATGAATGTATCATACTACCAGAAGTCTTTTAGATACTTCTTTAAGACTTATTTGTGGCCGGGCGCGGTGGCTCAAGCCTGTAATCCCAGCACTTTGGGAGGCCGAGACGGGCGGATCACAAGGTCAGGAGATCGAGACCATCCCGGCTAAC
>NW_012114566.1:4003007-4005840 GCF_000951035.1 Colobus angolensis palliatus
GAAATAACAGAATGAAGATATATAACCTGCAGGAAACACACACACACACACACACACACACACGCATGATTAAATCATACACACAGCGGAATAATTAAATCATACACACACGCAGTGGAATCAGATCATGCACACACAGTGGAATGATTAAATCATACACACACACACACACACATATATATACACACTTATGACAGCATCTCATTGTACCCCATAAATGTATACTATTATTATTTGTCAATTAATATAAAGGAACTGGGGTAATGAATCGGAATCCAAGAAGTGACAAGTCCGCTTCTTCCACTTATCTAAGCAACACATAGAAGGCACATAACATTGATTTATACACATACATCTTTCAATCTGGCATCTGAAAAGTAGATGTTTTACTTTATAAATTCTACACCCCAAAGTACTTCAAAATAAAATATAGTAATATCTATTTTGATATTACCAGATAGCACATTTTATCTTAGCATTCTTGCGCTCCTAAATTATAGCACAGAATGTGAAAACGCGAAATTTGAATCTGGAATTTTTTAAGAGTTTAAGTCATCTTATTATATGTTCTAACTTCAAATAAAATAACCAAGCTTTGTAATTATGTGTATGCTTCTGAGTATAAAAATAAAAATGCACACAATCTCTAGTACTTAAAAATTTGTAGTTACTTGGACTAACAGGGCTCACTAGAGAAAGAAATATGTTCTAATAAAATATTCTAAAGCTCAGCTTAGAAAGTTGTTTATTTGCCAAACACTTTCATTCACTGAGAGAAAACAGCTTATGATGAATCTTTTAGAAAGCATGCATATAGTTGCTTTTTATAGCTGCATGTGTAAACCCATGTAATATGAACCAATGGAGAAAGAAACATGTTCTAATAGGTTTTCAGTTTGCTTACAAAGGTGTTTCTCTGTGAAACTCTTCCATTCGCTGAAAGAAAAAAAAAATATGATGCATCTTTTCTGTTTGTTTGTTTGTAGAGCTGGGGTATCTCTATGCTTCCCAGGCTCATCTTGTATTCCAAGTCTCAAGTGATCTTCCCACTTCGGCCTCCCAAAGTGCTTGAGCCACTGCATCCGGCTTTATCATGAATCTTAAAGAAAGAAAGCATGCTTGCATTTGCTTTTTATTGCTAGATTTTGCTACTTGGAATGTTAGGGTTCCATAAAGAATGAAACATGTTCTAAGAATATATTCTAAAGGTTAGCTTAGAAAGGCATTTTATTTTTTTGTCAAACACTTTCATTCACTGAAAGAAAACAGCACCCGATCAATCTTTAAGAAAGCACGCTTACATTTGCCTTTTATAGCTGAATAGGTAAACCCATGTACTATAAACCAATAAAGAAAAAACATGTTCTAATTTAAAAAATATATACTAGTTAGCCCTCTTATTAATTTTAACAAGTTTAAATAATCATTTTAAGTTGATGAATATAAAACAACTGATTCTTATTTTTCTAATCTTATTTCCTTGTGTTTTTCACACGGCTGCAACAAATCTATCCTACAGATGTATCTCAAAATTACATATTATTTGGTCATTTTGATGGTCCTTAGTTTTCCAAGACAAACATACGGAAATAATCTTTCAATATTAAAAGTGCAAGAGGTTACTTGCGTTTATCAACATCTGGATCTTCCCTTTTGAACAACTGGTGGGAGGTACATAATTTACACAAAAACACAACTCATGCCTGTGATCTGAAATCTTTAGTTATGTCATTGAACTCAACGCAATAGCTAAGCTTTCATGTATAAATGTTAACCAATTTCTTCTGGAGTTCCCTTCAATTTAAAGAATTAAATAAATCTATTGTTTTTTGTATTCCTCAAAATAGTTTGAATGTTCAGTCTATCTCAAAATGATATTACCTAATTGGGAACTAGCCATTAATTTCAGATATTGCATTTCCAATTTGCATTTTCATTCAATATTTCATTAACCAAAACGGTAAAAAACTCTCTTATTTAACCCATCCTCAGTTTTTAGCCTTTTATCTCAAAATCTTCCATATTAGAGCTTCTTTCAGAAAATCATGACAAATTTGGCCATTCTTAAGTAAAGGAGATTCAAGATGAAGAACAAAAGCTTTACTTTTTTCTCAAATGTCTTTTTTTGTTGTTGTTGACCATCAATGTAGAAAACAGTGAATCCTCACTATGGCTGAAGGAATGGATACTAGTTCACCAGGTGAAAATGCTGGGTCAACACTGGGTCGGTCTTCTCAATCTCTGTCAAAAATTTAGTTAGACTCGACCTTTGATATTCCATTACAACACACATTCAGTTGATTCACCTTTTAACTCTCTCAAAAGTACTGCATCTTGAAGATGACAAGGGAAGGACAGAACTGATGAGTTCTAAAGGTGACAGTAGAGATGGTTGGCTTTTTTTTGTTGATAAGTGATTATGGACTTGCCTGAATCTTCATAAAATGTCCAGCTACAAAATGTAGTGGGCAACAGAGCTAAAAACTATTGCTGCTTCTCTTAGCCTTTGATAAAATATATAACAGAAGGCTACTACTGGGGAAGACTTTTAATTTCATATAGTACAACTTCCTTATTTATAGTTAACATTAAGTGAGCTTCACAAAATTACACAGCTTGTTAGTAGCAAACGTAAGAATAAACAGTATGTGCCTGGTTAAATATTTTTTTCATTATGTCTTCTCTCCATTGTATACTTTAAATATGATAATTTGTATATACATTAAAAATAAGAATTTATATTAGACACAGAAAATTCCCGTAATAAGAAGCCACACTTGAAATAGTCAGATTTCCTACTTTAAATGGATAACAAAGCGTTATAATTTTTGAA
>NW_012114566.1:4006000-4051833 GCF_000951035.1 Colobus angolensis palliatus
CTGTGTTAGCCAGGATGGTCTTGATCTCCTGACCTCGTGATCCACCTGCCTTGGCCTCCCAAAGTGCTAGGATTACAGGCGTGAGCCACCGCACCCAACCTGAAATGAATTCTTTAACCATCAATGCCTATTTAGGAGGTTCATTAAATATAAATATGAAATGATTAGAAAATGCAAGACCATATTTAGCAAAGTAAAAGAACTCGTGTCAAAATAGAGCATCATAAAACAAAATAACAAAATTTTAATAACAACCCTAGAAAAATTTTGTGCCAACACATGTATAAAAGCTTCACTACAATACAGCTGATCTAAAAGTGTATACCTCACCATGCCATTAAATATTGATTTTTAAATCTATTTTTAGATTTTTCAATTTGCTACTAAATTATTAGCACTTCAAATTTTTTAAAATTCAGGTTTTTGTAACTGGTAAAATGTAAGATTAAGATGATTACTTTAGGATATTTAATGTAGTATAAAATTAAGTGGAGAAGTCAGTTAATTAAAGTATGAATTGTGGAATGTCTTAAGCTACTTATCAAGGTCTCTTGTTTATAGCGTGCATATCTGGGAATAATTTGTGAATATCTGAGATGTGGGAATTTATATGTGGTTTTGGAGATGAGGCTTTCCTGGAAGTGTAGTATAATATTTGCTAGGAGAAAAAAACAAGACTGCAAAGCACTGAAAACTAAACTGCAGAAGAGGAGGATGCATAAAAAGGGTAAACATTTATCAAATATTTTATACTAAAGAGGGGAAAAGTTCGTTGTTGATGGAGAAGTTCCTTAGCTTTCGTATTACACATCCATCACATCAGGATAGAAAATATCACAGATAAATATTGCATTGTATAATACAGTATTCTGAATACAAATAAGGAAGAGATTCTAAATGTCAATGCATAATGGATACCTCACATGTGGCTTTTATTCTAATTTGTTTTGCTGATTTTATGCTTGGGAATGATACCCAGGCTGTTAGTTACTGAAATGATAATGCTCTATCACAGTTGTGATTTCTTATAAAAATTTAATTTAGACCTACAAGCTTTAAACTATAAAACCATAGATATCAATTTAGGAAGCTATTATGTAAGAATAGGTGAATCTTACTGACAATAAGTTCGACTGAGATACATTTAATTATTTAGCACACAGGTGCATGGTATTAATAATATTGCTACTTAGAGGAAAGTTTTTTTTTTCTCTAAAGCTTACAAAATTACATATTTCAGCTATAGTTAATTCATATTAATCTGCTGGAAATGAAATTATTTTTCTTCAAGTAATATAGGGAAACATTATGCTGATCTTAAAGAAGATTAGACACAAAGTGCTTGATAATGTAAATAGAATTATGTTGCCAATTTACCCTCGCAGAATCTAATAATATCAAGTAGTATCATTTAGGAAACATAAACTAAAATAAACATCAAGACCAAGCCCCACAACTTACCAAAATAAAATAAATTTAAAAAAAATTTAAATAGGAACAAAGGTTATTTAAAATATATTTAAGATCTTACTTAAAATGGATTTAATTTTATATTAAATTCATTTCCTTTAAGTTTTCTAATCAAAATAGTGAGAAAGTTTGCTCTGAAAACCTACCACCTAATTTTCAAACATTTACATCAAGAGATAGGTAACACAGGTGAAATAATTTTTTAAGAGTATGACTGAAATTCAAGATTTATATTTTCTTCACGAAGTTGAGAATTCATTTTGTCCATTTGAGAAACAATGAATTCAAGGGCACAAAAAATATCAATGTAGAAGCCAATGTCAGAGTTACATTTAATTTTGTCTCAGTTTTTAAGCCCTCCCATGAATCATACAAGATTCATGCTTTGTTTTCATTCAATTTACTAAATATTAGATTTCCATTACCATTATTATCATCATGATCAGTTTTTACAATTCCAAGACAGAGTATAAGCAATCTGCAATCTGTTTTTATTTTTATTTCCAAAATATTTGTATATATTCATGGCATACAAGTGCAATTTTTCTATATTGATATATTGCATCGTGGTGAAGTCAGGGCATTCAGTGAAACAATGCACATTGTACGCACCGAGCAAGCTCCCATTTACCCCTCCAAGTCACCATTGTCCATCATTCCATACCCTGCTTCCATGTACACACATTATTTAGCTCCCACTTAAAAAAGAATATGCAGTATTTGACTTGCTGTGTCTGAGTTATTTCACTTAAGACAATGTCCTTCAGTTTCATTCATGTTGCTGCAAAAGACATGATTTCTTTCATTTTTTATGGCTGAAGAGTATTCCATTATGTACATATGCCACATTTTCTTTATCCAATCTTCCATTGATAGACACTGAGCTTGATTCCCTATTTTTGCTATTGTGAATGGTGCTGCAATAAACATATGGGTGTAGGTATCTTTTTGATTATTAATTTAATTATTTATTTTCCTTTGGGTAGATACTCAGTAGTGGGACTGCTGCGTCCTCTGGTAGTTCTATTTATTTGAGAAATCTCCAAACTGTTTTGCATAGAGGTCATACTAATTGACATTCCCACCAACAGTATGTAAGATCTCCCTTTTTTCTGCATCTCTTCCAACATCTGTTTAATTTTTTATCTTTTTAATAATACTAATTCTGATTGGTATAGGATGATATCTCATTGTGGTTTTAGTTCACATTTCCCTGATGATTAATGATGTTCAATGTTTTTTCAAAGACTTGCTGGCTATTTGTTTGTCTTCTTTGAGAAATGTTTATTCATGTCAGCCTATGTTTTAATGGGATATTTTGGGTTGCTTTTGTTGAGTTGTTTGTGTTTTTGTAAATCCTGGATATGAGTCCCCTGTTGAATGTATACTTTGCAAATATTTTCTCTCATTCTGCAAGTTGTTGTTTCACTCTGTTGATTATTTCTTTTGCTGTGCAGAATCTTTTTTGCTTAAATCCCATTTGTCTATTTTTTGTTTTTGTTTCCTGTGCTTTTGAAGTCTTATTCATGAATTCTTTGCCTAGACCAGAGTCTAGAAGAGTATTCCCCAGGCTTTTTTCTAGTATGCTTATGGTTTCAGGTCTCACATTCAAGTCTTTAATCCATCTTGAATTGATTTTTACATGTGATGAAATATATGGATCCAGTTTCATTCTTCTGCACACAGCAGTCCATTTTTCCCAGCACCATTTATTGAAAATTGTGTTCTTTCCTCAGTATATAGTATTGCCAAGTTTAGCAAAAATCAGTTGCCTTTGATTATGTGACCTGAACTCCCCTCCCCTCCCCTCCCGTCCCCTTCCCTCCCCTCCCCTCTCCTCTTCTTTCCTTTCCTTTGCTGATGGAGTTTCGCTCTCGTGGCCCAGGCTGGAATGTAGTGCTGTTATCTCGGCTTACTGCAAACTCTGCCTTCTGGGTTCAAGAGATTCTCCTACCTCAGCCTCCTGAGTAGCTGGGATTACAGGCGCATACTATCACTCCCAGTAATTTTTCTATTTTTAGTAGAGATAGGTTTTCACCATGTTCGTGTTGGCCAGAACTGAGTTCTCTATTCTATTCTATTGATCCGCACTGAGTTCTCTATTCTAGTTGATTGATATGTGCGTCTATTTATATACCAGTAACATGTTCTTTCGGTTACTATGGCATTTTAGTATCATTTGAAGTCAGATAATGTGATGCTTCTAGCTTTGTTCATTTTGTTTAAGGTTGTTTGACTATTTGGGCTTCTTGTTAGTTCCAAATGTATTTTAGAATTATTTTTTCTAAATCTGTGAAAAATGACATTGGTATTTTCATAAAGATTACATTGAACTTGTAGATTGCTTTGAGCAATATGGTTATTTTAACAGTATTAATTATTCCAATCCATGACCATGGGATGTTATTCCACTTCTTCGTGTCATCTATTCTTTCTTTCATCAGTGTTTTGTGGTTGTCTTTGTAGAGATCTTTTATATCCTTGGTTACACATATATTACAAGGTATTATTTTTAATATTGTAAATGAGATTGCCTTCTTGATTTGATCCTTGGCTAGATCATTATTAGTGTACAGAACTGTTTCTGATTT
Source organism: Colobus angolensis palliatus (assembly GCF_000951035.1). Taxonomy (NCBI): domain Eukaryota; kingdom Metazoa; phylum Chordata; class Mammalia; order Primates; family Cercopithecidae; genus Colobus; species Colobus angolensis. The sequence continues at coordinate 4,010,062 of NW_012114566.1, forward strand.
CTATCATTGATTTTCGTATCCTGAAATCTTACTGTATTCACTTGTCAAATCTAAGTTTTTTTTGGTGGAGTCTTTAGGTTCTTCTAGATATAAGATCACACCATAAGTGAACAGAGATAATTTGACTTTCCCTTCTCCAATTTTGATATTTTTATTTTTATTTTTTCTCACCCGACTGCTCTGGTGAGAACTTCAAGTACTAACTTGCACAAGAATGATAAAAGTGGGCATTCTGGTCATGTTTCAATTCTGAGAGGGAATGCTTTTACCTTTTCCCCACTTAGTATGATGTTGGCTGTGGGTTTGTCATATATGGCCTTTATATTGAGTTATGTTTCTTCTACGCCTAGTTTGAAGATTTTTATTATGAAAGGATACTGAATTTTATCACATGTGTTTTCTGCATCTATTGAGATGTTTTTTTCATATGATTTTGAACAGATCAACATGTTTCTGCTCATGATGTATCAAATTTATGGATTTATATATATTGAATCATCCTTGCATTTCTAAGATAAATCCCACCTGAGCATGGTACGTTATCCTTTTATTGTGTTATTGGATTCAAGTTACTAGTACTTTGTTGAGGACTTTTGTGCCTATGTTCGCCAGAGATATCAGTCTATGATTTTCTTATTTTGTTACATCTTTTTTTGACTTTCATATCAGGGTGATACTTGCTTCATAAAATGAGTTAGGGAGAATTCCTCCTTGATTTTTTGGAATGGTTTCAGGATTACTGGTATTAGTCTATTTTTGTATGTTTGGTAGAATTTGACTGTGCATCCGTCTGATCCTGGCGTTTCTTAGGGGTTAAGGGGAGGATACTTTTTTTATTATTTATTCAATCCCACTACTCATTATTGATCTGTTCAGGGGTTCTTCTTGGTTCAATCTCAGGAGACTGCAGTTTTCCAGGAATTTATCTCTTCTATGTTTTCTAGTTTGTGAGCATATAGATGTTCATAGTAGTCTTTCATGATATTTTTAATTTCTATGGTATCGGTTGTAATGTCTCCTTTTCTTTGCTGTTTATTTACGTCTTCTCTCATTTTGGTTAGTCTAGCTAGTGGTTTATTATTTTTGCTTATCTTTTCAAAGTACTAACTTCTTGTTTTGTTGATCCTTTGTATTTTGGGGGCATCTCTCTTTAATTCTCCTCTGACGTTTGTCATTTATTTTCCTTAGCTAACTTTGGGTTTGGTTTGTTCTTGTTTTTCTAGTTAATTGAGGTGCAATATTAGCTTGCTATTTTGTGATTTTTCTACTTTATTGAAGTATGCATTTAATGCTATAAACTTAGCACCAGGTTTTAGTATGTTGCGTTTTCATTTTCATTTGTTCCAATTTTTTTTTTAAATTTCTGTCTTAATTTCTTTTTTTTTTTTTGAGACGGAGTCTCGCTCTGTCGCCCAGGCTGGAGTGCAGTGGCCGGATCTCAGCTCACTGCAAGCTCCGCTCCCAGGTTCACGCCATTCTCCTGCCTCAGCCTCCTGAGTAGCTGGGACTATAGGCGCCCGCCACCTCGCCCGGCTCGTTTTTTGTATTTTTTAGTAGAGACGGGGTTTCACTGTGTTAGCCAGGATGGTCTCGATCTCCTGACCTCGTGATCCACCCGTCTCGGCCTCCCAAAGTGCTGGGATTACAGGCTTGAGCCACCGCGCCCGGCCCTGTCTTAATTTCTTAGTTGATCCAGTTATCATTCAAGAACATGCTGTTTAATTTCCACGTATTTGTGTAGTTTCTAAGTTTTCACTTAGTAATGGCATCTAGCTTTATTCCACTGTGGTCTGAGAAGATACTTGATATGATTTCAATTTTTAGAATTTTTTGTAAAAAATTGTGGCCTAAACTCTTGTCTATTTTGGAGAATGTTCCACGCGCTAATGAAAACAACAAATACTCTATAGTTGATGCAGAGACTGTTCTGTAAATGTTTGTTAAATCCATTCGATCTAAAGTTCAATTTAAATCCAATGTTTATGTTAAATTTCTATCTCAATGATCTGTCTAGTGCTATGGGAAGGGTGTTGGAGTCCCCAACTATTATTGTATTGCTGTCTATCTCTTTTTTGAAGTCTAGTATTATTTGTTTTGTGAATCTGGGAGCTTCAGTGCTGGGTGTGTATATATTTAGAGTTGTATCCTTTTGAGGAACTGATCCCATTATGATTACATAATCATCTTTTTTTTTTTTTTTTTTAACTGTGTTTGATTTTAAAAGTCTGTTTTAGCTGACATAGCTATTGCTACTCCTGTTTGCTTTTGGTTTCCATTTGTGTGGAAGATCTTTTTCTTTATGTCCAGTCTATATGCGTCTTTATGGATATCTTTCAAGCAAAGCATTAAACCATGGACATACAAGGTTAATATTGATATATGAGGCTTTGTTACTGTCATATTATTGTTTTCAAGGTGTTTTATCACTTCTTTGTTTCCTTCTTTTTCTCTCTGTTTTATTTTAGTCTTTATGGTTTGATGAGGTTCTGTCATGTTTCCATTTGATTAATTTTTCTCCCTCTTCTGTGAGATTGTTTTATAAAACCTGTGAGTTTTATATTTTCACATGTTTTTGTGATGGTGAATTTTGACCTTTCATTTCTACGTTTAAGACCCTTTTAAACATTTCCTGTAGGTTCAGTCTAGTGGTTACAAATTCTGGTCAGCATTTACTTGTATGAGAAATGCTTTATTTCTTCTTCATTTTTGCAGCTTCATGTAGGGTATGTTTATAGAGAAATACACAGAAAAACACTGACACTGTATTTCCTTTAGTATTTTTCTTTCAGCACTTTCAATATACCACCCCATTGTCTAATCACCTGTAAGGTTTCTCCTGAAAAGTTTACTGTTAGTCTAATGGGATTTCTTGTATAAGTGATTAGATAGTTTTCTCTTGCTAATTTTAATATTACTTCTTTCACTTTAACTTTTGACATTCTGACTATAATATGCTTTGGTGAAGTCATTTTTGCAATGTCTTTGCCTGGGGGTCACTAGGTCTCCTATAACTGAATGTCTAAATCTCTTGCTAGAGGTAGGAAGATATTATTGATTATTTCCTTAAATAGCTTTTCTAAACTTTTTAATCTCTCTTGCCCCAGGGAATACCAGTAATTCTTAAGTCCAGTCACTTTATGTGGTTTCTGATGTCTTGAAGGCTTCATTCATTCTATTTTATCATTTTTTCCTTATTTTTATCTGACCGGATTATTTCAAAAGACCCATCTTCAAGTTATGAAATTTTGTTTTCTGTTTGATCTAGTCCATCACTGAAGCTTTCAAATGTATTTTGCAATTCCTTCAATATTTTAGTCCCCCAATTTTTTTTTTTTTTTTTGAGGCGGAGTCTCACTCTGTAGCCCAGGCTTGAGTTGCAGTGGCCCGATCTCAGCTCACTGCAAGCTCCGCCTCCCCAGTTCCCGCCATTCTCCTGCCTCAGCCTCCCAAGTAGCTGGGACTACAGGTGCCTGCCACCTCACCTGGCTAGTTTTTTGTATTTTTAGTAGAGACGGGGTTTCACTGTGTTCGCCAGGATGGTCTGGATCTCCTGACCTTGTGATCCGCCCGTCTCGGCCTCCCAAAGTGCTGGGATTACAGGCTTTAGCCACCGCGCCCGGCCTTAGTCCCCAAATCTTTAAAGCTTTCTTATCTCCTTGGTAAACTTCTCATTCATATCCTGAATTGATTCTCTGATTTCTTTGTATTAGTTTTCAGATTTTTCTTATATCACATTGAGCATCTTTAAAGATGAATACTTTGACTTTTTGATATGGTGTTTCAATAAATTATTTTTTATTGGAATCCGTTGCTGACCATTGTTGTGGTCCTTTGGTGGTGCCATACTTCCCTGCTTTTACACATTTCCTATGTCCTTCTGTTGGCATCTGTACATCTGGTGTAGCAGTCATTTGTTCCTATTTTTTGATATTGCTTTGTAGGGGAGAATGTTTTTTTCCTGAAGATGTATGTATGTTGTTGGTTAAGTAGGATCTGTTGGCTTTGATTCTGGGTGCCAGTGGCAGTATAATCTTTGTGTGGCTTCTTTAGTAGTACACATAGGTCAGCAGTATCAATGATTTTCTCAGTGGCTTAGAGTATATTTATTAGTTGAGGTAGTGGTCAAGTTTTTCTGGGGACTTGGATGTCAAATGAGGTAGTCTTAAGGTTCCAATGGTGGCAGCATTGGGCTGAGTGTGCCTGTTTTTAAACCTCAGAGCAGCTTACACTGTTTTCAGTGTTAGTGGGTCCTAGAGGTCTAATTCTTGGGTCACTAGATGGCGTGTTTGGAAGTAGTAGTGGGAGTGGTGGACTGGGTGCATGGGTGAATTCTCAAGCCCCTGAGCAGCTAGTGTGTTGTGGGTGATGGCAGTAGCAGTGGTGGAGCAACCCACTGGGACCCAAGTACTCCATGTTGGTGTTGATGGTATCTGTGATGCCTTGGGCAGGCTACTCCCCAGTCCCACAGCTGCCTGTGGTAGGGCTCCTAGTATTGTCCTAAGTATGCCGAAGAGAGCTTGGTCTCCCTGTCCCTCTCACAGCTGAGTGGGAACTGCAACTGTGTCGTTTCAAACTTAGTCTGAGGGAAGGGAACAACCTAGCATTAAATTCCCAATATTGCACTTTGGTCCTGGAACCAGATAAGGCCCCTTCCAGGCAAACAGCATAGGCAAGAAGCTGTGGGGGGTGCTTTCCACTCATGTCTCAGTCTCACAGCAGCCTACTGTGAGGCAGTGAGCACTACCCTAGATATGTGTAAGAGTATAGTTTCCCTGTCCTACCTTGGCTGGTCAGTGACGGCAGCCCCTTCAGCCCAAACTCAACCCAGCATTAAACTCTCAAAATGGCACCTTCCTTCCCAGGCAAACAGTGTGGGCAAGAAGCTGTAGGGAGAGCAGCCCACTCACATTTCAGTCTCAAAAGCAGTCTATAGTAGGGCAGTAGGGACCCTCCCAAGGTTGCAGAGGAGTGCCATGTCTCCTTTCTCCCTCCTTGGAGCAGTGTAGCAGCAGCCACCATGGATGTGTATCCCTGGTATCTAGGCTTTCAAAATAGCACTCAGCTCAAGCTACTCTAGGATCAGATGACTATGTAATTCCATATTGGATCTCTTTTTGCAGCAACATCTCTGGGCAATCTTTAGGTATCTACATATATCAGACCTGAGCCCCCCAGTGAGTCAAGGGTGTCTCCTATAGCCAAGATCATAAAAGCCCATTACAAAATATGGAGCTCTGGGAGTTTCTCTCTTACTGTTTCCCCATATCCAGGAGGATCGCCTAACTCTCAGCCAGTCTCTGGCCAGGCAAATTGCCACAAATCCTCTCCTTACTTCTGATGCTTCCCATCACTTCTCTGGTGTATCATATTATTCTCTCCTAGACAATCTCTTCAAAATGTGAGCATCTACTGACTATGCACATTCCTCTCCATGGAGGAGCCACATTCTACCTGTATCTGGTAAGTCATCTTGATCTGATCTCTTGCAATCTGTTTTTAGATGCAGAAAAGTTTTAACATACGGAAGAAAATTGTTTAATAATTAGATATCTAGATATTTAAAGTCTAACATAGAAAATGTAAAATGAGTGGCTAAAATAAACAAATATTGTAAAATGTAGAAAAACCTGCACATACTTTCAAAAAAAGAAAGAACACATTATTCTTATGTTGATTGTCACATTAGTATTTTTAAATTGTATAAAGTTATCTATGGACTATAGAAACATTTAAAACCTTATAATTGCTCTTTCCTACTTTCTATTTCAATCAAAGTAGAGAATCAATTTTTTTTTGTATTCTTAAATTCTGATATGGAATCTCAATGTAAGGCATAAAAATGAAAAATAAAGTACCTCAACCACTTTATTTACATTAGATATTCTAAAGAAGTATTTCACATATTATGTTATTTTGTCCCGGGCGCACACTAAGTTGCGAACTCTCAAAAAAGGAAGGTAGGTGTTTCTATCGGTCTTTCTTTCAACATATATCTATAAATCTAAATGCAAAATATTTTGAAGATACGAGCAGTGCATGGGAAAAGTAATGTATCTGTTTTCATGGAGTTTACATTCTATATCTTTTTCATCTTTCGTTCCAAATTTGTTTCCCAATGGAATATATTTTTGAAATACATTAATCCAAAAAATATCTTATTTTCTAAAGAAATTATAGAATGCGTGTATATTCTACAAACATGAAATAAACAAGTCTTTTTGACCAACACCTGCAAAAATATATAGTAACTTCCAATGAATTGTGCTTTTTTTTAACGTAAACAAATCCTTCATTTTTACTTTGAATATGCCTACTTTCTTTTCACTCATGGATTGTCATGTTGAACAGTAGTTTAAAGACAAGTTCTAATTTATTTTTCTAAACAAAGATTTGAAAAGTGTAATTTCCTCCCCAACTTTTTAGTTATCCTCAGATCTCAAATTACCTAGAAACATATCTTCTTAACTAGTTCAAAAATTTAGTGTTGGATATACAACATGTAGAAAAATGCACAACTGAATTTCAAATCATAGTTTGAGTTTTGAAGATTTGCTAACTCATTATCCACTAGAAACATTTTATGTGAGGTCTAATAATATCTTTAATTATTGTATATAGAAAAATATATTACATTTCTTTTAAATTAATTTCCTAAAATACCACAGCCCTTATAATTATCTTTATAGTGAACTGCATTTTAGTATTGCCAACTGGCTTGTAAGAGGGGCATTTTAAAAAATGTCTTCATAGGAGTTTTGAGGAGAACATTGTCAATGCTATCACTAAATGCCTTCTATATAAAGACAGCATCAAATGAAAAATGTTTTTAAGATATAAGGACAATCTGTGCTTTTAATAAACTCTGGCTTTGTTGCTTTGTTTTTTTTTTTTTTCTTTTTCCTCCTTTGTTTAGCTAATAATCAGCATAATGTCACTGATCATTCCTTCTTTTGGTTTTTACTCTGAAATTTCTAACTAATCTGAAGCTGCACTATAACAAATAGCTACAATTCATAGCAAGCAACAAAAGAAAACCTTGAAGAAAGGAAATCATGTGATTTCCAGAGTTACCATATTATAATATTCAATATATCCACATTTCAAAAAAAATATTTTGAAGCCTGTGAAGAAACAAGAGAGTATGGCTCATTCACAGAAGGAATTAACAGAAACTACCTAAAGAAACATAGATAGTGAACATTTTAGAAAAAGACTTTAAAGCAAAATTCTTAAATTATATACTAAAAGAGTTAAAGGCAACCATGAGTAAAGCTATAGGGAAACTAGAAAATATCAATTAAGAGAAATTATAAAAAGAACCTAAAAAATTCTAGAATTAAAGAGTATGTGGTAGGCTGAGGTGGAATGATCACTTGAGGCCAGGAGTTCAAGACTAGCATAGGAAACATAGTGAGAACCCATCTCTACAAAAAATAAAAATAAGTTATCTAGGCATGGTAACTCATGCCTGTTGTACTAGCTACTCAGGAAGCTGAGTCAGGATAATTGCTTCAGCCCAGCAGTTTGAGGCTGCAGTGAGCTAAGATAATGCCACTATACTCTAGCCTGGGCAACTCTGTGAAACTCATCTCTTAAAAAAGAAGTACATCAACTGACAAAGAGAACTCATTATTTTGAATAGCAGATTTGAATAGCAGAAGAAAGAATAGCAGGTTTGAATAGCAGATTTGAGCAGGTAGAAGAAAGAATACATGAACTTTAATTAAGGCCAGTTAACTGAAATTATTCAGTCTGAAGAGCTGAAAGCCCAAATATGAAGAAGAGTGAACCAACACTAAGATACCTGTGAGATGCCATTGAGTAGACAATCACTCATATAATGGAAATCCCAGACAGAAAGGAGACAAAAAATGGAAGTGAGAATATTTGAATTAATTATAGTTGAAAACTTCTAAAATGTGATAAAGTATACACATTCAAGAAACCCAACAAATCTCAAGGGAACAAACACAAAAGGATCCACCCAACACACATTATAATCAAATTGTCAATAGCCAAAAAGAAAGAGGAGATCCTGAAAGCAACAAGAAGCAGCAATTCACCATGTATAAAGGATCTCAATGAGATTAACAGCAGATTTTTCATCAGAACACATGAAGAGTGGAATACAGTGGGATAACTAAAATGCTAAAATTTAAAAATCTGCAACCAAGAATTCTATATCTGACAAAACTACCCCACAAAAATTGAGAAATTAAAACATCCCAAACAGACAAAAGCTAAGTTTATTAATGAAACGAGTTCATTAATAGTAGATCTGCCCTAGAAGAAATGTTAAAAGGAGAGAGTGATGCCAATAATATGTCAGATAATATGTCAGAATATGAAGCTACAGACTCTTCCATTACCCATGAATACACCAAATACAGAGCTACACGTAGATCAATTTCCTCTGAGAGAATTCAGAATCTAGTTGAGAGATGCCTGCACAACAGGCAACTGAGAAAATATCCATATTGAAACAGGCAGGAAAAGCTGAGATACACTCTCATCGTAAACCTCACCCTCAGCAAAGCCACATAATTGGGAAGTAACTCTGAATTCCCAGCTTCTCCCTGAAAAATGAAGGGCTTGAACCACTCATCTAGCACCCCAACTTTTATGGCTGCTACTTACAGGAATGGATTCTAACTCTCCTATCTCTAGGAGTTGATAGGACTCAGCATTTACCGGTTCCCTGGAACCACGCAGAATAACAAGAGTGTTAAACAGGCACGTGAGCACCTGCCACAGATTTTCCCGCTAGCCAACCACAGAATGAGCAGCCAATAAAGCCCAGCTCCTAGATTCTCCGTGAAAGGGATTAGACTGAGTATCTAATTCTCAGCTTTTTCAGCTGCTGCCTAAATGTCTGACTAAAATGGGTGGGTGAGCATTTTGCAAAGCCCCTCCTCAGTATTTATAAAAAACTACATAAATAAAAACAAAATGAAAACTTCCAGTTTCTCCCTGAAAAGAATTCAACTACACTAACATAGAGTCCTGATATTTCCTGTTTACTGTTTGAGGGTCCAGCTTTTAACTTGCTTGTCTTGGAGCTGTTGAGATCCAGCACTCAGTAGTCCCTCAGAGTCTACAGAGAACAAAGCAGCAGTTTTGAGCAGTCATATGAGCTCCTCCTGGGGCTCTTCCTCTTGGTTTGCTCCAGGAAAAAAAAAAAAAAAGCAAGCTCTAAGCTCTTCCCTGGAAGGGGGTGTGGCTACGCATCTAATATTGCAACTTTTCCAGCTGCTGTCCAAGAGTCTGGCTTCTAACTCACTTGTGCCTGGGAGTTAATGGACCAGACAGTCGCTACCCAACTAATAGTATGAACAAGCATGTAGGCACTTGCCACTGCTCACTCTAGTGATAAACTCTCCCCAGCTCACTCCAGTGATAAAATCAAGCCTTCAACTTCTCCTATGATGTTGGATTACACATCTGCCTCCTACCCCCAACTTTTCTGTTACTTGAGGAACTGACTTCTGTAACAGCTGTTCTGAGAGCTGACAGGGCTTGGAATTCATTAGTCCCCTAGTTGTAAAAAGAGCAAAGAGATGATTGCAAGAGCATTCTAAACACACATGCATGTATTTCCCACAGCTTCTCTCCTCAGCTCAGTGCAGAGGAAGTGAGTGATAATATCTAGGTCCCAGCTTTTTCCCGAGGAGAAAAGGAGCTGGGCCACACATGTAGCACCTCAAGTTTTCTGGCTGTTTCTCAATGGACTGGTTTCTGTTTCACTTGTCTTGAGGCGTTAATGGGACTTGTCATACTTGAGTCTCTTCAGGACAAATAAGAATGTGGATGGTGGTTAGGATAAGCTGAAAGGTGAGAGGCATCTAGAATCTCTGGCCAGGCTGTTTGATGAGGTTCCTGTCTTATCTAAACCAGTATGTGAAGACTGGGTGAGGTGATTTTTAAAATATAATGTGTAGAAACTAACAGAGAGTCAAGAAAAATGAAGAAACAGATAAATATGTTTCCTGTAAAAGAAAAAAAGATAAATCTCCAGAAGCTGACCCTGATGAAATGAAGACATATGATTTGTCCTAGAGATAATAAAAAATAATGCTCATAAAAATGCTCACTGAGTTCAAGAAAGCAATGCAGGAACAAAGAAAATTTCAATAAAGCCATGGAAAATGTTAAAAAGTACCCAACAGAAATCACAAAACTGAAGAATGAAATCACTGAATTAAAAACTGTAAGTGGTTCAAGGGCAGACTAGATCAAGCATGAGAAAGGATCTGTTAACTTAAAGATAGGTCGTCAGAAATCATCCATCCAGTCAAAAGAGAAAAAAAAAAAAAAAAACAGAATGAAAAAGAGTGAAGATAGCTTAAAGGACTTATGAGATGCGGTTTCATGCAGAAAATGGGCAATTATGGAAGATAGCGTAAAGGACTTACGAGATGCAGGGCAGAGGGAGGCAGGGGCATTATGGAAATTCCAGAAGGAGAAAAGAGAAAGGGACAGAAGGCTTACTTGAAAACTAATGGTTAAAAGTTTCCCAAACTTGGGGAACAAAATGGACATTCAGATCCAGGAATCCTAAAGGATACCAAATAATTCAAATACAAAAGGACCCATACTGAGATACATCAAATTGTCACAAGTTAAAAATAGAAAGCAATAAGTGACGAGTGATTTACATACAAGAGAAGCTCAATAAAGACAGTCAAGAGATTTTTCAGCAGAAAGCTTCTGGGCCTGAAGGGAGTAGGATAATACACTCAGAGTGCTGGGGGGGGAAAAAAAAAAAAAAAACCCTGCCAACCTAGGAAATCTGTCCTTCAAAAGGAAAGGGAGCTTAGACATCAGCAAGATGGCTGAATAGGTAAGCTGCTCATATCCTTCCAAAACAAGAATTCTGCACCCATCAACAGACTAAAGTCTCTTTGTGGGATCCTCGGAATTAAGGTACAAGACTGTGGAAACTTGATGGAGACCAGGATCTAGGAAGGTCATTTTAAGAGTGTAGACTGACACACAGTTAGTAAACATACTAATCACACTCCCAACTTCAAGCCCAGAAATGGCCCATTCCCTGAGGGGCTTGGCTACTGCCTAAGTTTTTTCTTGAGCCTGCAAGCTGAACCATCTGCCAAAAAGTCCAGGAAGATTTTCTCACACTAGTGTCTTGGCATAGCGGCTCATCTGCTCAATGACATCATTTCTCAGCAGTGAACCTGAAAGTTGCCATGTGGAGTGACTCCAGCCCCCCTCAACTGAGGTCCCAGTTTAGAACTATTCACATGAGGTACCAGAGGGAAACTTGCCCAGAATTCATAGCCCAGTAGTCTAAGACTCTGTGATGGACTTGCCAGCCTCTGTGCCACAGCAGATAATGAAGGCCTCAGTCTCAGCTTCAGCTTCTCCTGCTACAGTCAGGGAACTGCCTGTGCAGAGACTTACTGGAAGATATATCTTTTTTGAGCCAACAGGACAGGCTCACTAGCTTTCGTTCGACAGCAGATTCCAAAGGGTCCCAGTCTCAGCTCTAGTCTCTCTTACTGCAGTCAGGGACATATTGTGTCAGTGCAGAGGCCTGTTGAGAGACATGGCTTGTCAAAACCAACAGGATAGATTTGCTGGCCTTCATCTCACAGCAGGTCCTGAGAGGATCCCAGGATCAGCTCTAGCCCCTCTTTTTGCAGTTGGGAACATAGACGGAAAAGTCTTCAACAAAATACTAGCAAAACAAATACACTGACACATTAAAAAGATAATTTACCATAACCAAGTTAAATTTATTCCTGGGTTGCCAGGTGGTTGTTTGGATAAGCACACGGAGAATGTTCTTTGACATTGGTCTCAGTGGTAATTTTTTGATAGGGCATCCACAGTACAAGCAAAAAAAAGAAAAAGTAAACAAGTGGGACTACCTCAAACTAGAAAGAATTTTGCCTAGCAAAGGAAAAAGTCAACAGAGTGAAGAGGCAACTTAAAGAATGAGAAAAAAATATTTGCGAACCTTGCTTCCAATAGAGGATCAATATCCAAAATACAGTAGTAACATAAAAAAATAGCAAGAAAACAAATAATCTGATTTTACGATAGGCAAAGAACATGGATATACATTTTCCAAAGAAGACATACAAATAGATGGTAAGTATATGAAAATGTGCACAGCATCATTTATCATCACAGAAATGTGAATCAAAACCACAATGATACATCACCTCACACCTGCTGTGAAGGTTATCAAAAAGTCAAAAAATGACATGTGTTAGCAGAGAAAAGTAAACCCTCACATACTGTTGTTGAGAATGTAAACTGGCACAACTTTAATGGAAAACAGTATGGACGCTCCTCAAAAAATTAAAAATAAAACTACCATATAATACAGCAATCTCACTTCTATGTATATATCCAAAGGAAAAAAATAAGTGCATCAAAGAGATATCAACACTCTCATGTTTATTGTAACCTATAACAATGATCAAATTATGAAAATAATATAATTTTCCATCAATGGTTGAACGGATAAAAAATGTATGGTATACAGATGCTCCTCAACTTATGATAGAATTATGTCCTGAAGAAACTATTGTAAGTCGAAAATATTATAAGTCAAAAATGCATTTAATGCCTCAGTATACCCATAACAAAGTCGAAAAACTGTAAGTCAAAACTTGAGAGCCATCTCTATATATGCAATAAAATGGTATTCGGGCTTTAAAAGGCAGGAAACCCTTCCGTTTGCAATAACATGGATGAACTTAGAGGACATTACGTTAAGTAAAATAAGCCCACCCACAGAGAAAATGTTGCATAATCTTATTCATATGTGGAATATAAAATAGTCACACTCATAGAAGCAGAGAATACAACAGTAGTTAAGGGGTGGAGGATTCAGGAAATGGAGAGACGTTGATCAAATGGTACACAAGTTTCAGTTACATAGGATAAGTAAATTCTAGACATCAATTTTACAGCATAATGATTATAATTAATGACACTCTATACTTAAAACATGCTGGCAGTAGATCTTAAGTGTTCTCACCACACTCACACAAAAAAGGTAACATAACCCTGGCTATGTTAGTTAGTTTGACATAGTAATCCTTTTACAACGTCATCATACTGTATACCTTAAATATATACATTTTTTTATTTCTTAAAAGGCAAAAGGTCAAATTCTACTCTAGTTACATGCCAAAGCTGAGAGGCTGACATGGAAAACATGTTGCAATTTCAAAGGCATTAAAATGTGAAAACAGGAAAAAAATGTTAAAAAGAGTACTTCAGGCTGAAATGAAAAGATACTAGAAACGAACTTGGAGCCATATGGAGAAATAAATAACTCTGCTAAAATAAAGGTAACTATATAGCTAAATTTAAAATCTAGTATTATTGCATTTTTAGTTTATGAGTCTTCTTTTAATTCTTCTGGATTATTGGAAAGACAAATATATGCAAAAAATTAGAAATCTGTATTAATAGGTATACAATATATTGAGATATAATTTTTTAAATAACATAAAAGAAACAGCTATTTAGGAGCTGAATTTTTGTATGTCATCAAAGCTAAATTGTAGTAATGCAAGTTAGTTTCATATAAAAGTTAAAGATGTTAAGGACGGGAGCAGTGGCTCATGCCTGCAATCCCAGCACTTTGGGAGGCTGAGGCAGGCAGATCACGAGGTCAGGAGATCAAGACCATCCTGGCTACCATGGCGAAACCCTATCTCTACTAAAAATACAAAAAATTAGCCAAGCGTGGTGGTGGGCGCCTATAATCCCAGGAACTCAGGAGGCTGAGGCAGGAGAATGGTGTGAACCTGGGAGGCGGAGCTTGCAGTGAGCCGAGATGGCACCACTGCACTCCAGCCTGGGTGACAGTGCAAGACTCTTATCTCAAAAAATAAAAAATAAAATAAAAAATAAAATAAAAATTAAAGATGTTAATTGTAAGCCCAATGTTAACCACTAATAAGATATCTGAAAATATACACAATACAAATGAAAAGAGAATAAAGAGTACACTACAAAATATTAAGTACAAAAGAAAACAGTAACTGAAGACAAAAATGAGATAAAATATACACAGTTTGAATATTCTTGAACTAAAAATCTAAAATCTGCAATGATCAACAATCCACAAGTTTTGGGCATGGATATGATGCCACAAGTGGAAAATTCTCTATCTCTGGTCCTAATCATTCTGGATAAGGTACACTTAACTTGCAATAGTAGCAATGAAAATCACGTTGTTTATACTGCAGAAAAAGTGCCTACAGACAACATGATGAAAATGGGTAATGGGTTTACTGCACGACTAGAGCAGCATGCGTTCATGCCAGAACAAAAAATCATGTCAGTTTATAAAACCAAAAGGTGATTTCTAAGATAAAATCATTGTTAATGAGGCAGATGACTCTAGAAGAATTTTTTTTAAAAAACCATTCAGTAGAATGCCTCCTCATTCCTAGAGGACTCACTTCCTGTTCCCTCAACTGCTTCTGATTATTCTTTTCATCTAAAAAAGAATACAGCATACAGAAACCTTTTAATCAAAACACAGCATTGTAGGTGGAGATCGAAAACCTGTCACAGTTTGCTGTTGCTGCTGTGTAACAGTCAATACAGGTCATACTGGTGATACTACGATGCTGCTTAGTTACTCTAAATACATTATTTTTTCAATGTATTAATGGCATGTCTTTTTTAACTTAATTATGTGTGTATAAGTGTAGTAAAATGATTTGCTTATCAGTAGCATACAAATTCAGAGTCACGAATGATGGTGATTAAAACAACCACAGATTATCCACATGGGTGGCTAAGATAGTGACAGCTTTGTTTTCTGATGGTTCATTGTATGCAACCTTTATTTCATGCACAAAACTATGAAAAATATTGTATAAAAATACTTTCAGGTTATGTGTGTAAGGTGTATATGAAACAAAAATTTTATATTTAGACTTGGGTCGCATCTCCAAGATATCTCATTATACATATGCAAATACTATAAAATCCTCCCCAAAATTCCAAAATCCAAAACACTTATGGTTTCAAGTATTTTGGATAGGAAATATTAAACCTGTAATACATACAGAAAACAAGTTATAAAGTGGCAGAAGTAATTCCTTACTCATCAAAAATTACTTTAAATGAAACAGATTAAACTCTCCAATCAAAACACAAAGATCAGCAGAATGTGTTTTTTAAAAAAGCGTGATCCAACTGTATACTGTCCATTAAAGACTCACTTTATATGCAAAGACACACATAGCTTGAAAGTGAAATGATGGCAAAAGATATTCCATGCAAAAAGTAACCAAAAGAAAGACCTGAGACAGTTATATTAGTATCAAGTGAATTAGACTTATGTAAAAAAAAACTATTACCAGAGAGACAAAGATATGATATACTTAAAAAGAGGTAAATTCATCTAAGCACATATAACAATTATAAAAATATATGTGCTCAGTAACAGAGGCCCAATAAATATGAAGCAAACACGCACAGATTTGAGAAAAAGATAGTTCTATAATAATAGTTGGAGACTTCAATATACTACTTTCAATAATAATGAGTACATCTAACAGGAAATCAATAAGAAAATCAGGGACTGGATAAACACTATAAATTGAATAAATACATAGAATATTCCACCAACATCCACAGAATACATATTCTTTTCAAGTGCACAAGGAACATTCTCCAGCATAGACAGTATGTAATGCTAAAAAGGAAATTTTCATAAACTCTAAACAACTGATATTTTACAGAATATCTTCTCGAACCACAATGGAATAAAGTTAGAAATTAATAAAAGATAAACTAGAAAGCTGACAAATATGTAGAAACTTAA
Source organism: Colobus angolensis palliatus (assembly GCF_000951035.1). Taxonomy (NCBI): domain Eukaryota; kingdom Metazoa; phylum Chordata; class Mammalia; order Primates; family Cercopithecidae; genus Colobus; species Colobus angolensis. The sequence goes on from NW_012114566.1 coordinate 4,025,885, forward strand.
AAAGACTTTAACAACCAATGAGTCAATGAAGAAATCACAAGGGAAATTAGAAAATACCGGAGAAACAAATGAAAACAAAAGCACACATACTACATTATGGCATGCAAATAAAGCAGTGTTCATAAGGAAAGTTGTAGTCATAAACAACTACATTTAAAAATAGAGAAGAAACTCAAATAAATACCCTATATTTACAATTTCAGGAACTATGAAAAAAAGTGCAAACTAAACCCAAAGCTAGCAGAAGAAAAGAAATTATAAATATTAGAACAAAGATAAATGACAAAACAAATAAGAAAATAAGGCAAACCAATGAAATCAAAACTTTGTTCTTTAAAAGACAAATAATTGGCAACCCTTTAGCTAGTACAAGGGAAAAAAAGAGAGAAAATACAAATAACTAAAATCAAAGTATAGACATTACTTCCAAACTTTTAGAAATAAGAGTATTATAAGAAAATGATACTAACAATTGCACGTGAACAAATTAGATCGTTTAGATAAAATGAACAAATTCCTAGGTACACAAATTACCAAAGCTGACTCCATAATATATTTTTAAAATCTTAACAGATGTATAAGAAGTAAAAAGATCGAAGCAATAATAAAAAAAAATCTGCCAATATTGAAACGCTCAAGAACAGAGGGCTTCACTGATGAATTCTACCAAATATTTAAAGAATTAACATCCAAACTTCTTAGATTCTTCTGAAATATAAAAGAGAAAGGAACATTATCTAACTCATTCAATGAGATATGCATTTCCTAACACCAAAGGAAAGAAACTACAGGAAAAGAAAACTGCATACCAATATTCCTTATGGATAGAGACCAAAAACAATCAAACAAACAAAAACCAAAAACAAAACACCTTAACAAACTAAATCCAACAACATATTAAAAAGATTATATGCAGTGACCATGTGGGATTTATTATATAAATGCATGATTGGTTCAATGTAAGAAAATCAATGAAATATGTTTTATTTATATATTACTAATAAAATGAAGGGAAGAAACACATGATCATTTCAACTGATCGAGGAAAAGCATTTGTCAAAATCACTCTTCCATTAAAACAACACTCAATCGCCAGGCGCAGTGGCTCACTCCTGTAATCCCAGCACTTTGGGAGGTTGAGGTGGGCGGATCACCTGAGGTCAGGAGTTTGAGACTACCCTGGCCAACATGACGAAACCCCATCTCTACTAAAAATACAAATATTAGCTGGGCATGGTGGTGGGCGCCTGTAATCCCAGCTACTTGGGAGGCTGAGGCAAGAGAATCGCTTGAACCCATGAGGCAGAGGTTGCAGTAAGCCAAGATCATGCCACTGCACTCCAGTCTGGGTGACAGAGAGAGACTTCTGTCTCAAAAATAAATAAATTAATTAATTAAATAATACTGAGAAACTAAGATTAGACAGAAACTACTTCAATAGAATAAAGGACATTTTTTTTAAACCCATGGCTAACATAACTAACTCAATGGTGGAAGTTTGAAAGCTTTCAGCCTAAGATCAGGATAAAACAACAATGCTCACTTTTAACACTTCTACTAAACGTTGTACTGAAAGGTCTAGTTAGAGCAATTCAGCAATAGTAAGAAATAAAAGGCCTCCAATTTGGAAAGAAAGAAGCATAACTCTCTCTATTATCAGATGATATGACCCAATATGTAGCAAAATCTCAAAGAATTCACAAAAAATTACTAGAGCTGTTTAAAAATTCAGCAAATTTGCCGGGCACATAATTGACACACAAAAATTGATTATGTTCCTCACACTAGCAACAAACAAAAATAATTGAAAAGAATGAATTCATAACATTATCCAAAAGAATAAAATAACTAGGAATAAATTTAGCCAAGGAAATGAAAGACTTGTATACTGAAAATTACAAAACATTGCTAAAATTTAAGACCCAAGTAAATGGAAAGATATCCATGTTCATGGATTTGAAACTTGATATTAAGATGCCACTACTACTTACTCTAGATTCAGTGCTAGCCTATTAAAATTCCAGCGTGCTTTTTTGCAGAAATAGAAAATATAATCCTCAAATTCTTATGGAATTACAAGGGTCTCTGAGTAGCCAAAATAACCTAACATAAGAACAAAATTGGAGGACTCATGTCCTGATTTCAACACTTACAATAAAGCTACAGTAATCAAAACAATGTGTTATAGACATAATGGCATACATCTAGATTAATGGAATAGAATTGAGAGTATAAAATATATATATCTAGGGGCACTTGATTTTTGACAAAGGGTGCTGAGACCAGTCAATGGGAGATAAATAGTCTCCTCAGCAAATGGTGCTAGGATAACCAGATATCCACATGCAAAAGAATGAAGTTAGACTCCTACTTCACACCATATGCAAAAATTAACTCAAAGTGAACCAAAGAGTTAAATATAGGGAGAGCCAAAATCAGAACTCTTTTTAAAATCATGAAAGAATGTTATATATAACACTCTTACAACTCAACAGAAAGGCAAACATCGCAATTAAAAAGTGGGCAAACAACACTGATAGACATTTCCTTAAAGTAGATGAACACAGCCTCGGCTAGGTGGCTCATGCCTATAATCCCAGTACTTTGGGAGGCCAAGGCAGGTGGATCACCTGAGGTCAGGAGTTTGAGACCAGCCTGGCCATCATGGTGAAGCCCCGTATCTACTAAAAATATGAAAATTGGCCTGGCATGATGGTATGTGCCTGTAATCCCAGCTACTCAGGAGGCTGAGGCGAGAGAATCACTTGAACCCGGGAGGTGGAGGTTGTAGTGAGCTGAGATCATGCCATGGCACTGCAGCCTGGGGAACAAAAGCGAAACTCCATCTCTAAATAAATAAATAAAAAGTAGATAAACAAATCACCAATGAGCACAGGAAAAGATGCTCAACATCATTAATTATGAGAGAAATGCAAATCAAAACTATAATAAGGTGGGAAGCCACTCCTCCAAAGGCTATATTAATGTTTTTAATAAAGAAACAAAAGTGTTAAAGATACTCCACATCATTAATCATAAGAAAAATGCAAATCAAAACTATAATAAGGTGGGGAGCCACTCCTCCTCCAAAGGCTACATTAATGTTTTTAATAAAGAAACAAAAGTGTTGATGAGAATGTAGAGTAATTGGAAACCTTGTACACTGCTGGTGGGAGACTAAAATGTTTCACCTGGGGTGAAAAACGGTTGGCAGTCCCTCAAAAACATAGACACAGAATTATCAAATGAACCAGTAATTCCACTCCTACATATATATCTAAAATAGTTTAAAACAAGTACTGAAACAAATACAATTGCAGATATGTTTATAGCAGCATTGTTGGCATTATCCAAAAGGTTAAAAAAAGTCCTGATATTCATCAGTGGGTGAATCATAAGCTGTAGTCTATACAGACAATGGAATATTATTCAGACAAATAGGAGTGAAGTACTGACACATTCTACAATATGAACAAATTTCAAAAACATTACACTAAGTGAAAGAAGCCAGACACAAAGGTCACATATTGTATTAGCCCATTTATATGAAATATTCAGAATCAGTACATTCATAGAGAGAGAAGGCAGACTGTAGGTTTTAGTGGCTGGAGTGAGGGGAGAATGAAGAACAAGTGCGCAATGCACTCAAATGTTTTGGAACTACACAGAGGTCATGGTTACACAACATCACTAATGTACTAATTGCCACTGAATAGATCAGTTTAAGATAATTTTGTATTATGTAAATTCTCCCACTATTGACAAAAGAAATATGACATCACATGTGAGCAGAATAGAGCAAATCATATCCTTCACACTTACTTCTCTGTGGTCAGAAGGAGAAAATCCTTAAGGAAATGGCACTTATTTGATACTTGAACAATGAGTAACAATATTTCAATGAATGAAGGGTGGTTGAGGGGAGGGAGTAAATCCTTAGGCTTTTGCAGAAATGAATGTTTAAGATGATATTATCTTAACTTGGATAGTCGGTAGGCAATGCAGAGGAAAGGGCTTACAGCAATTTTAGCAGACTGAATTTGTGCTATAAATTCTATGATTTTAGTGACTGTCTTGGTCTTCATAGCCTAATATTTTCTACTGTGCCTTACTTATAGTCAGTGTTGAATAAATATCAGTTAAACAAATGAGTGAATGAAAAATGAGGAACTAAATGGAGAAGTAATATGTAACCGGAGATTTAAACTTATCTACAGAATGTCAAGTGAAGGTAGTGAAGAACAGTATTACAAGAAAGGAGCACGAACATGTGACACACAGTGCAGGCTTACAGGCAACAGAGATGGTAGCATGTTTGAGAAGCTGACAAAACTTCAATAAGGTTGGAAAAAATATTGTGAAAGGAAAGGGTAAATGAAGAGCCTCATACACCATGGTAAGTGATTTGGGCCTAGTCTTTAAATCCATGATAAGCCATTGAACAGTTTTATATAAGAAAAAATGTAAGATGATAGATTTGTTTTGGAAAGATGACTGTTTACAGCATCAAAAGTCAGGATTAGAGGAAAGAGAAACTAGATGAAAAGAGAAAGGCTGTTGTAGTCATTGGGAAAGCAGATAAAGGTACTCTGGGCTCGAACAAGGGACTGTAAGTAGAAGAAAAACAGAGATTTTAGGAGAAAGAATGGATAGGATCAAATGCCAGAATAAAAAACGTTTGTAAATTGTCTGATTATTCTAGAGGTTGGCATCAGTATGCTCCTGTTAGCTCCTTCCATCTGTTTGCATGAGTTTTACCCCTATGATGCCTATGATGCACCTCCTACTATGTATATACCCTCTCTCAGGTTTATGCCTTAGGTAAGATGCATCTATATCCAAAATATGAAGAGGGGATGGAGCATATGCTTAGCTGTTGAGTGGACCATGGTGTTTGATGCTACCTAAAAGTTATGACCTCTGGATTGACTGGTTTAGCTGATGAAGCAAGGAAACTCAGGAGCATGGGTTACTAATGACAGCCCTGTTTGTTCAATGTGTTTTAAATAGTCTATATTACTTATTTCATTATGTTTAAGTTTTCTATATTATTTTACAGACATGCATAAGTAGTTTACCATAGATACTTCCCATGTAATTTTAGATAAGTTATTTGTACCTTAAGGAGTGGGGCTGCATTTCAGTATATAAAAGTACTGAAGAGTGAAGTGCTATTTTGAATGAATTTTAAGCTTGTTGGAACCCATGGAACAGGTGAGCAAATGCATGTGGTAAAAAACAAATCATCCTGCCTGACTTGCAAGTCCTGTAGGTATGTTTCCATCATCAGCATTGTCCTCTCTTAAAAAAAAAAAAAAAGAAGAAGAAGAAGAAGAAGAAGAAGAAGAAGAAGAAAAAGAGGCCATCACTTACTAAAACAGAATGCATAGGGAGGAAAAAAGGGGATATCAGATGACCCAATAAGTCTGGTGATGTGTAACCTCTGTGATTCTTAGTTAATGATACAAATAATGTAGAATCTGTTGGAAGCCAAATGGAGCAGGAAACAGATATGAGAAGGCCAAAAATGGGGATTTATTTGAGACCGTCTTTAATCTCACCAGTATTTTTTGAGTCATAATGTCAACATAAGAAGACTGATAACAAATTCTCCCTCTCAGAAGGACTGAGTGAGATCAGCCTACAATTCTGGGAATAGGATCTTCCAATCTGTCAAGTCATGTATTTTTTTTTTTTTGAGACGGAGTCTTACTCTGTCACCCAGGCTGGAGTACAGACCTCGGCTCACTGCAAGCTCCGCCGCCCGGGTTCCCGCCATTCTCCTGCCTCAGCCTCCCGAGTAGCTGGGACTACAGGTGCCCGCCACCTCGCCCGGCTAATTTTCTTGTATTTTTTAGTAGAAACGGGGTTTCACCGTGTTAGCCAGGATGGTCTCGATCTCCTGACCTCGTGATCCGCCTGTCTCGGCCTCCCAAAGTGCTGGGATTACAGGCTTGAGCCAACGTGCCCGGCCTCAAGTCATGTATTCTATATAGTCCAGCACTTAGGAAATCGTCTGTGGAACACAGTGCCAGCTCCAGAGAAATCCCAAACGTTCTCCACAACAAATGAGCATCAGTCAAACAATTTCAGTCTCACAAAAAGCCCTGTAGTCCCGTTGAAACAGACTTGGGTTCAGATCTTTCTGAACCTGTAAGTCTTGGCTTCTCATAACTGAAAAATCTTTCTGTCTAGTTAATGACTCCAAAGCTCCTAGTACAGTACCTTTCAAGGGTTCTGTGGCATGTTGAAAGCCCAAACACTAGACAAGATTATATTGGGCAGAATCTGTGAGGTCAGTAAGATCCTTTAAACAAAGCATATAAGACTAAGTCTGTATAGTAAGTTCCCAAAACCTGAACACCATTCCATCAAAACACACACACACACACACACACATACACACACACACACAGAACTTTCTGGAAGAGATGTTTAGAAGCAGTTAATGAGGAGCTTATACAACTCTAACAGCACTGAAATGTGAGTCCACGAGTCACCTGAGAGTATGTCAACCCTATCTTATTTACCATTATCAGATAAGTATCGAACTTTCTCTCAACTTCCCCTGCTTAAAACTTACTCTTTATTATTTCCCAGGCCCAATTAGCATTTCTGCCCAGAGGAAATTTGCCATATAATGTGCTTTCTGACTGTGAGTTACATAAAATAAACGTGTATCTCTATTTCTCACCTTTAAAAAAATAAGTATTCCCTCATCAAGCACTCGTCTTCATCCTTCCTCTGCTGTGAGTGTATTTAGCCATTCAACCAAAAAATGTCAATTACAACAAAAAGTCAGTGAGCTCAGGCTCGGACTGGGTGGGCTAAGAAAAAAAAACAAATTAAACAGTATATATATACTGTAGCTTGGAAGACAAGAAGTATAGAAAAGCAACAACAGAAGAACAAAGATACAAAGATTATATGACAGCATTAAAAAGCCCACTAAAAGTAGAGCTATAAATAGAAAGATATAAAATAGTTATAAAAATATAAAAGTTATAAAAATAGAAAGATACAAAATAAAGATTTGCTTTATATGTGCGTGTTATGTATTTTTGACAAACATTTCATAGTCTTGTTTCCACAAAAATATACGAACATTAGTATTTTATTCATTTTTAGAGATACAGACTAGTAGCTTTACCTTATGTGATATACCTAATCTATATCTATTATATGATGCTCATTATTTGTCTTAATTATTAGATTTGCAAAAAAGTAATTTAACATGCCTTAGGTTGGGTATACTATGTCCCTGACTTAATTTCTAAATTAAGATTACTACATTTAAAATTTAAATAGTAAATAAAAATGTAAATCTCAACTATCAGTAAATTCCACACATTGCTCAAAATGTTCTCTATTTGTTAATTGCATAATAAGACATCATCTCGTATAAACTTCAATTTTTACTTTAAAATTTCATCCAGTAAAATTTTAGAAAATACATGTTTAAATAATTGTGTTAACTTTCAGGACTTTTCTAGTAAAATAAGACCATTTTAGTCATAAGAGATTATGAAAAAATGGTTCACCTTTCTTTTAAATAAATTTTCTTTGCTATTGGCAAGCCGTTGTAATTTAAACGTGCTTTGATAGTAAACCCTATAAATCAGGCTCATAATAGAAATTCTGGCAGTCTTTTTACTATTTCAGCTGTTGAAATGTGTTTAAAAAATCTTTTGACATCTTGAAATTTTCCCCAGGGCAGCATCCATTTCCCTTTGCACAGCCAACAGGGGTAGAATCACCCAGCTTCAAAGTGTCTGTATTGCAACAGTATGGTCATTAGAATGCCTATGATTTGAATACTAAATGATGTATCAGTGTCAGCACATGTGAAAGGGATTTGGGGACCCAGATAATTGGTCCTAGAGGTACAAATGTATATCCTTTTTAGTTGTCTAAGTTTTAAATTTTGAACTTTAAAATTATAAAAACATTTTAAGTTGGAACTTTAAAACTTAGAAAACTGAAAACATTGCACACAGATTCTTCCTAGTGTTTCAGAATAATACTATTTACATGCTAGGTGTCAGTCTTCAAAAAACTAGTCACATGACTCTAAAACTCTCTGTTTATGAGAAACTAAATTACTTCAACACAAGATGCAATCTCCACAAGAAACTCAAGAAACTTGCAGGTTGCCTAGGGATCTGGACATAGAGACTGTTCATTGCAATGCACTTAAGTAAATATGGTCATGCTCTGCGTAATGAGATTTCATTCAATGATGGACTGCATATATAAATGTGGTCCCATGAGACTGTAACAAAGCTGAGAATGTCCTACCACCTAGTAATGTCATAGCTGTTGTAACATCATTTTGCTTATTTTATTAAATAAATTGAAAGTAGTCTGTGTACAGTGTTTATATAAAGTATATGGTACTATATAATAATGTTCAAGAACCTCACATTAACTCACCACTCACTCACTGATTTACCCAGAGCAACTTTCAGTCCTGCCAGCTCCGTTCATGATAAATGCCCTATGCAAGTGTACCATTTTTTTAATCTGTTATACTAGAATTTTATTGTACTTTTTCTATGTTTATATATGTCTTGATACATAAGTCCTTATTATTGTGTTACATTTGCTTATAGTATTTGGTAAAGTAATATGTTATACAGTTTTGTAGCCTACAGCAATAAGTTATATCAGATAGATATACCAGATAGCTGTATCATGTAGGTTTATGTAAGTACTCTCTATGATGTTCACACAATGATGAACTTGATTAACAATGCATTACTCTGAAGGTAAACCTGTTGTTATTTTATATACTCATATAAAAATTTCTGTGACACTATGAGCACCCCAACAGAGTGTCAGTAATTGTGTAGTGTGGGCATTTTTTGATGCAGATTCTTAAAACACAATTACGAATTTTCTAAGCAGAAAAGGTAAGGAGAGAAAAGAAAACTCTAGAATATTAAGAAAATGTGAAAAACAAAGGCAGAGAAACAAAAATAAAAAGATACTGCATTCAAGAAGCACAAGTATTTCAGAAGGCTGATGCATAAGCATGAAGGAAATAGGGGAGAGATAATGAGAAATAAACTATATCCCAAAGCGATAATGTCTGTAGAGGAAAGACTCACCCCTCCCCCACCAAGATTCAGTTGCTAGATACAGTTGTGTACTTGAGCAAGTCATTTAACTGTTGTATACTTCAACATTTAATTGAGAGAATGATCCTGGTGATCTCTATGGCACTCATGAGTGATACAATTATTTTGGAAGCTGACAAGCCTAAGCCATTATTTTTTGTGATTATTTGGTCAAATTTATAGATTCACAAATGAATATCTGCATATGCATACACTTTTACATCCCTACATTTGTTCCATAATAAGCTTAAGGCAGCTGTCAAAAAAAACACAATGAAATCCGAATAAAATATAACTCAATATATGAAGTTATGGCCAATGAAAAACAAAACACATACAAGCAGATTCACAAAATTTTTACAATCGATCTTCAAGTTTCGTGTTGATTTTCTTTTTAGTTATATGAAAAAGAATACATTGTTGATATTTTAATTCTCATTATCAAAAAAATAAGAAGAATATCAGGACCTAAGCAAGGCTTTCTTTAAAATTACATTTTAATTCACTTTCTCATTTTGTTAATGGAACTAACAAATGATGAATGGGCGATATTTTGCAGTAATTGCTACAATTAATGAAACATTACTTTTAGTGGCTATAGATAAAGCCAATGATAAAAAATTTACTCATAACAATTTGATGGCATTTCACTGAGAGACTAGGCTAAAATAGATTACCTTTGCTATTCTCTGACATTCTGACACTGTTTTTCAAGAACAAATTTCAGGAATAAAATCATAGATGTATGTTTGCTCTTTCATAAATAAATGCTCTCAGCTGACATCTGATAAGCTTTGGATAGGGAAAAAACTAGGCATATTATATTTGTAGTAAAAATTAATACACATAAACATTATCTTAACAGGAACATTTGATTAGACAAAACCATCCCTAGAAAAAATGTAGAAGATATGCAGACCAGACATACAAATAAAAGAGGATGTGTGGCCAGGTATGATGGCTCACGCCTGTAATCCCAGCACTTTAGGGGGGTGGATCACCTGAGGTCGGGTGTTCGAGATCAGCCTGGCCAACATGGAGAAACCCCGTCTCTACTAAAAATACAAAAATTAGTCAGGTGTGGTGACACATGCCTGTAATCCCAGCTACTCAGAAGGTTTAGGGAGGAGAATCACTTGAATCTGGGAGGCAGAGGTTGTGGTGAGCCGAGGTCCCACCATTGCAGTACAGCCTGGGCAACAAGAAGGAAACTCCGTCTCAAATAAATAAATAAATAAATAAATAAATAAATAAATAAATAAATAAATGGATGTGGTTTCTACCCTTTAGAAATTAGAAAGAGAAGTTTAGAGAAGTCACTTTGTGTTTCATCTTCGCATAACATAGATACAGTTTAAGTAAAATTCTAGAGTGGGTGTAATAGGAAGAAAAATCCAATAAAATTGAACTTTTCTTCCTTCTTTCTTAGATATTTCCCTCAGTTAAAATTATTGTATAGTACTGTATATAGTATTTCATTGCCTATATTTCCATTCTATTTGGTTTCATTTTACTAACATACCTATGTATCCACCCTTAGTACCAAAAATCACAATGCTCAACTCATAGTATTTCTAGTAGGATATGAAAAAAAAGGTAAAAATTCAGGAAAAAACACAATATTATTTTTTCTATACGATATTATATTAGTACACAATTATTGAAATAATGCATTAAAGGAAACTAACTTAATAGGACAATTCGAGATAAAAAGGCATCTGTTATATTCAGTCAAGGCACACCTGAATTTTTTACTGCTATATTTAAAAATAATGGGAAGAAGTGGATCTTTATAGGTAGGCTTTCTGAAATACTTGGCATATTCTCACATGGTAGTGATAAAAAGTACAGTTCAAACATTTATGTCTCCAAAGTCCCAGACATTGTGCTGAAGGCTGGTGATAAAAATTTATATGTATATGGACATTTTTATATACAATTATATACACATATATATTTGCATTGTATATGCCTATACATTATATATACATTTATATATGCATATTTTTACTACCAGCCTCTCTATATATACACACACATATATACATATATGTATATATATATTTTTTAAACATCAGAGAGTTTAATGTCTAGATGGGAAAGTATACATGTAGACTTATACTTTCACTTAAAACTGTACAACTGTACACACATTGAAGAATGGGAAGGTGGTCTTCATCATATCACCTTTTCTTATGTGGACTTAATCACAGAAGTTGATCAATAATATATGTTAAATAAATTAACAAATAAACATATGCATCCAGAGAGAGCCCAGAGAAGAAGCATTTACTTCAAAGTATAGTCTTAAGAGTGAAAAATGACCTCTTATAGAGATGAAAAGAACGCAAATAAACTCAGCAAATAATATTTGGCCATTCTAAAGTTTCAATGGTCCGATGTAAGTTGTAAAAGAACTGTCAAATATTTTCAAAAACTGGTTCATATTGATGCTTACCATGAAAAAAAGACCAAAAAATATTTAAAGTATGCTCAAAAGGTGGCCAAAAGAACTAATGTAACTGTAACCTAAACATGTATAGAAATATTTATCTATTGCAAACAAGTAAGCAGGTATACCAGGAAGGTCTAAAATGATGTTATTAATAGCCATAAGAGTGGTGAAAGACAGTTTCTTTTCCGATCCCCAGGTCATTCTGTGAAGTAGACACTATTATTGTTCTCATTTTAATGTCAACATTGTACCCCTGGCTGACAGTCAAGATGGACTCTCTTTGGCTAACATGAGACTCTGGAGAGAAAATTAAGTAGCCATGGCAGATAAAAGGGGTTGGTCACATATCTCTAACATTATTCAGTACCATAAGCTTTCTTAACTGCGATAATGTTTTCCTGCAATTAGGCAATAACTGGTTTGAGAGAATCACTGTCCAAATGACCCTGGTGGACAACCTTACCACAGCTGACTGGAATACCCCTACCTTGAGGGTCCTGCCAATAGCTCCAATTGGATAGGAGATTGGCCTTACAAATATACTTTCTTGATGAGAAGTTACAGACACTAAGCCAGTTCCATCTGGCTTACAGAGGCTGCACGTAAAATGTCTTTGTGCTCTATAGTTCACCGTTTGATGTAAAAAGCCAAATTCTGACCAGGCACAGTGGTTCACGCCTGTAATCCCAGCACTTTGGGAGACAGAGGTGGGCAGATCACTTGAGGTCAGGAGTTCGAGACCAGCCTGTCCAACATGGTGAAACTCCATCTTTACTAAAAATGCAAACATTAGCTGGGCATGGTGGCACACTCCTGTCATCCCAGCTACTCAAGAGGCTAAGGCACGAGAACCCCTTGAACTCAGGAGGCAGGTGTTGCCATGAGCCAAGATCGCGCCACTGAACTCCAGCCTGGGAGACAGAGCAGGACTCCGTCTCAAAATAAATAAATAAATAAATAAAGCCAAATTCCACCTCATTTTAATGTTAAAACCCCACCCCAAAGTAAATAGGGGATGTACCTTACATGTATATTAACTAACTGCACATGCACTAGACTTGTATACTTGTAGACATTCCCCAAACCTGATAAATATACATTAAAACAAATCCTGGGAGGTTGAAACAGTCACCATTTCCTCCCCTTCTGCACAGCATGTGCTTATGGTTACCCCAGCGGCTACATCCCCAGCCTGCAGATCTTTAAACTAAAAATAAAGTTTTCTTCTTTTCCCTTCCTCTGTAAATCTCATGGTTACTTTGTTAACAGAACTAACACAACTATAACCCCCAAACCTATAGAAATACTTATCTATTGCAAGCAAGTAAGCAAGAAAGTCTGAAACACTATTAGCAATAGCCATGCAAAGTGCTTCAAGACATTCTCATTGAACCCCCTGTTCATTTCTGAGAAGTAGACACTATTATCGACCTCATCTTACAGATGAACAAATGGATGCTTAGAGAAGTTGTGACTTATTTTTTATCCTTTAAAAGGACATAGCTATTAGTTTGGTGAGATAGACATAGAAATCAAATTTGTCAAATTCCAGAATCCACAATGTTCTACTGTCTACAGACAAATGATATGCCAAGAGCAAGAGCTGCTACATGTTTGTAGCAATAAATAGTAATGAGAAAGCTGCCATTTATTTACTGAATGCCTGCCATTTGTGAGAGACTGCTACACATTTCATCTACATCATCTTTTTTGTTGTTTTGTTTGGGTTCGGTTTGGTTTTTTGAGACAGGGTCTCATTTTGTCACCCAGGCTGGAGTGTAGTGGGGTGATCACGTCTCCCAGCAGCTTCAATCTCCCAGTCTCAAATGATTCTCCCACCTCAGCCTCCCAGCTGCATGCTGGGCACATGCCACCACAACTGGCTAATTAAAAAAAAAAAAAAAAGACTGTAGAAACAGGGTCTATGTTGTTCATCAAGCTGGTCTCAAATTCCTGGGCTGAAGCAATCCTTCTGCCTCGGCCTCCCAAAGTGCTGGCATTACAGGCCTGAGCCACTGTGCCTGGCCTACACTATCTTCATAAAACCTCACATCAATCTTATCATTTAAGCGTTGTTTTCACAAATTAAACAACAAGAAAACAAAACCTTGAAGTTAGCCTATACAACTTGTCTAAGGTTACAAAATGAGTAAATTACAGAGTTAGATTCAGTGTAGACATTTTTGAAAACTAAAGTCTGTTCTCTATGTAAATTGCTGTGCTGTCCAAGGAATTATAGTAGTGGCTGTTGAAATTAAGAAAAATTTCTCTATAGTTTTAGAAGCAGAAGATGACATTATCCTAGATACACCTAACATCTAAGTCAACTATTAGCGCTAAACACTGCAGTGGATCATTACAATAGTGTCAACAGCCTTCAGACACTTCACTTCCTCTAGACTATGCCAAATTCCTAAATATGGACCATTTATTTTTTTAAAAATCATATACTTTTAATTTCAGTATAATGGTTTCAAAATCTCCATGATTTAAGTGAAACCTTTCACTAAGCACATCAAATATTTAATTTCACCCTCCCTTTACACACAAATTATTGCAATGGCTTCCTTTGCCTCTATGGTATCAAACCAAATTCTACAGCCTGGCATCTATGCCTTCCATAATGTGGTCCACGTTTAATTATCAATCAAGCCTTACATACCACAATTCCAATATAGATCCATCATTTCATTTTTAATACTCTCCTTTCCCCAAACTCAACTTCCTTTTATTTCTGTAACTTTGTTAGTCTTATTTCAATTTAGACAAGGTGCTTTGCTGGAATCACCTTTTTAAAAGCTGGCAATTAGACTTAAAAATTCACAGTGTTTTGTAGCATCTTGTGACCTATCTGGCAAGCCCATAAAAGGTGGCAAAATATTCCCTTACTGACATTAAAGTGCTGATTTATAATTACCCATTTAGTTTTCTTCTGAGATGCTTTTAGATACTACTTTTGAGAGTTCTTTCAATTATCTCCTTACAATTGTTATATAACTAGCTATTGTATACCACTCACAAAAGAAAAACTATCACAAGAATGGAATGCTAGTCACAAATATTATTATTACTCTCTTACAAACATGGTTATGAAGTAGAACAAATCTTCTAAATAGAATATTAGGGTATTGGAGAATACAATTTTTTAAATATATCACTAACTGGCTCTCTTTTACTGGGTTTGTCATAACACTGAAAAATCACATGTATCTATCAGCAGACCTGATCATCTTTTGGAAGTCTGTGTTGAGTAGATGGTCAATGTCTATAGCCCGTGTGCCTGCCCATGTTACATTGCATTTGCTTCTGCTACCAATGTATGCATTACCAGATCATAATCCACATTTCAGAGACTGAAAACCATTTCACGCCATTATCATTATTTTCTTCTATTTGCTGACAGAAAAGACAATCATGGATTTCTAAAATGTGTATTTGTTTAGTTAAGAATCAGCTTGGCAACACCCTTGGCTTTGGAGGAATTTTTTGGAAGTCATAATGAATTTCTTTATCACATTTTCATACAGTGGGGGGAAAAAATACCTGACACTACCATATGTTACAAGGATTGCAGCCTTAATTTCTCAAGTTCCCTATGCTTTGCTGGAGAACTTCCTATTCTAGATCCTATAGTGAGCTTTCAAATGACCTTCAATAAGTTTTCCTGGTTTAAGCAGTTTTTCAAATTTTCAAGCAAGTAAACTACATTTGAATGCATCCTTTCTTTTGTATTTTAATTTTTATGGAAGCCATAGGAAATCAATTATTTCGCTACTAAAGGGTGAGAAGCTGTGCATGATAAATTATTGTTATGAGATATTTTACCTTTCTGTTACATGGTTCTTTGAACCTGAGGCTATCTGTATGTTAGATTGAATCAGAATCAGAAATTTTCATTTATTTTCTAGCTTTAAATCAAATAAGGTTGCCCTCATGTATTTTAGCATAGATCATATTTTACCTTCTATTTTGAACTAGCTGTTGTAGTTTTCCCTCCCATTTTCAGAATGGTCAAAGTTTTTACTAATATTAGAATGATCCCACATGCATGTGTTAGGCTGTCCAAATCAAATCTATATATTGAACAGGAAAGTGACTCTCAAACTACATACAAAAATGTATTTGGACCAAAATATTTCTCAAGAGTGGAAATAATTAAATATAACATGGAATGAGACCAGTCAACCAAAAAGTATTAGTTTCCAAGCCTTCTGAATAAGCTTTCACAACATTATTTTTAATAGTGTTTAAGGTAAAGAAAAATTCACAAGAACACTATAGAAATAAATATTTTACAATGAAACTAAAAACAAATGAAAAGGAAAGGTGTATCTTTATATATGCTTTTATTATTTCCTGCACACTGGTGTTTTTGTTATATTCTTACAGATACAATCACAAAACTTGCAAACTATGTAACACTGTAAAAGTGTTATTATGATTGTGATTGTTTAAGAGAGATTGTTCACAGATCTTTCTGGATTGGTTAATAGCTTAAGTTTGGAGAATTTATTTAGATATTTCAAAATTATCTGTTCCATTACAGAAAATTAAAATTTTTGGAATGATGCTTTTACTCATATCAAAATACTGAAAAAAATGAAATTTTATGACAATTGGATGAGAACTCCTCTTTCTTCACTTATATCCAATCATTTATTCCCCATTTGCTTTATAGTCATCTAAATTTTGAGTATGAGATGGAGAGGAAAGGGGCAACATATCAGCTTTTTCTTGGAATGAAGGCATTGAGAAACAGGTAAATGTCTTTATTTCCTGAAATTTTAGACAACAGTGATATGAAATAATACACTTCTCAGCCATGCAAGATTGAATATCAAGTAAAAAGTTTCAAGGCCCACTATGAAGAACCTGTGTTAAAACTCAAAAAATAAGCTACTGACACCTATCTAGTTGGGGGAAAAAAAAACATCCATTAAACTAATATGAGCCTAAGAGTGCTTATTTCTTTAATGTTTTAGCAGACTCAGTAGCTTAAAATAGTTTAGGATAAAATTATCAGTTTCTATTTTGCATGTTTTAATAGGAACATCTAAAAATTTCAAAAAAAAAAAATACCCTATAATTCATTTTCCTCTCTGTTTAATTAAACCTTTTAAGTTTACAAAAAAACTCAATAAAGGTATGCAATATTAACTGTTTCAGGAATGTGAACTTTCTAAACATTCATCTATGTGAGGTTGAATTTCACATGAAAGCTAAAATCAGCTTCCATCTTTCTCAGTAGCTTTATTCATATGTAAATGGAGTTTGTGATTTTAGCTGAGGTTCCAAACAATTGTTAAATGGTTCATGAAACTTGGGGATAAGCTGAAGTTTACTTCAATTAGGTAACAGTTATATTTTGAACTTAAAACTTGTCAGAAGGTGCTAATCTATTATGATAACGACTTTGGATTATTTCAAAATCCCTATATCCAGTAATTGTTATAAAAATACATTTTAAGTGTGAAAGGCTCAAGTAGAATTTTTTATGATATAGCTAATTCAGGTACTTCCAAGCTCATTTTTTAGGGTGGCTTTGTTTTATCTCACATTTATGTACAGAAAGAACTTCAAGTATCTCTGCCAATTGCTCCCCTGAGGTTATCACAGATACACTGTCCTAATTCTGATTCCATCTTAAAGATCACTCACATCATCTAGAAATAAAATTAGTTTCATAATCCTTCCAAGGAATGAGAAAGCATTCTTTCTCTTTTGCATTCTTCTTTCTGGATCTCCAAATCTATGAGGCAATCTACACAGTGGGGATAAAAGAAACTCAGAAGGTTCTAGATGTGTCTAAATCATTAAGTCATAAAAAGTTAAGATAAAAATGTGGTAAATTATTTGTTAATACAATCCTATTTCATCCCAAGCATACAGATGATTCATTGTTCAAAGCCCCAACCAATAGCATGCAATATTGTAGGCCTATGTCTAGTTTTCACAATAAAGTATCTGGTTAGAAATTTAAATAATCATTTATAATTTTCTTTGATGTGATGAAGACAGTAGTAGTTACTTTAAGTAAAATCAGTTTTCTTTTTTTTTTTGCTTTTAAATCGCCATGCATACTTCAAGGTATTTTACAGAAGTCACATTAATTCTCAGAATAACAATCTTAAAAAAGAAAGTAGCCAGGGAGGGAAGTAAAATATGTAGGAAGAAAAAGAATAATAACAAGTTCTAAACATCTAACATATGCATTTGCTATGCTTTTAGTTTTGGAGTGGTGTTTTATGTGCCAGAACTGCTTTTTCTTATTCTGCAATTATAAATCTGAGTGTAGAAATGTAATAATAAGTTAGCACAGATATTCTAATATAAAAATACATTGGGTTGAATATATTCTAGGTCACCATCAAATGGAAATAATGCTAAATGTATAGTGGCATAATTTGAAGCACAATTAAATACAGGATCAATTCCTATCGTTATACTGGTACTGCCATAGCAAGCTTATTAGGATGGGATTCTTTTGAGTCTTCTATGAGTCCTCCTAAGATGAGTAAAATGCAAGAGATTGGGTTAACATAAAACCTGTGAGAAATGGAAGCACCTATTTCTAATTTTCATTTTGCGCAGAAGCCCTGATTAAAATAGAGAATGTTTTTTACCATAGACATTTTTAATGACCATTAAAAAAAAACATGAAAAATAGTCAGCCGGGCGTGGGGGCGGGCACCTGTAGTCCCAACTACTCAGGAGGCTGAGGCAGGACAATGGCGTGTACCCGGGAGGCGGAGCTTTCAGTGAGCCGAGATGGCAACACTGCACTCCCCAGCCTGGGCGACAAGCGTGAGACTCCGCCTCAAAACAAAACAAAACAAAAACAAAACAAAACAAAAAAACCCAGGAAGAATAGACAGACTTTATTTTGTATTTATCAGGCCATATTTGTTACAAAGTCATATGTATTATAGTAAGATTATACAATGGGTTTTTCTTGTTTCGACCCACCAAAATGATTGCTCTCAGAATTTTGGTAAATAATACATTTTAGAAGTTAGAATGTTATAGGGAATATCATTTAACAAATAGTACATTTAAAAAAAACTAGGAATCAGACATTAATCGGATATTAAGGAAGCTCCACAGTGTTAGAATGATTGGCATTATTATAGAACTATAGTAATTTAGTCATAATCACATAATTTATAACATATTAAGTGAAAGGAGATAATAATTTAGTTGGTTGCTAGAATAACCTTAGTAGTCAAATTACATACACACTACACATTTTGTAGTCTGGGTACAAATTAAAGAGGATTTTTGTTCGAGGAGGATTCAAAATTATCAATAAAATGTGACTTCACTTGGTCATTTAAGAAGACAAGAGATATTTATTTTAAAAAATGATTAATTTCCTTATTATTTTGCTGGTACAATACTGCTAATGCATATGGGACAGAATATAAGAAGACTAAAAGTAAATAATATAAGGAATATAAGTATATAGTCTTGTTATTTTTGGTTATTTTATCAAACATATGATAAAAATATGGAATTTTGGATAAAACCAGTTTATGTTCCCTGCTGCAAATGAATATAATATTAGTAAAACATAACTGTATCAAAAGTATTTAGTATGGTTGATGTTAATATTAGTTTTATAATTTTCACATCTTCTACAATATAGCACTTTCTTACATAGTACAGGAACATTTGTATGTATTTTATTGTCAAAAATGACCTTTTAGAAGTTATACCAAGTATGATATATGGTTAACAAAATAGAGAACAAAGAAATAGGCTTAATTCTGTTTATTAGCCTTCTTATGAGTAGATCTTTGTAAAAAACTAACTTTATCCCTAAAACAAACAATACGGGAGATATTATTTTTTCCCATTTACAAATGAGAAAATTGAGACACAAAGCCTTTATTCCTAATCACTATGCAGAATGTATTTTTATCAAAATAAACCATAAGCCTTTCTTATTTGCCTATAAGATACTTTTTTTATAATTTGGCAGTATGGAAATATATATAAAAAATGATAATATGAAGTATAAATAGGATGATCATATACTTAATCATCCAAACCAGGGCACTTCTGAGAGTGAAAAGAAGGGTCTGAAAATCTGGTTGGAATAACAGACATAAGCTAGGCCTATCTCAGGGAATGGAACATAAGGTCAGCCTAGGCATAATAAAGGCAAAATATAAAGAATTTTTTAATACTCCCATGCAAGAAATTTATAGCAGTTAATTTAATAAAAGTGAATTTATACAATTCTAAATCCAGGTGTAGAGTAACTATCTATCTATCTATCTATCTATCTATCTATCTATCTATCTATCTATCTTACATATTATATGTGTTTATTTAAATTTATTTAAATTATAATCATTTCCAAAGTATTATAGTAGCAAAAATTAGTTGCAGTCATGTCAGGCACGTTGTATTAAATTATTTGCTTGGAATCCGCTACTCCTCCACCATAAGTAGTTTTAATGATGATGTCTATATCATATTTTAGGAGTGACTTATAAGTAACCCTGGTAAATAAGCACAATAACTTGTATGAAGTATTCGTTCAGATATTTATATGTGCTGTGAGCTTTTTTTTTTTTTTTTTGAGACAGAGTTTTGCTCTGTCGCCCAAGCTAGAGTGCAGTGGTGCGATCTCCGCTCACTGCCAGATCCGCCTCCCGGGTTCACATCATTCTCCTGCCTCAGCCTCCCAAGTACCTGGGACTATAGGCACCCACCACCATGCACAGCTAATTTTTTGTATTTTTAGTAGAGATGGGGTTTCACTGTGTCAGCCAGGATGGTCTCGATCTCCTGACCTCGTGATCCGACCGCCTCGGCCTCCCAAAGTGCTGGGATTACAGGTGTGAGCCATCACACCCAGCCAGGTTGGATAAATTTTTAAAGATTTCTTAGATATGTATGGGTCCAGGAATAGTTTCTTGAGAAGCAGTCAGAAACTACATAAGTGAGGTCCTTATTTACTGAAGAAACTAAAAATACTTCTCTAGAAATAGTCAACAAGGTAACAAAAGCAAAGTGTAATAAAAAATACATCTATGGTTTTTCATACTTATCAAGTAAAGTTTTTTATTGATAAATTTGTTCTCACAATAAATTTAGTCATTTTAGTTTATTCATCTCTAGTGGGTTACTCTATTGAACACTGATTTATTGCACTCTGAATATTAGTTGCTATCTTCATGCCATCTCCTCCATGTCTTTTTCCTTCACTTTGTCATTTTACTTATAAATAATATATCAAAATATATTTATTATTTCCTATCACCTTCACTTATCACAATTTTATATATTTCCATGAGATTTATGTGTGTGATTAAAAAGGTATTTGATCACAAACATTGACTTTTTCTTCTTAAGCATATATAGCAATATAAATGAAGCTAGATAGCAGCTAGTTCTGTTACATTTCTCTACATGGGCTTCTGTGTAATATTAAGTTTTAAAGTCAGACTGATCAAAGTCAGATTTTCATTTACTAGGCTCATGGCATTGAATGAGTTAGTAGTTGTTCAAAGAAATACTTCAACACAAATATGGTATACTAATACCTATCATTTAAGTGATTCAGAGTACCACATTAAATAGGATAATATTAATATATGCAATAGTCTTGACACATGTTCAGTTATATTAACTCATCTCTAATAAATATATTAGTTTATTCAGTGACAACATGCATAGCGGAAAAACTGCAGACTTTTCATACAAGCTTATTTGGGTTTAATCTTGGCTCTGTAACTTCCCAGCTGTGTATCCACGGGCATTTATATAACATTTTGAGCTTTCCATTTGTTCATTAGCAAAATGAGAAACATAAAACCATTATCAGAGAATTATTATGAGATTCAGATGAGGCAGTGTATATAAAGTTTTATTACATACATAAAAGACGTTCAATATGAATCAGTTCCCTTCTCCTCTCCTTCCACAGAGTATAAACACTGGCCCACAACACACTCCTGAAAATTATTCATTCATCCAAGAAATATTTTAGTGTATCTACTATGGGCAAGATATGTACATCTATAGCCTGTATCTACGGATACAGTAGTGCCAAAGAAAGACAACGTTCCTACTGTTATGGAATTTACATTCTACAAGTCAAACCAACAATGCAGACAAATAAGTGAATAAAATAATTTTAGATAGTAATAAGGCCATAAAAAATCTCAATGGTATGATTAAAAATAATTATGTGAGAGGGAGATGTAATTATTAAACTGGGTGGCCAAGGATAGTGTATCTGAGGAGGTGATATTTTAGCAGAATACAAGAAGGATTCAGTCACATAATAACTTGAGAAGAGAGAATACTTGGCAAGAAAAAACAAAGTATACATAGTTGGATATTATGATTACAGATTAGACAGATGCACTGAGTTCACTGTAGAGGAATTTGAGTTATGTAGAAAAAGAAAATGTAGATGGACTAGACAAACTGTGGAGGGTCAAAGTGAAAAATATATTGTAGGCGAGAGAAAAAAATGTATCAGCAGGCTTTTGCATCATTTAAAAGCAATCTATCATACTATAGATGCTTCATTGCAGACTTCAAAATGAAGACATATGGCTTCCAACACCCAAGGACATTCTTTAGCTTATCCCAAACTGTTATGTGTTAAGCTAAATTTACTTCTACATATCTTTTTAATACTATCCCCATTGTAGGGCACAATCCCATAGAAAACATTAAATTAGTAGTTAATAATGTATTTTCATGGATTTTCCTTGTAATGCTTATAAAAGAAAACAATGAAAACCACCAAAATATTCAGCAATAGGAAATATGCTGATTAAACTATGGTTCTCTCATACAAGGAAATTTTAGACAGTGTTTTAAAAACATGGTACAGGTCTATTTTAAGAAGAAAATGTCAACAACAAAGTGAATAAAACATTAGGTTATATAATATCATGTATACTTTAATGCAATTTTTGTAAAATTATCCACTTCTATTTAGAAACCATCATGTGTGTGTCTGTGTGCACACATGTATGCACAAAATGATGGCTACATATCCATTTCTACATCTGGAAAAATATTCAACAATACGATCATTATATGTATCATCAAGGAATGTTTTTTACTGAGTTCTTTAAAACAATCGTCCTATATTGTGATTTCCTTTAAAATAAGATGATATGTGACCCAAACGAATATTTTCCATGTTTAAAATAGAAGACATCAATAATGTAAATATTTTGGCCTCTATTTCTCAAATTAAGTCATCATAATTTAGAAGTGCATTTTAGGGTTTCACCTCCTATAATCAGCTTTCTATTACTTTAAGGTATAACACAATAATCATATATTAAAATTCGGGTATGGTTCTCCTATTCTTGGTATTCTAAGTACTAATAAATGCCCTTTAATTTTTTGAAAACTCTCCTAGCGATACATATTTGCCTGCTTAAGAATATTTCAGTATTACCAATTTGCTGAAATTTTGACTTTATTTGAATTTTACAGGTTTACAGTTTTAGCGTCCTTTCCTAAAAGATGATTTATTTTAATACTCTTATAAATCATTGAACCTTATATAAGTGAACAGAAGATGAAATACAGAAGATACATACACCAAGGGAATCATATTTAATCTTCATAGTTCAAACAAGAAATGATATGTTAGGTCTTGGCATCTTTAGCCTATCATATAATTGAAACATAATGAAACCAGAGAAAACTTAAAGGTAATCTAAAAATTCAACAAAGGAAACAAAACTTCTGTTTAGACATGGGGAAAAGATTGATGTCAGCTGTAAATACCTCCAACGTTTGTGCATTATATTTCATATAAACTTGGAAAGCATGGGAAGACACCTTTCAGGGAGAAAAACAGAAAAAGTTCTTCTTAAGAGCAACTCAGAATAACTCTTTACCTATTCATCCCTCTGAAACAGGTATGACATTGCATCATAATATATGAGAATTAGTGTGAAAACAGAATTTAAATTGATATGTTGGTCAGTGTCAGACTTGCTTGGATGGATGAAAAATGAAACTTCAGCTACTTTTAAACATTTACAGCTGTTGTGATGGTTTATGTGCATGAAAATGTGCGTGCGTGTGTGTCTGTATATTCTGTGTTGCTAATGCAATGGATCTAACAAATTCAGTTGCCTTTCATCTGACTTCCTCTGACTTCCAGTGTCAAAAATTGATTATTATCAGAGACAAGGAAAATAATGGAATATAAAGCATTGCTGATCAAAATATTACTCTAAATATGTCAAAATAAAAAATATAAGCTGAGAAAAACAGTGCTAGAATGTATTGATTTGTTAAAAGCATAAACAGAACGCTGTGATAAGAATTTTTGAAATCCTCATTTCTGAAGGAGAATTTGATTTTGAATCAGAATATAAATAGAACAGTCTTGACTATGTTTTCTGTAAATGACTGCACCTCATACCAGATTGTCTTGAAATATAAAAAAGAACTATTACATTATTTTAAAATTTACATTCTATTGTGCTAAATTAACAACCACAAATCACCTGCTGCTAATCAGCAAACACCAGGCAGTTCTGCCACAACAGACCAGTGTTTAGAAACTGTAAAACTCTCAGCTTTGGGTAACAGAGTTAAATAAATCCTTGGAGTTCTTATTCAGCCCAAGATTATGACTTTTAATTCCAGGGCAGACTGACCTCTTCATCTGAAAGAACCTTTATAGCTTAAAGCCCTGCTGAAGTCATTTCCTTAAGTTAATCAAATTTCCACACTGGGGTTCCACAGTAGGAAAAAGAATTCATACAAATGAGCTCTTTTCCCACCTGCAGTTTCTCTTTAGTCCATAAGAGCTTTATGCAATAATTTATTTTATATAAGAATTATTCTTGATAAATCCAAAGGTAACTTTTTAAGGAGAAGCACATACTCATCCAGAGATTCCAAATAGTCAAGACAGAAGTTGAGTGTTTCCTCTCAACTATATAATTGTCATAATCAAGTATTACATTTTATCAAGACTTTGTGTATGTACTGTACTCAATACAGCTAGAAAAGTGATCAAGAAAAGTTTCTACTTGTACTTTTGTGTAATTTTTTAAGTACACTTTTTATAATGTACAATACAACATATTTCCAAAAACATTTTATTCATTCTACCTTACTAGAGTTTTCCTAAATACCTTATGGGGGAAAACAAAAATAATTAAAAGAGAGTAACCAAAGAGAAAAATTCATGCAGATAGAAAAGATAAATCCTGAATCCCCAAAACTTACACAACTCCAATTGTAAGATAGGGTCTGTGGTAGACAGAATAATGATTTCCCAAGGATATTCATGCCCAAATCCTGAAATATGTAAATAAGTTACCTTATATGACAAAGAAGACTCTGAAAGTGATTAAGAACCTAGAGACCAGTTGTGGTGGCTGATGCCTGTAATTCCAGTGCTTTGCAAGGGCAAAGCAAGGGGAAGACTTAAGGCTAGGAGTTCAATACCAGCCAGGACAGCACAGTGAGACCTCATCTCTACCAAAAAATTTAAAATTAGCCAGACATGGTGGTGCACACCCATAGTCTTAGCTACTTGGGAGGCTGAAACTGGAGGATTGCTTGAGCCCGGGATTTCAAGGCTGCAGGGAGCTACAATTGCAACACTGCACTCCATCTGGCTAACAGAGCGAGACACTGTCTCTGGAAAAAAGAAAGACTAAGGACTTTGAGATGGTGAGATTGCCCTGGATTATCCAGATTAGGCTTCACAAGTCCTTAAACATGGAGAACATTACCTAGCTGTGGTCAGAGGCAGGTGTGACTATGGAATAACAGTCAGAGAGATGTGACATTGATGACTTTGAAGATGGAGGAATGAGGCCGTGAGCCAAGCAATGTGGGAGGCCTCTAGAAGCTGAAAAAGACAAGGAAATCGATTTCACTGTAGGGCCTCCAGAAAGGAGTGCATCCCGGCCAACACTAGCATAATCTTGGGAGAATTTGTTTGATTTGTGACTTACAGAACATCAAGATAATAAATTTGTATTGTTCTAAACTGCTAAGTTTGTGGTATTTTGTTATAGGCAATAGACAACATACAGCACTGGTTGCATGCCGTGGCTCCGACCTGTAATCCCAGCACTTTGGGAGGTTGAGGCAGGCAAACTCCCAGATGGGTTTTTGTGTTATTGTACAAAAAACACAAAAAAATTAGGTAGGCATGGTGGTGCATGCCTGTTGTCACAGCTACTTGGGAGGCTGAGGATAACCTGAGCACAGGGAGGTTGAGGCTGCAGTAAGCTCTTACTGTGCCAGTGCTCTCCAACCTGGGTGATACAGTGAGACCCTGAAGAGAAAGAAAAGAAAAGAAAAGAGAAAAGAAAAGGACAAGAAAAAAGAAAAGAAAAGAAAAAAGAAAAGAAAAG
>NW_012114566.1:4053358-4055890 GCF_000951035.1 Colobus angolensis palliatus
AAAAAAAAAAAAACATATTTTTTACAGATCTATAATGGTGGTATTAATAACAACTGATTATCTGTCAGAGCATGATGGATGATCTGTGAACTAGAATCACAATGTTGTACAGCAGATCTCTAAAACTGTTTCTTCTGGCATGACTATTTCTGTATCCACTCAATAGCACCTTCTTATTTCTCTGTCCTCCCATCCCCTGGCAACCACCTTTCTACTTTCCTTTTCAATGAGACAACAGCATTAGATACCCCATATAAGTAGAATCATGCAAAATTTTTCCTTCTGTGGCTGCTTTAACATTCTTTCACTCAGCTTAACATCCTCAAGGTGCATCTATGTTGTAGCTTATGACAGAATTTCTTTCTTTTTAGCTGATTAATATTCTGTCATATGTATATACCACATGTTCACCATCAAGGGGCATTTAATTTATTTCTACCTCTTGGGTATGCTGCAGTGAACATGGGAGTGCAAATATCTCTTGAAGATCCTGATTTAATTTCTTTTGAAGAAGTATCCAGAGAAGTATTGCTGTATCGTGTGGTAGTTCTATATTTTTTTTTTAAACAAATCTCCGTACTGTTTTAGATAGGAGTTGAAAGAGTTTACATGCTTACCAACAGCACACAAGGCTCTCAATTTCTCTACATCCTTGCAGCACGTCATTTTAAAGTTTTATTTGTTGTCATTTTATTGACAATGGCCTTCCTTATAGTTATGAGGTAATACATCGTTGTGGTTTTGATGTGTATTTTCTTGAGGAGTGATATTGTGCATCTTTTCGTAACTCTATTAGTCATTTGCATGTCTTCACTGGACAAAGATGAAGAAATGCCTATGCAAGTCCTTTACCCATTTTTTAAAATCAGGGTTTTTAGTTGTTGTTGTTTGCTATTGAGTTGTATGAGTCTCTTACATGTTTTGGACATTAACACTTTATCAGATATATGGTTTGCAAATATTTTCTCCCACCTTTAAGTTTCACTCTGTTGATTGTTTCCTTTGTTGCACAGAATATTTTTAGTTTGATGTAATCTCGGTTGTCTATTTTTGTTTTTGTTGCCTGTACTTTTGGTATTATATTCAAAAAATCATGAACGATATCAATGTTATAACACTTTTCCCCTATATTTTCCTCTTTAAATTTTACATTTCAGATCTTACATTTAAGTCTTTCATCCATTTTGAGTTGAGTTTTGTATAGTGTAAAACAGAGTACAATTTAATTTTTTTTTTTTTTTTGCATGTGGGTATCCAGTTACTCAACATCATTTGTTGAACAGGCTACCCTTTCTTCACTGTCCACTTTTGGCACTCTTGTCAAAGATCATTTGACTATGTGTGGATTTATTTTTGGGCTCTGTGTTCTGTTCCACGGAAGTAATGTCTGCCTTTATAGCAGTACTACACAGTTTTGATTACTGTGGCTCTGTAATTAATGTGTTTTAAAAAGAGGAAATGAAAGTCCTCCAGCTTTGCTCATCTTCCCCAAGGTGATTTAGGCTCTTTGGTATCCATTGGGGTTCCATATGAATTTTAGATTTTTTTTTTTCTATTTCTGTAAAAAAAAAAAAAATGCCATTAGGATTTTGAGAGGGATTCCCTTGAATCTGTAGATCATTTTGAATATTATGGATATTTTCACAGTATTAAGTCTTCTGATCATGAACATAGGAGGTCTTTCCATTATTTTTTCAATTTTTTTTTCAGCAATGTTTTCTGCTTTGCCTCATTGGTTAAGTTTATTCCTATTATATTATTTTTAATGCTATTATAAATGGGATTCTTTTCTCAATTTTCTTATTGAATATTACTTTTTCTGAGTCTTCAGAATTTTCTACATATAAGACCCTGCCATATAATTTTATTTATTTCCAATTTGAATGTCTTTTATTTATTTTCTTTTCTAATTGCTCTAGCTAGGACTTCCAGTACTGTATTTAATAGAAGAACAACAGTGGACACCCTTGTCTTGTTCTTGATCTTGGAGGAAAAACTTTCATAATCACCATTGATTATTATGTTACCTGTGGGCTTTTCATATACATTAATTATTACACTGAGATGATTACCTTCTATTCCTAGTTTTTTTTTTTTTTTTTTTTTTTTTACCAAAAAAGAGGGTTAAATTTTGTCAAATTCTTTTTCTGCATCTACAAGATACTCATGAAGTGTATCCCATTGACTGAATTTAGCATGTTGAACCATCCTTAAACCCCAGGAATATATCCCACTTGGTCATGGTGCATGATCCTTTTAATGTGCCATTGAATTCACTTTGCTGATACTTTCTTAAGGATTTT
Source organism: Colobus angolensis palliatus (assembly GCF_000951035.1). Taxonomy (NCBI): domain Eukaryota; kingdom Metazoa; phylum Chordata; class Mammalia; order Primates; family Cercopithecidae; genus Colobus; species Colobus angolensis. The sequence goes on from NW_012114566.1 coordinate 4,055,662, forward strand.
TGGATCTTATTTATTAAGGATATTGACCTGTATTTTCTTTTCTTGTGATGTCTTTTCCTGGCTTCAGTATCAGGGTCATGCTGGCCTCATAAAATGAGTTCGAAAGTTTTGTTGTGGAATCATTTGAGAAGAATCCATGTTCATCCTTCTTTATAATATTTAGTAGAATTCATCAGTGAAGCTATCTGGTTTTCTTTGTTGGGAGATTTTTTGATTACTGATTAAATCT
>NW_012114566.1:4056960-4067032 GCF_000951035.1 Colobus angolensis palliatus
CCACCGCGCCCGGCCGGATGTTCTTTTCAATATTGAAAGTGGGGTATAAAAATGCCTATTATTGTGTTACTATTTCTCCTTTCAGTTATGCCATTGTCCACTTCAAATATTTGGGTGCTCTGATGTTGGACACATACACATTTATAATTGTTATATTTTGCTCATGAGTTGACCATTTTATAATTATATAGTGTCCTTGTCTATGAGACAGTGTTTGACTCATGTGTCTTATAACATTGTGTTGGGATATAAACATTTGAAAATGCAGCCACATATCCCAGTCTTTATGGATTGACTTTGCACAGGGAAAGACCTTCACCAACAGCCCAGCTAGAGATTCTGGGAGCCTCTGAAATCTTTTGAAGAAATAATACTTTTCTGGGCCTGTGAATGCAATTCCTCAGTTAGAAATAATTGGCAGTTACTTTACCAAAAGCTCATAACTTTTTGCTCTCCCTGATGTCAGTTTGTACCATCAAGGCACTCTGCTCTTCCTTGTTCTTATCAGCCATGAAACATCTGAAGTATGCCAACATCTTGTCAGTGTACCAAGGCAGGTGAGACGTATCCTGGTCACTTGTACAGCCCTCTAAGAAGCTAGAACATTACATCCACACTCCACTCCCTCCTTTCCTTCTGAAGGAGAATTCTCAAGTTGTGTACATTAGCTAGATTTTGCCCAGCCATGTTGGCAATATCAAGCTTCCAGCTACTCTTCTTGGTTCTAAGTGGCCCCCAGAAATACACACTATACTTGTTTCATCAGTGCTCATGGGGTAAAACAGAAATTAGTCCCTCAGGCAGTCCTCAGAAAAACCAGAATATTTGGTGCTTGGTGCACTCTTATCTTTGAAAGATAGTAAATTAGAGTGTTCTACCCTGGTGTTGAGTTGTGCCAGCTTGAAGGAAGGGCCAGCATGGGTAGAATTAAACCACTCTTCTATGCCTTTCAATGTAGCTGCTCTTGGCTTTGTGCTCCCCTGAAATACCACAACTTCGTAACTGGATTTTAGCATTTCATAATGGTGCTTTGGTTCATACACTGTTGTTAAACTGATGTTTTTTGTGGAGGAACGAGGGCTGGGACTTTCTATTTTGCCATCTTGCTGATATCACTTCTGGAGTGTTAATTTTTTAATACTTAAAGAAATACACTTTAAAAAATTACCTCTTTCATATGTATTAAAATAAACTTTTAGTTCATCTAAATAGGTCTTTTGAAAATAACATTTAACCTACTCTTTTAAAGGGCTAATAATAATATAGAACAGACATATCTCACTATTAGAATCTTTCAAACTACCTCATAATATTTCCTGTAATTGATTCTAAGCTTAAGATTAAGTGACTTTTGCTAGAGAAGGCCTTGTGAACTTTTATGCCATGTCTGCTATCGCTTATAATCTCTCTCCCAGGCAGGCTCTTTCTCTGTCTCTGAATGTACAAATGATCTCATTTTGAAGATCCACATTAATCATTCTCTTCTGAAGACTTTCCTTAGTTTTTCCCCAATTGAATGTAATGTCTTTCGTCTTTGAGTCTCTCTCTTGGTTGTTGAGGATAGACATTATGCTACTAGAATGTAACATTTCTGAAGGCAGGGATTATGTTTTGCTTATTACTATATTAAACAGTGCCTACAATAAGACCTGACATATAGATGGTCAGAAAACAGTTTCTTATGAATTAATTACTTTTGCAAAGTGATACAATCTTACTGTGACTCAATGACCCAACTTTTTCATATACAAAATAAAGATAACAAGACTACCTGTCACGTACAGTTATAACAAAAAGCAAATGAGTTGGGCATAGACGACTCACTAAACGTTATCTTTGATTATTATAATTACCTTTCCATGTTTGAATCCACCATAGTACTAATCTTAGGCTAAATTTGGAAAGTGGTTGAATTTCAGAAAAAAATTGACTGAATAGAGAAGAGGAGATGTAAAGAGTAAAATAAGACAACCACAAACCAAAATCATAAGTCAATGGATCTTCACTTCATAAATTTTAAGAATGTTGTCGTGGATGTTTTCCTGTCTTTAAATCTATTGCAGATTTAAGTTTAAGCCACTAATGTATTTTAGAAGTCTTAGAAATATACTTTAAAATACATACACATTTTTTGTTTAACAAATAGCTATAAGAAGACTAATGAAAAGTGAAATTTCACAAAGAAATATACACACATGCACACACACATATGCATTCTCCATTTTTGTTCATCTTTTATCTATAACTTTTAAGTTCATCCTTACCTTTATGTCCATGTCTTTTCTCATCAGATCAAATTTATGGCTATATACTTGTTGATAATGCTATCATCTTCTCTTGCTGACTCATAATCTGTCTCTTTTTTCTTGCTGTGCTTCATGTTTGAAAAACTCTATATATCTCAGTATACCAAGCTATTTTTCTATCTTTCAAGGGATTCTTGATATTATAGAAAGTCTGTGAAGGGATTAAGGTGGAAGCATTCCACCAATTCCTCAACATCAAGGCTTAATGTTCAAGATATGAAGTAAGAGGGAATTATTGTGCTTGATAATTGAACTGAATCTGTTAGAGGAAAAAAGTCAGTTGATGAAAATGATATTATTCTTCTAGATTACTTTCTTTTTATGACAGGAAATACATGAAAGTGGGAAATGGGAAGAAGAAAACAGGGTGTTGTGAAAGGCTAAGAGGAGAAGAGATATGTTTTACTTTGTCTATTTCATTAATTTGTTCTCTTTAATGATGTTCTCCCTAACCTCTACCTCCTGAAAGACAATTGTCTCTGTGGTAGTGCACTATGCACATGCATTGCATTGGCTGATGTACATGACTACACTATGCCTATCTGAAATGCAGCTGTTTATAATTGCCCTCTCACTAGGCAATAGCCAGAGCCTTTTTTTTTTCTTTTTTTTTTTAGGGCGGATATCTCCCACAGTTGATGCACAGATGGAGAGAGCAGTCAACTGGCAACAATAATAATCATTCTTCACAGCAGGCTCAGACTAGAACCAAAGCCACTGGGAAAAGACATGAAACTAAGCTGCTGCATCAAGATTATAAACATCAAACTTAATAAGATCCAAACTAGCCACTCCTACCCACCCCGCAAAATATTCTAGCATGTCTTTTCCAGTGAAGGAAGCCTACTCACCTTAGCTACCATAGATGAAAGTTTCTTGGAAAACTAAGCAGCTAGAGAATGAAAGACCAGGCTTTCATTGGTAAAGTGGTAATAATAAAATGCTCTGCTGCCTTTGCGTGCACCCCTAGAACTCCCTGTGCTTACAGTAGATTAAAACTTTCAAAATGTGTGAATTCTTACTTTGTGGATTAATCTATGCTTTAAAACAAACACTAATTATCTATCTATAAATTACATTTAATATACTACTGTTTTCATTATTATCTTTTTCCCTGTCTATAAAAAAAACCCTACATTTACACACATAGTTTAGTTATAAATATATAAATGCTTTGGATTCTTTGAGGAAATATATTAAATATAATAAAATTCATTTACATTAACTTTCTGTGTGTCTCAGTATCAATAATTTAAACATATCACCTCTATTTCAAAATTTAAAACATGATTCAGTTAAAAGATATGACATCTGCAGAAAGCTATTAGCAAAATTTCTATCCAATGGATTGATAATCATTCAAGTTTTATAGTTTTATGGAGTTAACTATAAATCAAGTTTTATAGTTTTATCGAGTTAACTACTACAATCCTTCATCTTATTTTATTTTATTTTATTTTTTGAGATACGGAGTTTCACTGTTGTTGCCCAGGCTGTAGTGCAATGCCATGATCTTGGCTCACCTCAACCTCCACCTCTCAGATTCAAGCGATTCTCCTGCCTCAACCTCCAGAGTAGCTGGGATTATAGGCATGCACCACCACGCCCAGCTAATTTTATAGTTTTAGTAGACATGGGGTTTCTCCATGTTGGTCATACTGGTCTCAAACTTTTGACCTCAGATGATCCTCCACCACAGCCTTCCAAAGTCCTGGGATTACAGGCATGAGCCACCGCATCCAGCCTCATGTTCTTAAACAACTACTTCTATGACATGCAACTTTGGAGGCACTTTTAACCTCTAGGACATTGCAATGTGACTCATGACTCTTAAGGAACTAGGCTTCCTGAATCTTCATTATTCTTACCCATTCAGATTTGAAAGGAACTTTGAATAAGTGAAATCAAAAGTAATTGCAATGTTTTATATATTACTTACTTTGTAATTTTAAGTGATATGATACATTTAAATGCTCCCGTATTTTTCATGTCTTTAATTCTAGTGCTACATTAATCTCATTAACATCATGTTTGACTGATTTTTGTTATTATGGTGTTCTACAGACTGGGTTCAGTATAAAGCTAGATCTATCAGAAACACATTGAAATAATATGTACATCTCTCAGTAATTTACTCAGTGCACATTCCTATGACATTAACCTTTGGGATAACCTTATAGTGAGGTTTCAATGAACCTGAGTTACTTTTGGAAAATCAAAGGAATACAAAATTGTACTGCTGATTTTTCAAAGAAAATAAGTATAAAAATTGTAACTGAAATACAGGTATTAGAAAAGTGACATTCAATTTGAGTATTCTGAAGTGTATGAAATAATCAAGTCCTGATTTGGGCCCATATCCTTATTCTAGTCTCATAAGAAATATAATACCAAAGCTCCTTTGAAATGACAAAGAAAGAATACACCCACCCAAATATTTGATAAAAATTCACAGTTCAGAAATAATAAACTGAGGCTGGAAAGCAGCAGCTAGAAAGTGATTCTTCTTTGGCTCTGTTTTCTTCTAATCATCACCGGAACATTTCATTTCAAGGGTGAAGTGCTTTCATATCAATGCTTTTTAAATTTGTTATTTATTTAGGTAGTTAGTGTAGTATTTTTTAGGCTGTATTTCCCAGTGGATCAGAAATAGCGAGGGTTAAAACAAAGACAAGTAATCTGGTTTACATGGAACTTATCCAATATTTTACTTTCTTATTAGATTTTATGAAAACAATCTTCATTAGTGCATACATTTTTTTATTATACTTTAAGTTCTGGGATACATGTGCAGAATGTGCAGGTTTGTTACACAGGTATACACGTGCCATGGTGGTTTGCTGCACCCATCAACCCATCATCTACATTAGGTATTTCTCCTAATGCTGTTCCTCCCCTAGCCCTCCATCCCTGACAGACCCTGGTGTGTGATGTTCCCCTCCCTGTCCAACTCCCACTTATGAGCGAGAACAATTAGTGCACAAATTTGTATTCAATATTCTTTACTCTCAACCAAAAGCAACTTAGGCATTAAAATCTTACAAAATATAATCTGACTTGATTTTTAACTTTGGGAATGTGAATATCATATATTTATGTTTGAACTTGAATGAAATACGTAATGTATTATAGTATAATAATTTAATACATAAGGATATTATAGAATAATGATAAATGGCAAGTCATCAGCTCATTTTAGCAAATAAATTTTAAAAAAGGTCAGACTACAAAAACAAGGCAAAATGGCCAATACGGATTGACAAGAATAGAAGAATATGATGCTTATAATTATGGGTTTGATCATACTGTCAGAGGACTTTAAAATTTACAGCAAAATTTCTGTCTTGATTAAATTGTCAATACTTAACAATCTCTTATTATTACTGTAATATAGCAAAATGTGGAAATGCAGGGATACTCTCCAGCACCTGTCAGCAAATGCTGAATGTAATTGTTTCATATATATGTATGTATATTGACGTATAAAATATGCTTACTTAACATGTTCATTTTCAAGTGCTGGGTTTTTTGATTTGTTTCTGTGGACTTTGGTTGGTTAATTGTTTCTCAAATTAGCCATAATTAAAAATAATTACCATATTCAAAATTGGTTTTACTTTAAAATAAATGGCTGAAATAAGAGAAACACTTACTGCTATCATTAATACTGTTTCTCAATATAAAGCTATAAAATGCTTTCTTAGTATTGCACAATAGTGAGTCAGGAAGGAAGCCATCATGTGGACACAAAAGGGGAAACACTGAGCACTTTTTTATAAATCTAAGAGTATATTTTTCACTATTAGAAATGGTATATTTCAGAGAAGCTATAAAATACCTCCCCACCAAAACAACAGAAGCCCTCTGGATGTTATCACTCTAATAACAACATTATTTGTATCTTCCTTTTTTAATGCACTGCTTTTTCACATTAGAATCCGATGTCACTACCATTTTTTATGTTTTTGTTTTTCATTTGATAATCATCAAAGTGGTTTTTTGTTTCAGCCTGTATTAAATAAATTAAGTAGGCTACTGGTTGAATCCATTTCCTTTAAAGCTTTCTGATTGAACTGTGATGAGTGATTCCTTCAGCATGACTCTCTGATGCATTTGCAGTTTCACAAAGTCAATGTTATTGTTCACCTCCTGAGATCAACTTTTCCCTTGACAAATCAAAACATGAAAGGTGACAGAACTTCTTTTAAGATCTAATGCTCCCATGCAGACATGTACCCTAGAACTTAAAGTACATTTAAAAAAATCTAATGCTAAGCTAAAAACTTATTAATAGGGGCTCACTGTTAAATTGCTGAGTGAGTCATATGTGATAGTTAAAAGATGTATATCTTTCACCCCGTCACATGGACGTGACTTTTAATAATTTCATCTGCTTCCATCTGTCCTAATACCTCTTTGATTGTCTAACATTTTTTCTGCTCCTCATATGTTCAGCTTAGGTCCTGAAATGCTTTGGCTTTTCTGAGTCAACATCCCTCTCTGCTCTATATAAAGAGACAAAAACATTGATGTTACACTCTGCCAGAAGGCTATGGATCGGACCTTCTCTCATGGTGTTTGCCAGTCTCTAACAAGTATCTTGTATATTACGTCTCAATTCCTTTGATTATTAGAAAGGTTCTTAGAACTGCCTCCAACCACAACTTTTGATCATCTGTTTAAGTCTCTACCCTCTTACAGAACTCATATACTAATACCTACCTAGATTAGATTGGAGATTACTTCATGCTCCTTGATTAATAATTTGGTATTTATATTAGTGATTCATTTCCTACACTATAATCTCTGGGCTGATCAGGAATCTCTCAGCAGGTCCCACTGATGCAGTGGTGCCATTTATGTCACACTTGATTCACAGTCACTCTTACCATACAGAAGAAAAACTACTATAGAGGAATCTGAGAATAATTATTAGGCATTCCAAGTAAGTTGCGTATAATGATAAACAGCCAGACTGTTGAACCGGCAGCAACTCTGTTTGTTTCTGCCCAGTGATTTTTACCTCATGAAACATTTAAAACAATTAAACCCTTAAAAATTGACTTTCCATTAAAAGATAATACTTCACTATTTTTCCCTTATAATTTCACTTTTAATTTTCACTTATAATTTCACTTACAATTTTCACTTTTTAATATACACATAGTATTTTCTAATGTCACTCCCAAGTAATCAAGTCAATAGAATTTTTAATGTATAATTAAATATTAAGTAACTTTGCATGACACACTTATAGAAGGCATTTGACCAGGAGTTACCGAATTCCAGGTTGATTACTTTTGGGGGAAAATTTTGTCTTGGTTAAGGTTTTCCTTTTTATTTTCTTCCAGCTTTTAAGTTCAGGGATACATGTGCAAGATGGCAAGATGTGCAGGTTTGTTACATAGGAAATGTATGCCTTGGTGGTTTGCTGTAAAGATCATCCCATCACCTAGGTATTAAGACCAGCATCCATGAACTATTCTTCCTGATGCTCTCCTTCCTCCCACCTCCCACCCTCAAACAGGCCCCAGTATGTGTTGTTCCCCACATTGTGCCCATGTGTTCTCATCATTCCGCTCCCACTTAAAAGAGAGAACATGCGGCATTTGGTTTTCTTTTCCTGTGTTAGTTTGCTGAGGATAATGGCCTCCTGCTCCATCCATGTGCCCACAAAGGACATGATTGGTTAAGGTTTCCTTGAGTGAAAGAGACAGAAGCCTATTGACAATAGATTAAGTAAAACTGTGGAATTATTAAAGGGATATAGAAATATCAATGAAAATAGCCATAAATGTGGACACTCTATCAGTTTGTCTGAGGCCCTTTGGTCTTTTACTTCTGTTTCTCTCTTCACATTTGCATCATTCTTTTCTCCACAGATGAAGTTCTTCTGTGTATAAGTCAACTCTCACTAACTAGCCTAAAAAGTAAATATCCAAGTTCAAGATAGGAAATGTGAAAAGTATACAAAGAAGGAAAATAAAAGGAAGTTTTACTGACTGAGCAGTGTCTTTTACAGGTTTCTCAAAATAAATGTCACTAGAACTGTGACATCTTGCTAAGTATTACCCTAGAGCTTGTTAAACATTTTAATGAATAAATCTCAGTCTTATGTTTCTATCTGTATAGAAGGCTCAATTTTTAATTAATGCTCAATATCTCTTGTGATATTAAACAGTATCTCACAAGACATCTTCTCATCAATAATTAAAATAAAGCAACAATAAAAGTAAAATGAAATAGATCTAATTTTAAAATAATTAATGGGCTGTAACAAAATCTAAGGTAATTAATTATCAAAAACTAGCCAGAACAATTAGGGATATTACTCTATATTTGGCAAGATCTTATAAAATGACTGACATACATGTGCAGTATAAATTGGACAACCTGGAAATATATACAAATTTCAATCTTCTAAATAATAAGGTAATAGTTTAATGATTCAATTTTTAATTTTTTAAATGATCTACTTCTTTTAAAAAAGATTTTGAGGTCACATTATGGGCATTAATAATTTAGCAGTATGAAAAAATAAAATATGGTAGGCAGAATATTAAAACTATCCCCTTAAAAACCCTTGTCTTTTGGTTATACAATCAAATGCCAATCTAGGCGCTGTTGTGAAGGGTTTTTGCAGAGACAATTAAGATTCCTAATCTGACTTTAAAATAGGGAAACTGGCTGGGTGTGGTGGCTCATGCCTGTAATCCCAGCATTTTGAGAAACTGAGGCAAGAGGACTGCTTGAACCCAGGAGTTCAAGACCAGCCTGGCCAACATAGTGAGACCTGGTATCTACAAAATAAAAATTAAAAAAAAAAAAAAATTAGCCAGGCATGGTGCTGTGTGTCTATAGTCTTGGCTATTTGGGAGGCTAAGGTAGGAGCATTGTTTGAGCCCAGGAAGTTGAGGCTGCAGTGAGCTGTGATCATGCCACTGCATGCTAGAGAGTGACCCTGTCTCAAAAAATCAAAATAAATAAATAAGTAAATAAATAAATAAAAGAAACAGATGATCACAGATTATCCTGGTGAGCTAATGTAATCATATCAGCCCTAAAAAGTTCAAGAGAAAGTCAGTCAGAGAGACGTAGCAGAAGAGGAGGCAGAATAGATGTGATGGCATGGGATTCTGCACACCATTGCTGATTCTGAGATGTAATAGGCTACATGAAAGGACTGAGAAAGACTTCCAGAAGTGCAAGGTGGCCTCCAGATGGCAGCCAGCAAGGAAATGGGATCCCAGTCTTACAGTCACACAGAAATGATTTTGCCAACAACCTGAATGATCCTAGCAGCAGATTCTCCCCTACGATCCTTGCAACTCTATAGACGTTTTTATCTGCTTGTTCATTTTTGCAGAAAGCCAACTGAGATTTTGATAGAAATTGAATTGCAACTATAGATCAGTTGGAAATATTGCCCTTTAAACAATATGAAGTCTCCAATCCATGAACCTGGAATGTCCCATTTCTTTAGGTTTTCTTTAGTTTCTTAGAATGGTGTTTATTTAGCATACATGTTTCTCATATCTTTTATTAAGTTCATTCAAGAAAACATCTGATTTTTAAAATGCTATTATACATAAATTTTAAATTTCATTTTAAAAATGTTCATTGCTACTGTGTACAGAAATGCAATTGATTTTTGTATGCTAATCTTGGGTCCTATAAGCTGTCTGAACTCATCTGTAAGTTCAAGTAGCTTGTGGATTTCTTAAGATTTACTACACATAAGGTCATGTCATACACAAGGAGAGATA
>NW_012114566.1:4067082-4099038 GCF_000951035.1 Colobus angolensis palliatus
TATTTATATATATATTTATTTTTACCTAACTGACCTAGCTAGAACCTCTAGTACAAGGTTAATTTCAAGTGGAGAGAGTAGATATTCTTCTCTTGCTCCTAATTTTAAGAGAAAAGCATTCAGTCTTTCACTATGAAGTATGTTGTCACCTGTAGGTTTTGTTCCCCTTCATTAGGATGATAAAGCTCCCTTTTACTCCAAGTTTCCTGACGAATTTTCATAAGGAAAAGGTATTGAAATTTTTCAAGTGCTTTTTCTGTATCTATTGAAATTATCATATTTTCCCCTTTATTCTATTAATATTAACACTAATTTTCAAACGTTAAACCAGTTTTGCATTTCTAGAATCCCATTTGGTCCTGGTATATAACCTACGTTGTATGTTGATAGCTTTGGTTTGCTAGTATTTTGTTGAGATTTTTGCCTCTATATTCTTAAGGGATATTGGTCTGTTGCATTCTTTTCTTGTAATGTTTTTATCTAGTTTTGAAATCTGGATAATACTTGCTTAATAGAATGAATTAGGCAGTGTTCTCTCCTTATTTATAAAATACTTTGCAAACAGCTGGTATTAATTCTTCTTTTTGTTTAGTAGAATTAACCTTGAAGCTATCTGGGCTTTTCTTTGAGGAAAATCTAAAACTAGTAATTCAACCTCTTTAATGTAGTCTATTCAGATGTTTTATCTTGTTTCCTTGAGTCAGATTTGGTAATCTCTTTCTATGAATTTGTGTATTTCATCTAATTTGTTGGCATATAGTTATGCATGATGGTCCTTATAATTCTTGAGTAGTGATGTTCCCTCCTTTACTCTTGATTTTAATAATTTGAGTCTTTTTGCTTTTTTTTCTTGGTCAAGTTAAACTTGCTGATAGCAATTTATTTCAAGCTCCTGATTTCATGTAACTGCTCTATTTGTCTTCCTCTCTCTTTTTCATTAATTTCCACTCTAGTCTGTAGGATTCCCTTCATACTGCTAACTTTAAGTTTTGTTTGCTGTCATTTTCTGGTACCTTTAGGTAGAAGTGTAAGTCATTTATTTGGGATTTCTCTTCTTTCTTAATATCGTAAAGGTATATACAACTATTCTCTCTGAGCACTGCATTAACTGCATAAGTTTTGGTATTTATGTTTTCATTTTCATTCATCTCAAAGTATTTTCTAATTTCACTTGTGATATCTTCCTGATGCATTGGTTATTCAGGAGTGTATTTAATTTCTACTATTATACTTGCATATTTTCCAAATTTCCTTCGTTATTGATTTCTAGTTTAATTTCCTTGTGTTTAAAGAATATGCTTATATTATTTCATACCTTTTAAATGTACCAAAGCTTATTTTATGAACTAGCATATAGTTCATAGTTCTATCCTGGAAAGTGGTCCATGTGTGCTTAAGAAGAATGTGTATTCTGCTGCTGTTGGGTGAAGTGTTCTATAGATAATTGTTAGTGGGTTTATCATGTTGTTCATACCTTTTATTTTCTTATGAATCTTCTGCCTAGTTGTTCTGTTAGAGTCTTGAGAATTGTTGTATTAAGTTCTCTAACTTTTATTGTTGGATTGTCTATCTCTCCCTTCTGTCAGTTTTTGCTAAGTTGTTTGTTGATGGAGTGTCTGAATTTTCAGTACTTTGAATATGTCATTTCACTATCTAATGGTCTCTATTCTAATAAGTCAGCTGATAGTTTTGTTGGGGTTCTCTTTTACTTGATGAGTTGTTTCCCTCTTACTGCTTTCAAGATTTTCCATCTTTGGCTTTCAACACTATGACTACATGTCTGAGTGTGGTTCTCTTTGCATTTTTCCTACATGGAGTTTGTTGCATTTCTTGGATGTAGGTTAATGTTTTCCATAAAATTAGGGAAGCTTTCAGGTATTATGTCTTCAAATGTTTTTTCTGTCCCTTTTTCTCTTTCCTCACTTTCTGCTATTCTACTATGGGTATGTTAGTGCAGTAAATGGTGTCTGACATTTCTCTGGAGGCTTGTTCATTTTAATTTTTTTCCTCTTGTTCTTCAGGTTACATATTCTATCTTTACGTACATCCAGTTTGTTGATTCTTTTTTTCAGCCAGCTCAACTCTACTGTTGAGCCCCTCTGGTGAATTTTCATTTTGGTGTTTGCATTTTTCAACTGCAGATTTTCCATTTGGTTCTTTTAAAATAGTTTATCTTTCTTAATTTATATTTTTTATTTGACGAAGTATTGTCAGCATCTTCCTTTGATTCTTTAAAGATTGTTTCCTTTAAGTCTGTAAACATATTTTTAAGAGCTGCCTTGTAGTCTGTTTCTAAATGTATCATTTGGGATCTGTCAATGGCAGTTTTTGTTGCCTGATAATTTTTCCTTGTATTTGTGTCACACGTTTATGTTTGTTGCATGTCTCATAATTTAGATTTTTGGCTGAAAACTGGACATTTTAGGTATTGTAGCAAATCTTCATACTAATCCAAGCTGGTGGTGTTGAAAGCTCAGTTGTTGTTATTTGCTTGTTAATCAGTTTGTTTGTTTAGTGACTCAGCTGAACTAATTCTGTAAAGTCTATTCCCCCAGTAGTACAATTTCTGATGTCCCTGCTCAGATTTCTCTCCTCATTTTTTCTTTTAATCTGGTTACCTTTAGGTCACCCCTGAGCCAGCACAAATCACTTATTTGTCCAATGTTGTGCTTTAGCCCCCTTAAATTTCACCCTTTGTCATTGTATATGCAGTAGCTTAGAGCTGTACCACAGGTGAGGGAGTGTTTTCCCCCTCATATTCAATCAGGGACTAATAGTTTGATACTTTGATCACTTCTGAAAGGCTGCAGACTTGAGAATGCTCATGGTCTTACAAATTGAGAAGGATGATTGTGGTTTTATTTCTAAGCTTAGCTTGCCAGAAGTCAACCCTGGGTCAAAGCAGCTTATTGTTTATATAATTTATTTTTTTGGTCAGAGGTTGTATTTCAGTCTCTTATGACAGGTGCCCACTCTGTGTTGATAGATCCAAGTGTGGCTTTGAAAATGCTGTCAAATCCTGCTCTGATTGCTCCTGATGCATATGCCTAATGCATATGTACAATCTTCCCACCCCAAGAGTTGGCTGTTATCATGGCTGTCACTATTAAACTTTTGGCTGCTCTGTTTTACTTGCGTCTTGGAGCTACCAACTTCCTTTTAATCGCTCTCCACCAAGATCTCCATTGTTCTTGACAAAGTCCTAAAACATGGAGTTCCCCATAATCTGTCTCAAATAAAGTCAGGGTCCTCAGGTAAAGCTGTAGGCCTCCTTATCTTATAACTTACCTTTCCCCTCAGGCATAACCACCACACCTTGCACTGGTGCAGGAGGCAGGGATTTACTGTTTGCTGAGTGTCATTCCCACTCTGGTGCACACTGGAGACAGGGTAGGTAGCTTAGCCTGGTCTTTATGGCTTGCCTCTCTCATTGTGGCACTCCTATCCTATGAACAGGCTGAAACAGGGAGATCAGGCTCCCAATATTCTTGGCACACTGTGCCTAAAGCAGAGCTTCTGTACTATCAGTGTGGGTGAGTGGAGAAGAAGAACCAGTTCTCTTGGTCATATCTGTGTAAAATAGAACTTCTGCAATATGGGCCTGGGTGGGAGGAGAAACACTGGCATTCTACCCTCCTGGGTGAAACTGTGGCCCCCAGACTGGGAGCTGGAAGAATTAGCTCCCAAATTCTTGACTGCACATGACCATAGTATAGTTTCCATAACATGGAGCTGAAAGGGTAGGGAAAAAAGTGGCTAAGAATTGCGTCACAGTGTAAATGCCACAGATGCTTTCTGTTCTTTCAAAAATTTAGTAAAACGTCTATTTATCCAGCTTTATTTAGGCATAATTGGCAAAAATTGTATACATTCAAGGTGTACATGATGATTTAACATATGTACATATGTATACATTATGAAATGATTATGACACTGAAATTAACTAACATATCCATCACCATATGTAGTTACCATTGTTTCTAATGTGTGGTGGGGACCCTTAAGATCTACCAGCAAGTGAAATAAGCCAGACATAGAAAGACAAGTACTACATAATCTCAATTATATATGCAATCTAAAAGAGTTTAACTCATAGAAGCAGAGACTAGAATGGTGGTCGCCAGGGGTTAAGAGGTGGGAAAAAATGGCAGAGATGTTGATCAAAGGGTACAAACATTCATTTAGTAGGTTTTCTTGAATAAAGATCTCTATTTGCTTAATGCCCTTAGGACAATTCCTAGAGACCTTTCCATGACTGGGTTTTTAAAAAATTGTTATCACCAGTTAAATTCCTATTTTCTTAGCGAAAGAGTCTGCCAACCCTCTTCCATAAATCTGTCCTTTCTTAAGTGATTTTTTTTTAATCCACTGCACTTAAAAAAAATATTATTTTACTTGGATTCAGAACCTACCTTGAAAATTACTAGTAGATAATGTCGGGGATAAATTTCCAATCAGATTCTTGCAGATAAATGTTTTAGCTTCTCTGAGGAATTGTTTAGGTTCAAAGTAGAGGATGTGGGAGGGAAGTAAACCATTTATACTGGCAGCATTTCATATTGAATAATTTACATAAGTAAGTAAAGCTACACACATAGTTCTTATCAGAACATGGCATCTGTCTCTTCAGACAATGAAAAGCACCTTTTGGATGAGAATAATATATTGTGCTGCATCACTGGCTTTCTCATCTTGGCACCACTGTAAATTTAATTATGAGATATATGCAGCAGTTGCTAACTCCTATTAATGGAAATGGATGCATCAATGACCCACATTTTACTGAGTCTAAGTAAACTAATACTCTATCACTAAAGCACACCCAGGCTATTTAAACCTTTCTCCCCTGGCTAAGCATAAGAAGAGTAAATTATCATAAATCAAAGCTCACTGATGTATATATGACAATAGAAGCAAGTTATTAATATATGAATATTCCCGTTCTTTCCCCTTCTGTTTCTGCTAACTTGAAGGGCTTGTAAAAGTGTTTCTGTTAGAAGATTTTGTAATTGAGAATCAGGAGGATAATTTTGACTGGTGGACAAATAAAAGTACCCAAGGAAGGAAAATAATTTTATGATAATTTTGAAGAGATTAATAAGGGACTAGCTGTTTGAATAGGAGAAAGGAAATGGACAGAAAAGATGAATTAAAAATGTTTCTATGACTTAAAATTCTCCTTTGTGATATAAGAACCATATGTAAAGAACCTCGACTATTTTGAAATTTCTCTTTGGTCACCAGCCTGTATTTATTGAAATATAAATACAAAATGTATAAAATCATGCACTTTGGTCATTGCTTTTAATTAACTTCCAAATACCTTAAGAATAATATGAGCTTAATTTTTGTATTATCATTCTGTTGGGAAAATCTCAGGGTTATAGTATTTTTCAAACTGCATTGGTATTGAGGATCGTCATGAGAGACAAAAGCAACATTGACTTTTCAGCATCCTAGCTCAACGTAGGCTGTTTTTTCTAGTCACAGTATGCAAGCAGAAGGGGAGAAAAAATACTAAGCCCATTCCAAGCATATTCAAAATCCTAAACAATTATTTTACAGATTTTTATATGTAAACTATTGGAACTAAGACGTTCTGCAAGGTTGACTACTTGGAGTTTACATGTGTCCTTAATGAGTTTGCATTTAAAATGCAAGTAATTGTTTACATATTATATTATCTGAGTTTTACAAATTGTATATAAAATTCTTCTCATTATGAGGATTCTGGGTAGCAGGAGTGCATTGACTATATAACATCTGGAAGTGAAGCATCTAAGTTAAATTATTTCCCACCACATGTAGATATTTCTAAATTAACATTTAAATGTAGATTTTTAATAATGAGCTAGACATCTTCTTTTTCTGTAAAGGATAAACACTATAGAGAGTTTAAGTATATCAGGATAGTTGATGCTTAAGTTGATTATGGCGTCCATTCATCTGTGACTTCATCCCATTTTTTGTATATCTGTTTTACTTCAGTGTATCTTTCTCAGGGTGTGTATGTGTGTGTGTGTGTGTGTGTGTAATATGGATAAATGTGTTTGAAACACAATAATCTATTCTTTCATTCACTCACTCATTCATTCATTCATATGTAATGTAAGGAATACCTGGAAAATTCTAACTAGGATTGTTTCCCATTTAACCCCAGATCCATGGTTACAATATAGGCACTTTTCATTTCTAATTATGCATATGCCTGCCACTTGTTAGAGTGACTTCCATGCCTTCTATTTCCTTCAGTCTTTCTTTTAGGACTGTTCCTAGAGAACAGCTACATAGAAAAGAACAGCTAAAAGGGGAATAGATGGCATGTCTTATGTTGAGAACAGGTGCAATATTTAGTACTGAATAAGGATTTAGAGTTCATCCAGGAACATAGGTACTCGTATAATAAGTCATAAGATTTATTCTGGGATGAGAACCAAAAGAAACATCCAGATCACCATGATGAATCAGTAGTGCCCATAATGAAAGCCAAGGAGTTAAACTGAGCTGAGAAAAGGAAGAGTCAGTTCTAGATTATAGAACAATTGGCCGGGCGCGGTGGCTCAAGCCTGTAATCCCAGCACTTTGGGAGGCCGAGACGGGCGGATCACGAGGTCGGGAGATCGAGACCATCCTGGCTAACACGGTGAAACCCCGTCTCTACTAAAAAATACAAAAAAAAAATTACCGGGCGAGGTGGCGGGCGCCTGTAGTCCCAGCTACTCGGGAGGCTGAGGCAGGAGAATGGCGTGAACCCGGGAGGCGGAGCTTGCAGTGAGCTGAGATCCGGCCACTGCACTCCAGCCTGGGCGACAGAGTGAGACTCCGTCTCAAAAAAAAAAAAAAAAAGTTAAGATTTCTAATTGTTTTGCCTTAAGAGCGAAGTGGATTTCTTCTTACATCAGCTTCCCTATATTATGGACTGTGAAATAATTTATTATGTACTACATGGGAACATACTAAATGTGAGAAGTTTGTGTGCGTTAGCACAAACTTTCCACAGTATAATTTTTTAACAGTTGTCTTGCAGTGTTCACAGAAGGTAACAAGGAAGAAGCTTTAAATCCACTTGCTTCTGAAGTGAAATGAATTTTTTTTTACAATTACGGCAGACATCCCTTATTATTCCACTTTAGAACTAGAATCAATAACTATAATATCATTGAAGCAAATTAATAATTTTCTAAAAATCTAATTTATAATAATTTTATGCTAGAATTATAAGTAATAACACATAAAACCACAGCTATTGCTCTGTATAATTATACATTTTTCTCTAATTATACGGCTACTATACAGCTAGCTACATGGCTTACTCTTAAATCAATGCCATGGTACGATAGGTCAATAGAAATGATGCTTCAACTCAGATCACAATGTAGGTAGAGTTAATCAGTGTAAGGAGTTACCAGTTAATTAAGTCCCTTTTCTGTGTTCAGTCTTCTGTAAAAAATCAAGGAATGTATGACTCAAAGGAAAACACACACACACACACACACACACACACATAACCTTGATGAGCAGTACTGAATACTGAAAATAAACCATATAGTAATGAAAGATATTTTTTAAAAAGGAAGTCTGAGTGACCATAGAAGTTTAATAACAAATCTTAATTTCTTGCTTCGATTCAAATGTGTCCAGATAGCGTCTAAAAATCTTTCTGAGAAAATTTTTGTTTTTATTTAAAAAATGTGTTAACAACTAAAGCTTGTTTTATGACGACCTAAATCAAACTCACTCAGAGAAAAACAAAAGGATATGATCTTGGATCACAGATGAATCGGTTTCTTTGATTTTTAAACTGCCTACTGAGTTAATTTGAATGCTTTTATATCTCCTTATTGAAATTCTAGAGCTACTCTTTGTAATAACTTTCAACCTTATTTTTGATAACAAAGCCAATTTTTCCATGCCTCCATTTCCCTACATCAGAGGACAAGATCGTATCTCCTATTGTGTGACTGGAATAAGGGGCGGTTAATAAGAAATATTTGCAGTCGTCCAGGATGAGATTCAGAGTTCCAACCTCACTACCCCGGAGGGCAACTATTATGAAAAAAAAAAAAGGAGAGATAATGGCACTAAAAAAGAGACGAAAAGACCAACCCTGTCTTCTCCACACGAAACTCATGCTAGGCACGCACTATTTTGGTCTACAACACGTAACAGCAACAACAACTCGAATCCCTGCCAGGGCACGTTGAAAATGACAGATCGTATCACATATATTAAATGGCCTCGAGTTCCTCCCTGTGGCATGGGAATCTCTGGCACCATTTTACAAAGGAGCAGAGCTGCAACTGAGTGGTTTGAGCAAAGTCGTAGAGAGACATAGGCAGGATTTGCGCCCAGCCCGGCCCTCCTGCTCCAGGGACTTAACGTTTTCTTACTGAGACAACTGGCTATTTAGAGGACGCAGTCTGCAATACTTCACTTCTCCTGGCACTTCTGGAAGCTCCTGACCTTCCAGCGCCCATGTAGACTTCCTCCTCACTGAACTCCCAGTTGAAAATGGCCACACCTTGTCCTGTCCTGCGGACCGCAGAGGAGCCATTTCCACTGCTGGGGCCAGAGAGCAGCTCCAACGGGGGCAGCTCCTACGGCAGCAATCAGGGTATCCCGGCAGGAAGAGCCACATGCGAAGGCTGGGCATCACCTGTCTAAAATGGACTGCAAAGGGGTTAGCACTTTCATCTTCTCTTTCAACCTAACATTGCTGTAACATTTAATTCTACTGTACCGTAGCTTTCCTTGCCTGCATTCTGTTAGGCCTGTTTCTATACTTTTAACAGTGGAACTAAATCGCCAACTGGGTTAACTGCAGCACTATGCTTTCCCATTTTCTCTCATCACAAATCTGTAACGATGAAGAAAGTCATTTAAAGAATGCATTGGGTCTCTAAATCTCCTGATTTTGTGAAAAGTTGTTTCATTTTAACAAGTTGCAGCAGTGGTTCTCAAAAGGGGCAACTTTAATCCCATCCCTCCACCACACATACATTTGGCAATGTTGGAAGACAATTTCTGGTTGTCACACTGAAGGAATAGCAGTGCCACAGGGATGCTACTAAACATTGTACAAGCACAGGACAGTCACCGCCGCCCACCCCCAGACTCTGCTCCACAACAAAAAAAAATTATCTAGCCCAAAATGTCAGTAGTGTGAGGTTGAGAATCCCTGATTTGGTTTTGTTGTTGTTGTTTGTTTTAAAAAAATAGAATTTTTTTTTTTTTTTTCTTTCTGAGTTGGAGTCTTGCTCTGTCACCTAGTCTATAGTGCAATGGTACCATCTTGGCTCACTGCAACCTCCATCTCCAGGGTTCAAGCGATTCTTCTGCATCAGCCTCCTGAGTAGCTGGGATTACAGGTATCTGCCACCATGCCTGGCTAATTTTTGTATTTTTTAGTGGAGAGGGGGTTTCACCATATTGATCTAGCTAGTCTCAAACTCCTGACCACAGATGATCCACCCATCTAGGCCTCCCAAAGTCCTGGGATTCCAGGCGTGAGCCACCACACCTGGCCATCTCTGGGTTTTATTATGGAAATACCTGCTTGGCATTACTGTTTTCCACTGATCCCTGAGGAATCTCAGTAACTTAGAAGCACACTTAAACCATAAATACTTGTAAATCAAATAATCAGAATACTAATTTTATGAAAACGATTGTATTGTTTGTTTTATATTTTAAGAGAATAAGACAAATGGTTTAGGTGTTTTCTTTTTTAAAAGCTCACATCAGGAATTTCGGTTTAAAAATGTAAACAAATGACTAATCATTCCTAGCTTTTACACATTATACATCTGTAATATTCTATACTGGAGTTGATGCGTGAATAATTACCCTAGAACACTTCAAGAGAATCAGTTAACAAGGAGAGAGTCACTTTTAGCAGTGTAGTCTTATTATGAAACCAGGAACATTGAACGTTACAGTCTTGAAAGATTTTCAATAATGCAAGTTGAAATGAGAGACTTCTTCAGGTAACAACAGTGTGTTGACCAGAGAAATCAATTTGTCAGGACATTCAAATCTGGTTAATCAAGGTTCTCAACTTGTCCCTATGACATTCGATCTATAAATTTTATCTCTGCATAAGTAAAAATGATAGTGTCAAAAGAGCTCTTAAAACATCACCCAGGAGCAGTTACCCTATGTTTGCAGATACATGTGACTCTACTGAAATTTTGAATCTTTGGAAAAAGACATTATGAAAATTGTCTATACTGTTATGGTTTCTAATAATAAATTTCATGAAAAGACTAGAAATGCTTTTCCTTTTCCATTTCCAAATTGTGCACTTTACAAAATAGAGAATGAGTAGCTGATTGCAACCATCTATGTAATAAGATGCTTTAAATAAAAGTATATGTGGAAAAGTCTGTATTTCATAAATACAACCAATAGCAAAATACACTTATGAGAAAATAAAAGTTAAGACTTTTGATATATCTTGCTTTTTACAAAGGATTTGTTTTTATAGTATAATAAAATAAATAACAAAAATTCATGTAAAAAACAGTGGACAATATACTAATGTTTTCTGAGAGGTCTATATGTTTTCATCTTCACACATTCTTTTTCTTTTTTTTAATTATATGTTAAGTTCTGGCATGCATGTGCAGAATGTGCAGGTTTGTTACATAGTTATACAGGTGCCATGGGGGTTTGCTGCACCCATCAACCCATCATCTACATTAGGTATTTCTCCTAATGCTGTCCCTCCCTTTGCCCCCTCTCACAAACATGCCCCAGTGTGTGATGTTCCCCTCCCTCTGTCCTTGTCTTCTCATTGTTCAACTCCTGCTTGTGAGTGAGAACATGCGGTGTTTCACTTTCTGTTACTGTGTTAGTTTACTGAGAATGATGGTTTCCAACTTCATCCATGTCACCGCAAAGACATGAGCACATCCTTTTTTATGGCTACAAAGTATTCCATGGTGTATATGTACCACATTTTCTTTATTTAGTCTATAATCGATGGGCATTTAGGTTTGTTTCAAGTCTTTGCTATTGTGAATAGTGCTGCAATAAACATACATGTGCATGTGTCTTAATAATAGAATGATTTGTAATCTTTGGGTATATACCCAGTAATGGGATGGCTGGGTCAAATGGTATTTCCAGCTTTATATCCTTGAGGAATCAACACACTGTCTCTTCCACAATGTTTGAACTAATTTACACTCCCACCAACGCTGCAAAAGTGTTCCTATTTCTCTGCATCCTCTCCAGCGTCTGTTGTTTCCCGACATTTTAATGATCACCATTCTAACTTGCATGAGATGGTATCTCATCATGGTTTTGATTTGCATTTCTCTAATGACCAGTGATGATGAGCTTTTTTTTTTTCACATGCTTGTTGGCCGCATAAATCTCTTCTTTTGAGAAGTGTCTATTCATATCCTTTGCCCACTCTTTAACAGGGCTGTTTATTGTTATCTTGTAAATTTGTGTAAGTTTCTTATGGATTCTGTACATTAGCCCTTTGTCAGATGGATAGATTGCAAAATTTTTCTCCCATTCTGTAGGTTGCCTGTTCACTGTGATGATAGTTTCTTCTGCTGTGCAGGAGCTCTTTAGTTTAATCGGATCCAATTTGTCAATTTTGGCTTTTGTTACCATTGCTTTGGGTATTTTAGTCATGAAGTCTTTGCCCATGCCTGTCCTGAATGGCATTGCCTAGGTTGTCTTCTAGGGTTTTTATGGTTTTAGGTCTCACATTTAAGTATTTAATCCATCTTGAGTTAATTTTTGTGTAAGGTGTAAGTAAGGAGTACAATTTCAGTTTTCTGAATATGGCTAACCAGTTTTCTCAACACCATTTGTTAAATAGGGAATCCTTTCTCCATTGCTTGTTTTTGTCAGGTTTGTCAAAGATCAGATGGTTGTACATGTGTGGTGTTATTTCTGAGGCCCCTGCTGTGTTCCATTGGTGTGTGTGTGTATATATATACACACACACTACTATATATAAGTATAACTATATATATGTACTACTCTCTCTCTATATATATATATGTACTACTATCATGCTATTTTAATTACTGTAGCCTTGTAATATAGTTTGAAGTTGAGTAACGTGATGCCTCCAGCTTTTTTCTTTTTGCTTAGGATTGTCTTGGCTATATGGGCTCTTTTTTGGTTTCATAGAAAATTTAAAGTAGTTTTTTTCTAATTCTGTGAAGAAAGGCAATGCTAGCTTGATGGGGATAACATTGAATCTATAAATTACTTTGGGAAGTATGACCATTTTCATGATATTAATTCTTCCTATCCATGAGCATGGAATGTTTTTCCATTTTTTTGTGTCCTCTCTTATTTCCTTGAGCAGTGGTTTGTTGTTTTCCTTGAAGAAGTCCTTCACATCCTTTGTAAGTTATATTCTTGGGTATTTTATTATCTTTGTAGCAACTGTGAATGGGAGTTCACTCTCTGTTTGTCTATTATTGTTGTATAAAAATGCTTGTGATTTTTGCACATTGATTTTGTATCCTGAGAGTTTGCTGAAGTTGCTTATCAGCTTAAGGAGACTTGGGGCTGAGACAATGGGGTTTTCTAAATACACAATCATGTCATCTGCAAACAGAGATAATTTTACTTCCTCTCTTCCTATTTGAATATGCTTTCTTTTTCTTGCCTGGTTGTCCTGGCCGGAAATTCCACTACTATGTTGAATAGGAGTGGTGAAAGAGGGGAGTCCTTGTCTTGTCCAGGTTTTTAAAGGGAATGCTTCCAGCTTTTGCCCATTCAGGATCATATTGGCTGGGGATTTGTCATACATAGCTCCTATTATTTTGAGATATGTTCCATCAATGCCTAGTTTATTGAGAGTTTTTAGTATGAAGTTGTGTTGAATTTTATCAAAGGCCTTTTCTGCATCTATTGAGATAATCATGTGGTTTTTGTCATTGGTTCTGTTTATGTGGTAAATTATGTTTATTGATTTCCACACGTTGAACCAACCTTGTATCCCAGAAATGAAGCTGACTTGATCATGGTGGATACGCTTTTTGATGTGCTGCCAGATTGTTTTCCAGTATTTCATTGAGGATTTTCTCATGGACGTTCATCAGGGATATTGGCCTGAAATTTTATTTTTCTGTTGTGTCTCTGCCAGGTTTTGGTATCAGGGTGATGCTGGTCTCATAAAATGAGTTAGGGTGGAGTCCCTCTTTTTCTATTGTTTGGAATAGTTTCAGAAGGAAAATATCAGCTCCTCTTTGTGCCTCTGGTAGAATTTGGCTCTGAATCCATCTGGTCCTGGACTTGTTTTGGTTGGTAGGGTATTAATTACTGCCTCATTTTCAGAACTTGTTATTTGTCTCTTCAGGGATTTGACTTCTTCCTGGTTTAGTATTGGGAGGGTGTATGTGTCCAAGAATTTATCCATTTCTTTTAAATATTCTAGTCTATTTGCATAGAGGTGTTTATAATATTCTTTGATGGTAGTTTCTATTTCTGTGGGATCAGTGGTGTTATCCCTTTTATCATTTTTTATTGTGTCTATTTGACTCTTCTCTCTTTTCTTCTTTATTAGTTTGGCTAGTGGTCTATTTTATTGATCTTTTCAAAAACCAGCTCCTGGATTCATTGATTTTTTGAATGGTTTCTTGTGTCTCTAACTCCTTCAGTTCTGCTCTGATCTTAGTTATTTCTTGTCTTCTGATAACTTTTGAACTTGTTTGCTCTTGCCTCTCTAGTTCTTTTAATTGTGATGTAAGGGTGTCACTTTTAGATTCTTCCTGCTTTCTCCTGTGGGCATTTAGTGCTATAAATTTCCCTTTATATACTGCTTTAGCTGTGTCCCAGCGATTCTGATATGTTGTGTCTTTGTTCTCATTGGTTTAAAATAACTTATTTATTTCTGCCTTAATTTCGTTATGTACCCAGTAGTAATTCAGGAGCAGGTTGTTCAGTTTCCATGTAGTTGTGCAGTTTTGATTGAGCTTCTAAATCCTGAATTCTAATTTGATTGCACTGTAGTCTGAGAGACTGTTTGTTATAATTTCTGTTCTTTTGCATTTGCTGAGGAGTATTTTACTTCCAATTACGTGGTTAATTTTAGAATAAGTGTGACGTGGTGCTGAGAAGAATGTATATTCTGTTGATATGGGGTGGAGAGTTCTGTAGATGTCTATTAGGTCCACTTGGTCCAGAGCTGAGTTCAAGTCCTGAATATACTTGTTAATTTTCTGTCTCATTGATCTATCTAACACTGACAGTGGGGTCTCAAAGTCTCCCATTATTGTTGTGTGGGAGTCTAAGTCTCTTTGTAGGTCTCCAAGGACTTACTTTATGAATCTTGGTGCTTCTCTATTGGGTGCATATATATTTAGCATACTTAGCTCTTCTTGTTGCATTGATCCCTTTACCGTTATGTAATGCTTTTGTGTTTTTTGATCTTTGTCAGTTTTAAGTATGTTTTATCAGAGAATAAGACTGCAGCTCCTACTTTTTTGCTTTCCATTTGCTTGGCAAATACTCCTCCATTCTTTTATTTTGAGGCTATGTATGTCTTTGTATGTGAGATGGGTCTCCTGAATACAGCCCATCAATGGGTCTTGATTCTTTATCCAATTTGCCGGTCTGTGTCTTTTAATTGGGGCATTTAGCCTGTTAACATTTAAGGTTAATATTGTTACGTGTGAATTTGATTCTGTCATTATGATGCTAGCTGGTTATTTGGCCCATTAGTTGATGCCGTTTCTTCTAGTATGGATGGACTTTACAATTTGGTATGTTTTTGCCATGTCTGGTATCTGTTTTTCTTTTGCATATTTAGTGCTTTCTTCAGGAGCTCTTATAAGACAGGCCCGATGGTGACAAAATCTCTCAGCATTTGTCTGTCTGTGAAAGATTTTATTTCTCACTTGCTTATGAAGCTTAGCTTGGCTGGATATGATATTCTAGGTTGAAAATTCTTTTATTTAAGAATGTTGAATATTGGCCCCCACTCCCTGCTGGCTTGCAGGGTTTCTGCAGAGAGATCCACTGTAAGTCAAATGGGATTCCCTTTGTGGGTAACCCGACCTTTCTCTCTGACTGCCTTTAACATTTTTTCCTTCATTTCAACCTTGGTGAATCTGACAATTATCTGTCTTGGGGTTGCTCTTCTCAAGGAATATCTTTGTGGTGTTCTCTGTATTTCCTGAATTTGAATGTTGACCTGACATGCTAAGTTGGGGAAGTTCTCCTGGATAATGTCCTGAAGAGTGTTTTCCAACTTGGTTCCATTCTCCCCGTCACTTTCAGGTACCCTAGTCAAACGTAGGTTTGGTCTTTTCACACAGTTCCATATTTCTTGGGGGCTTTGTTTGTTCCTTTTCGTTCTTTGTTCTCTAATCTTGTCTTCATACTTTATTTCATTAAGTTGATCTTTAATCTCTGATATCCTTTATTCTGCTTGATAGATTTGGCTATTGATACTTGAGTATGCTTCATGAAGTTCTCGTGCTCAGTTTTCAGCTCCATCGGTTCATTTATGTTCTTCTCTAAACTGGTTATTCTAGTTAGCAATTCTCTAACCTTTTTTCAAAGTTTTTAGCTTCTTTGCGTTGGGTTAGAACATGCTCTTTTATCTTGGAGGAGTTTGTTACTACCCACCTACTGAAGCCTGCTTCTGTCAATTGGTCAAACTCATTCTCCATCTAGTCTCGTACTCAGGCTGGCGAGGAGTTGTGATCCTTTGGAGAAGAGACGTTCCAGTTTTTGGAATTTTCAGCCTCTTGTGCTGGTGTTTCCTCATGTTCGTGGATTTATCTACCTTTGGTTTTTGATGTTGGTGACCTTCGAGTGGGTTTTTTGAGTGGATGTCCTTTTCGTTGATGTTGATGCTGTTCCTTACTGTTTGTTAGTTTTCCTTCTATCAGCCAGGCCCCTCTGCTGCAGGTCTGCTGGAGTTTGCTGGAGGTCCTCTCCAGACCCTGTTTGCCTGGTTATCACCAGTAGAGGCTACAGAACAGCACTGCCTGTTCCTTCCTCTGGAAACTTTGTCCCAGAGGGCCAACCACCAGATGCCAGCCAGGGCTCTCCTGTATGAGGTGACTATTGACCCCTGCCGGGAGGTATCTCCCCATCAGGAGGCATGGGAGTGAAGGACCCACTTGAGGAGTCACTCTGTCCCTTAACAGAGCTCAAGCACTGTGCTGGGAGATCTGCTGCTCTCTTCAGAGCCAGCAGGCAGGAACGTTTAAGTCTGCTGAAGCTGCGCCCACAGCTGCCCCTTTCCCAAGGTGCTTTGTCCCAGGGAGATGGTAGTTTTATCTATAAGCCCCTGACTGGGGCTGCTGCCTTTCTTTCAAAGATGCCATGCCCAGAGAGGAACAGTCTGGCTACAGCAGCTTTGCTGAATTGTGGTGGGCTCAGCCCAGTATGAACTTCTCAGGGGCTTTGTTTACACTGTGAGGGGAAAACCATCTACTTAAGCCTCAGTAATGCTGGATGCCCCTCCCCGCACCAAGCTCAAGCATCCCAGGTTGACTTCAGACTGCTGTGCTGGCAGCGAGAATTTCAAGCCAGTAGGTCTTAGCTTGCTTGACTCCTTGGGGGTGAGATTTGCTCAGCAAGACCACTTGGCTTCCTGGCTTCAGCTCCCGTACCAGGGGAGTGAAAGGTTCTGTCTTGCTGGCATTCCAGGCAGCACTGGGATACGGAAAAAAAAAAAAAAAAAAAAAAAAAAAAAAAACTTCTGCAGCTAGCTTGGTGTCTTCCCAAATGACTGCCCAGGTTTGTGATTGAAACCCAGGGCCTTGATGGTATAGGTTTGTGGATTGTGAAGACATTGGAGTAAACATAGTATCTGAGCCAGAATGCACCATTCCTCGGGGCACAGTCCCTCACGGCTTCCCTTGGCTAAGGGAGGGAGTTCCCCAATCTCTTGAACTTCCTGGGTGAGGTAACACCCCATCCTGCTTCAGCTTGCCCTCCATGGGCTGCACCCACTGTCTAACCACTCCCAGTGAGATGAGCCAGGTAACTCAGTTGGAAACGCAGAAATCACCCGCCTTCTGCATTCATCTTATTTGGAGCTGCAGACCCGAGCTGTTCCTCTTCGGCTATCTTGCCATCCACCCAATCCTCACACATTCTTAAGAAGTTTCCATCTTCCTGTGTTCAAGAAGCATTTGGGCCTTTTAAGCTGCTTTGAATTTTGAAACTATTCAATTTATTAAACCAGGCCGGGGAACTTTGCTTAAAGCGATATATTTTAAGAATGTTTGTTAATCATTTGTAGATTTAAATGTCATATCATAGGTAACAGTTACATGGTAATTAACAAAACTATGTGAAATCTTCCTTTCCTTAATTTAACTGCCATTACCTTTTTTGTTAAATCAAGTAGCGTATTATTTGGCAAGATATTGCCTTTTATTCTAGTTGGAAAGATAAACAGAAATGTATTAAAACTAATCTGCCCTATACATTCTAAATTGTTGCTTGATTGTCTTGTGAAGCCCACCATTGCGTAGCACATTTATGGTATTTTCCAGCATGTAATTTCAATTGCAATGTTATGACTATTGAAACTGGCATTTGGGAAGCTGCGTGCAAATGTGAATAATTTTTGGAGTACACAAATATATTTAAATATTTTACTGTAGAAAAAAATGTCTTTGGAATTGATGTTTGATTAATCCTAAGTGACCCCCACCAAACCTTACATTTTTTATATTTCAGATTCTGTTGGCATTTAGTTTCTCTTTCTTCTCAATATCTTCCTACCTTTGCTTTGCCCTCCTTACATATTCTGATTGTGTTGACTACAAGGGTCAGAAGAAGCAGTGATCTTTTTGACCAAGATACACGTGCAAGAAAAAAACACAGGGTTAACTTACATAAATAGATCTGCATTAATTATGAAATATCACATACATAGAATCATTTTTGGTCAAAAACATACTTTGTTTCAAGTTAAATAGAATAATATTTGCAATGAGGATTTGGACAAATGTAAACTTTTTTTCTAGAAATTATGGGGTAGGTCTCTTAATTTAAACAAGTATTTCTCAAATCTACTACTGATATTTGATACCAGATAATTACCTGTTGTTGGAGTTGCCCTGTGCATTGTAGGATGTTTAGCGGTATTCCTCACTTCTACCCTATAGACGTCATTTTCATCTCCCCAGATACGACAATCAAAAATATCTCTAGATATTGTCAAATGTTCTTTGAGCAGCAAAGTCACTCCCAGTTGAGAATCACTCATTTCAGCAACTATATTCATATGCAAATGTATTTATTATTTTAAAGGTTGAGGA
The DNA here is from genome assembly GCF_000951035.1 of Colobus angolensis palliatus. Lineage (NCBI taxonomy): Eukaryota > Metazoa > Chordata > Mammalia > Primates > Cercopithecidae > Colobus > Colobus angolensis. Next base: position 4,085,349 of record NW_012114566.1, read on the forward strand.
GGGAAGGAAGGATAAAAGAAGGGAAGGATGGTTGGAAGGAAGAAGTTACAGAGAAGAAAGGGAGGGAGAGAGAGATAGGGAGTTAGAAAGACGTTACCAACAGAGCATTGCACACTTTCTATCTACTGCCTTTAATTTTATTAGTTCTTACCAAACACACATTTCATTAGTTCTGAAATATAAGCTAATAGTGAATAAGAGCACAGGTTCCAGAGTCTGACCAAATATCAAATTCCAGTTCCAGCATATGCCAGCTTTGCAATTCTTTGATCTTGGGAAGGATATTTAACACCTTAATCCTCAGTTTCTCCATTTGTGAGCACGAGATTATAATAGTATTGGTCTATGGAGTTGTGGTTACGACCGAGTTGATGTGTATAAAGTACTTAGGAATGTGCAGAGTAAACTCAAAACCATTTCTTATACGTAACATTATCAACTTTATCATCACTGATGAGACAGAATCCTATTTTTAAAAATAAGATGCTATATTTTAAAAATAAATATATGTATCTATAAATTAGGAAGAACATAAAAATGATTCAATATGAATGTTTTTCAAGTATCAGGAAAATAAAAATTATTTTGCTGTAACAGGATAATAATATTATTTATAATTTTAAATGTATTAATGCACTTAAATAAATCTTCATTTATCTGAATTGATTTTGTGGGAGGCAGTGTGAAATCTTAATTGGGTCTACTTGGTAAGAGATAACTTTCAGTGCTAAAATAGATGTTTTTCTTGTCATATGCTGTATATTTATTAACTCTAAAAGTTCAGCACTCAAAATAGAATTATTTGAGCAGTGACAATTATGCCACAGGTTCAAAGTATTTTAAGTGTTTATAAACTATTTCATATTCCAACAAAACATGTTCCTAACAATAGATATCAGTTCAAATCGCTGTAACAGAATTGTTTACCTGACCCTCACAATCTGTGTGATTGCATTTCTAAATTAAAATATCTAAATGCCTATAATTCTAAGACAAGCTCAGGAATGAGCATCTTCCAAGTCTTCATACAAGTAATGTGACGCTGGGACGACTGAGGCTAATGCTGAATGTTGGTAATGCCTGATGAGAGCCATCAGGAGTGTAGGACCCAGGAGCGTCAGTTTGCAGGGAAGACCCTGAGTGTGTGCGTGCTTGAAACACTAACCCATCTGTGTATGACTTCAACAGAATACAATTTATAAACTGTTAATTCAATAATTTGTATCTGTCCAATGTGTTAAGTATATAATCTTAGTCAACTGGTAGTGTCATCTTAGAAGCTCAGTATGGAAAAAGATTGTTTTCACTTAGAACAGAGACTGATTATTTAAATTACAAAATAATACACTTAATAATTATAAATGTAAAGCAACCTAGTTACATTGACATCAAAATACAAATTAATTCAGAAAACAGATGTTGAATGCCCACTACTCCTCAGTACTGTAGGCACCTGTGGATAATTCATTGACGAACAAAATTGTCCTTGCAGAATTCACCTATATAATTATACTTGTTGGGTGAATTATCTATTTTCTTATTCTCATAGAAGTTATAAGTTATGAAAAATAAACTGACCACAAAGAGAAGGGCTTATTTTTATACAAAACATAAATTTGAGAATATCATTCCTTTTCTACTGTTATTGTACCTTAATTTCAAAGATATATGTTTTTTAAATTACTTAATTATCCATCCCAGACCTTTTTTCAATAGAAGTTATTCAGCTTAGACTACTTTGCCAATACTAGTTTTGAAACTACATGCAAATAACTTCCCAAATTCAGAGCAATCTCAAATACATTTTTTTTGCAGAGATGACAAGAACACAAAGAAAAACAATAAATTCAGTTTTCCTTAGTGACCCTGTTGGATATGCAGACCAAGTTAAATTGAAGTATTTACATTTCATTTATCCCTTCAACAAATATTTATTAAATGCCTCCTCGTTTGTGACTATTTTAAATAGCAGCCATGAGAAAAAGAATGAATTTGTCCGTAACTATCTACCTTATTACCATAATTTAAGGTTGTATAAAACTTTATAAAAAGAATTCACTTGAAGTTTGTGAGATAACTGTACAAAATTATTCACAACATTTGAACTAAGGAGGCTGAAAAAAAAGAGAGATACGAAATGTAGAGCATCACTGGGTAGGTCTCCAAGTCAGCCTGTGTGTGATGAAAAATGCCTGTAATTCTAAGACAAGTCCAGGAATGAGCATCTTCCAAGTCTTGCTATAAATAATGTGACACGGGTATGACTGACTCCAATGCTGAATATTGGTAATGCCTGATGAGACATTTTTTTGATGATGGAAATTATTGTATTTCTTGAAGAGAGAATAGAATATATGTTTGCTATTGACAAGCCCATAATTGCATAAATTCAATATTCTGTTAACTTCAACAGGTTCCTCAATGCTGAATCCTATACTATTTTCTGTAAACTCTACTGCAAATCTTTTCATTAGCATGATTTTCTCAAAAAAGCTGGTATCGATTACACAGGGCAAGCATGAGATCTCGGAAAGAGAACAAAATATCTCTCATCTTTCCCAGTAAAGAAGTTTCCCAGGTACCTGCAATGTTGTCCATTATAGTTATCACTACTCTAGAATCAAGTAGTTTGCTTGTAGCTATTCCTTAGTCACCCCTGGATGATAAACCAAGTTCAATCCTTGCTGAACACTTTCTGGTTCTCCCAGGAGGTATTTCCTTTATCAGGGGGTAACCTACTTTTCTTACCCCTCTTGTACCTCCTGGATGTAACTACTCTTTTACCATGGTCGTACTTCCTAAAGGTTATTGGATGACTATATTATTTCACCAAAGGCCTGTTTTATGTAAGTCTTTATTCAAAATAACACAATGTGGCCATCCACGGTGGCTCACACCTGTAATGCCAGCATTCTGGGAGGCTGAGGTGGGCAGATCACTTGAGGTCAGGAGTTCGAGACCAGATTGGCCGACATGGTGAATACCCGTCTCCACTAAAATACACAAAAATTAGCCAGGCGTGGCGGTGCATGCCTGTAGTTCCAGCTACTAAGGAGGGTAAGGCAGGAGAATTGCTTGAACCCAGGAGATAGTTTGCAGTGAGCCGAGGTTGCCCCACTGCACTCCAGCCTGGGTGACAAAGTGAGACTCCACCTCAAAATAAAATAAATACATAAAATAACAATGTCTGACGGTTTCAATAAAAATAATACATATTTAGATGTTCTTTCCTGTTTCTCTGATTTTGTTAACTCTATTCCATTCACCTAGAATGCTTTTTCTTTCCTTTTCTCCCATTGTTCAAAAACAACATTCCAATTCCCACTTCTCAACTAAAATTAGTTGCCATGAGTCTTCCATAGTTATCCAATTCCCACAGTGACTTTTATCTGAACTCTAATGATACTTTGTGTACCTGTCATGCAACAAATGCTTACTGAGGTAACGTTACTAGGTTCTGTGCCGGGTGTTATATCTCATATTTGACAATGTTACATCGTCTTATGAAAATGCTTCCATAATTATTTTGAAATGCATATATTAAAAGTTCTAATGTTGGCCAGTTGCAGTGGCTCACACTTGTAATCTCAGCACCTTGGGAAGCTGAGGTGGGTGCATCACCTGAGGTCAGGAGTTTGAGACCAGCATGGCCAAAATAACGAAACCCTGTCTCTACTGAAAATATAAAAATTAGCTAGGTTTGGTGGTACCTGCATTTCCAGCCACTCATGAGGCTGAGGCAGGAGAATCGCTTGAACCCAGAGGGGGATGTTTCAGTGAACTGAGATCACAACACTGCACTCAAGCCTGGGCAACAAAGTAAGATTCTGCCTCAAAAAAAAAAAAAAAAAAAAGTTCTAGTGTTTATTTATTCTTTCTGGTATCTATTATCTCATCCATTATCTAAATTTATTTGAATGTAAGAATCATGTACTATATTTCATTGCATTTCCCCGCAACTTCTTATGCCAACCTTGCCCCCAAATGTGTATTTAAAATGCTTATATAAGCATTTTATGGATATTTATATATTTTATATTTACATATTATATATTATATAAGCATTATATATTTATATATACTATATTAATTTTTATATTATATATTAATTTTATGTTTATATATACTATATTAATATATCATATATAGTATATGTTGTATGTTATATTATATATTATAATATACTCTATATATTATATACTATAATATAAAATGTAACATAATATATGATGTAATATATTATATAATGTAATTATATATTATATATTTGTTATAGTATATATTACATATTATATATAAAATATATTATATATTTTATGTATTATATTATGTTTTTATAAATTGTATATTATATATGTTGTATGTATTATATATCATTTAATTTGGCATTCAATTTTTGTCTTGTGTAGAAAAACACAAAACTTTAGAATTAAAAGTACACAGACCATCTCTAAGAGACTATGATTTTGTAACCCACTTGGTCAATTAAAAATGACCTGTTGATAATGAGTGAGACATTCCAATCCTGTTTGCGATAATGTTCTTTTTTGTTACACAGTTTCTGATTTGATATTAAAGAATAGAAACTGCACAAAGTTTCTCTCCTGAGTGAGTGAAAGTATACTTATTGGGTAACAGCAAGACAAGAAAAGTGCTGGCAGGAACTCCATACCTCTCATTAAGACCTAGTCCTTCCCTGTGTGCACTACCCTACTCAGCTACTATGGAACCACTGACATGATTTGTGAAGACTAAACACAGAACCTACCATGACATACATTAATATTTAATATTTTCTGTCAGTCCTGTTCTTTTAACTCAGCAAATGAAGCATCATTAATATTTAATACACCGTTACTTTAGATTTACCTACACATTTACTAACATCTTTGCTCACTATTCCTTTTGCATGGCAGGAAAGCTGGTTGACATCATTCTCCTTCCACCTGAAGTACAGCCTTTATACTTTTTCTTTTGTGAAGGTCAGTTGATGACAACTTTTCCTAGTTTGGGTTTGAATGCAAATATCTTTACCCTGTAAACATCTCGGAGAGGAAAGGAATAGTGCTACTCTGAGAAATATACGAAGCTAGATCAATTCTACTTGATAGGAGGTCTTTCTCCTTATCATTACTGAGGAATACTCTCCAAGACCAAGAGAGCTAGGAAAAGTCTCTTGTAGCATCTCTTTTATGTACAATATCCAGTAATGTTGGCCAAAGCTTTGCAAATGTATTTCTTTTTTCTTTTAAACTGCTGTCACCAGATTTGCATTCAAAATGCAGTAGAAAATGACTACCTACAAGTGACCAGTTAATCTGATATTACGCTGTTGTAATTGCCAAGAGCTTTTGTGAACATGAACTTAAACTGTCTCTTATTTTAGGGAAGAAAATGCTGATGTGGTACATAAATGTAGGCCTGGTCAAAAGTCTTTGAAAAGACTGATCTATTTAATCAATTATGGAATGAATCTGATGTCTACCTATTTAAATAACCATCTTAAAGGAATCATTTTTTTAAAAAAAAAGGAACAAAGAAAAATTAACTTGTCCTAATCAATTTACATATCTCCCTACAAGTTGATTTGCAAGTTTTTCTTCTCCCTTTAATGGATGAATGCATCATGCCTAGAGGGCACAGAATTCTCTTTGCTGCTGGCTCAGCCATCCCTATCTTCTCAGGGTTCAGAAGAAGTGTCCGAGTCAGGAAAACCTGAGCCTGTGCAGGAATAGCAGACACTGCAGAAGATTTTAATTCATAATGACATTCATTTTTTTTCTTTTGCTTTTTCAGTGAAGCCAGTAAGAAACTACAAAAAGATGGAGATGGGGACGGGGTAAGAGCAAGTGTTCTCCCATCAAGAAATCTAAATAGACCCACTGAACCATGAGACAAGAATGCATTGTGTATCCTTAGCAACTCAGTCACCACCTGAAGATGTACATTTTGTGGAATAAATGAACAAATACATTAATAATTATTATGAGTAATTATTCAAATACTCTGCTCAGCGCCAGAAGAACAAAGATAAGGAGATAGACCAATAAATACCAACTGTTGAAATTTAAACTTGAATATGTGAAATTTCATCATGATATTATCTGTCATTCAAAGAATAATGAGACTTCCCAGTGCACTACAAGCTATTTTATCTACATTACTACTAATTATCACACCAGTTCATCAAGGTAGTATTACTGCCCATGTGATAAGTGAGAAAATCAAGGTTTGAGACTCCTATATCCATGGGCTTCTGACTGAGTGCAAACAGCAGGAAGCAGTGACTGGAAAGAAGACATGCAATTTTTTCTTCTTCATTACTACCACAGTCAGCACCTCTGGCCACTGCTGCATCCATGGCTCTAGCTGTCAGAGGACAAACTGGCCACCAGTACTATAATGTTTTCCCTTTTTGTCTCCAGCCTGGAGGTAAATGTATTTTTGGCAAATGTAATTTTTTTTCTTTTAAACTGCTGTCACCATATCTAAGTTACTTCACCATCTATTATTTACTTTTAAGTTTTTCCACCAACAGTGTAAAAATTTCCTGCCTTGATTTCCATCTATTTAAATGCTCAGAGTGGTTACTGTTATTTTGCATGAATCCTGACTAAAACACCTATAATCTTTATATCACATCACAGTATTTCAAATATAACCTTACAAACTGTTGATATTACTTTGTTACGTTTTTTCCAGGACTATTTTCTCCTCAACTATGAACATCTTGAGATTAGAGACAATATATTTTTATTTCTGAATTCCTCACACCTATCACATGGACAAATACATTATAGATATTCATTAAATATTTCTTGAATAAATAAAATAATATATGAGTGAGTGAATGTAATGCTGCAATAAGATATGAAATGAAAATATTAAAATATCAACTTAGTTCAAAGAAACCTTCCTAGAGTTAAGATGCCTGGGCTGAGTTTCAAAAGATAAGGAAGCATTTTTCTGGTGGATGGGAATAAGATCGCATAGTAAAGGTATTTCAAGTAGTGGGAACAGGATATATGAAACTGAAGAGCCGTTGAATGATTGACACTGATCCAAGAAATCTTGATTCAGCTAAAACCTAGGGTGCATAAGAAGAAAAGCTGGAAGATGAGGTTGGTGAAATAGGGAACTTAAGGTTGCCTTTCTAAGCAACTTGTAATTCATAAGATAAGTTTAAGCAAGGGACTGAATATTCAATTTGTACTTTATGTAGTAAGATTTTTTTTTTTTCTGACTAAATGGATTATAGATTGGAATTAGTTAGATCAGGTGACGAAAAACAACTTGTGTGATTATTACCTTACCTTATTGAAGTTTTATTATAGGCAGAATTAAGTCAGGAGGAGTTTGGATGGACAGAAGTAGGTGAATTCTGGAAGTAGTTAAGGATTAAGAATAATTTGAACTTGGTGACATGTTTTGGGTCAGGGAAGGGAAAGGAAATATTCTTATGTGGTTTCAGGAGGCTAGCCTAGTTTAGGTTACTAAATGGATGGTGACATAATTAAACAAGACAGACTGAAGGAATAACAGATTAGGGTAAAATATGATAAGCTCATAACACAGGAACAGAAAACCAAACGTCACATACGCTCACTTATAAGTGGGAGCTGAACAATGAAAAGACGTGGACACAGGGAGGGCAACAACACACGCTGGGGCCTGTCGGTAGGGCGAGGGGAGAGAGAGCGTTAGGAAAAATAGCTAATACATGCTGGATTCAATACCTAGGTGATGGGTTGATAGATACTGCAAACCACAGTGGCACATGTTTACCTATGTAACAAACCTGCACATCCTATACGTGTACCCTGGAACTTAAAAAAAGTGAGTTCAGATTTGGTTCATGAATTTGACATGCCTGTGGAGCACCTATATGAAATACACAGGAAACAGTCAGAAATACATTGCTGGATCTCAGGAGAGGAAAGAAAGGTAGCGGCAAGGGTCAGGGGCAGGGAGGTGGTAACTGCAGTGGGGAAGAGGGCATAGAAAGAGAGTAAAGTAAGAAAAGCAAGGCAGAAAATGGAAGTCCAGGCAAGAACAAGCACTTCCTATCTCTTGAGGGCTTCCAGGGTACAAAGAAAGAAAAATTATTTATTTCCCCTTTTTATGCACAGTAATATGTAGAGAGGAAATTGGTCTCATGCTATAGTTAGTCGCCAGTGCACAACTGCTGTCCAGCTTTCTTAAACAGACAAAATGGCAGTCCAGAAACACCCTGATTCACCGTGTCAGTTTCTGATCAATAAAGTTGAGCTAAACTTAGAGAACTGAACAGGACAGTATGTTCAATACCTACCGAGCTGAAAAAGCTCCCAGGGAACCTGGCACTTGTCAGTTTCCACAGGTGGTAGTGTATGTTGAATGAATTACACAAGTGTCTTCAACTTAGGCTATAGAGGTATAAGTCACACACACACACACATGTGTATATATATACACACATATACATGTATATATACACATATATACATATATACATATACATACATATACATATGTATATATATACACACACATATATATAGTGTGTGTGTGTCTATGTGTGTATATATATATTTAAATGATCTTGTAAAGAAATATCTTGACCTATCTCCTAAATAAATTGAAAGATCTTAATACGGGGCTTGTGTCTTGTGTAGCTATGCCTCCTCATGGATCCTGCAGTGACATAATTCACAACAGAGAGGTAGTAAATGTCTGAGGCTGAATTGTGCATGCAGGCACATGTTCCTGAGTCTTACAATGAAGTTCACGGCAATTTCTTTCGAATCTGAGGAGGAAGCAAGGTGATATTGTTTGGCTTTGTCCCCACCTAAATCTCATCTTGAATTGTAGATCCCATAATTCCCATGTGTTGTGGTAGGGACTCAGTGGAAAATAACTGAGTCATGAGGGTGGGTCTTTTCCATGCTATTCTCGTGACAGTGAATAAGTCTCACAAGATCTGATGGTATAAAGGGAAGTTTTCCTGCACAAGCTCTCTTCTCTTGTCTGCCACCATGTGAGATGTGCCTTTCACCTTCTGCCATGTTTGTGAGGCCTCCCCCGCCCTCTGGAACTGTGAGTCCATGAAACCTCTTTCTTTTGTAAATTGCCCAGTCTTGGGTATGTCTTTATCAGCAGCATGAAAATGGACTAATCTAGAAGGCAAGGATATGCAAACTTTCACTTTTGTTCTTTACTTGAGTGTCAGGAAAATACAATGTTGTAGATGGTTAGAAGACAACAGAGATGAAGATTTGTGTCAACATAGTAAAAATTCTAGAAGACTATGGTGTCTCCTATTGGTCTCAGAATTCTAAATCAAATAAAGCACTGAAACGAATGTATTAAACACTCAGAAACCTAAATTTTAGCTGCTTACTAAGATTTTGAACAGTGTTTTCTCATGATCTTCCTGCAAGCAATTGACAATGGGTTACATTCAGTTTGAAGAAATAAGTATTTTCTCCCCTTAAGAAAAATCACCAATTTAATTACCATCCAAGGTAATCAATTTTCCACTACTACAATCACTCATTAGCATCTTCAGCTCTTTCTTATTACAATCATTCTCAGTGAATGCAGCATTCATAACAAAACTCTTTGTCTTCAGGGAACAGTTCATGCAAAAAATGTAAAGTAGAAGTATTCCTGATATAACTAACAAATAATAAGGCCAACATACTTGGAAAAATTGGAAATTATGGGGCTGAGAAACAGTAATTGGAGATGAGGTCAGACAAATAAGTAGCAAGGTTATACGGGGTTTCACATGTCATTGGAGGAGTTTATGCTTCATTTCAAATGTAATGTGCAACCCATGGATAAGTTTTAAACAAAGTAATGCTATGTCCTGGTATAATGTGATTCAGGTTTTTACAGGACTACCTGGATACTTTATTGAGAAGAGAATATATTTATGATAATATTTGGAATAAGAGAAATCAATTATATGGTTATTACAGTTATTCAAGTACAAGATAATTGTGGTTTCAACCTAGATAGTAGCAGTTGGGTGAAAAGTGATAAGAATTTGGGTATGTTTAAAAGGTATAGCTAATAATATAACCTGAAGAATTCAATATGGTAAATTTTTTAAAGTCAGGGATCTCTCTAATGTTTTTAGTGTGAGAAACTAAAAGAGCTTCCCCCAATTGAGAAGGAAAAAGCTATGATAGTTCTCAGGGATGGGGAAGATCTTGGGTTTGTTGAGTTGGAACTTGGGTTTGTTGAGTTGGAGATATCTATTAGACATCCAAGTGGAGACGCTGAGTAGGCACTTGGGTATACATACCCAACTCTCTTTGCAGTTAAAGAATGAGCTAGGCTGGAAAAAAAATTGAGAGTCATTGGCACATAGATGATCTTTAAAGCCATGAGACTAAATGAGTTCGCTAAGCAAGTAAATTAAATAGAGAGAACACAGCTAAGGACAGAGCCTGCCTAAGGGGAAATGGGAAAAGTGAAGGAGACCGAAAAGGCACAACCAGTGAGCTAGGAAGAAAACCAAGAGACTGTGGTGGTTTCCTGAAAGGCAAGGGAAGGAGGAGGAATTGATCAACTTTGTCCAAAACTACTGATAGAAAAATTAAAAGGACATTTTAAAATTGACCAATGGTTATACCAATACAGACACTACTGATGAACTTGACAAGGCAGCTTCAATGGAATGATAGAAATGAAAGCTTGACTGTAGTATGCTTAATACAGATGAAGAGTAGTAGAAATGGAGACAATGAATAGAAGTGAAGAAATAGCACAGTAGAGAAATGAAAGTATATATATACACGTTTAAAATTATCGGCTACTAAGTGGTATCTATACAATAATGAGAACCCCCTATTGGTAGGAAACATTTGGATATCCCCGGAGCAAGGACTGGCCCATGTTGATTGTATTTCAACAAATATTTATCCAAACAGGCAAATAAAAGATAAACAAAGCAACCACATTTTTGAAGACCGAATCTATGAAGAACATGAAAGTAGCATACATGTACAACTCTGAAGAGAATAAGTCTCTGAGACACTTAAATATCCCCCTTTGTTGGAAAAGCCTTCCTTTTCCATATGTGATTTAGCTCCCATTAATTTAAGACACAGTTTTCATCATCTAACTACAAATGTGGCACGAGGATGTTGAAGTGAGTAATTGTTTTGTCATCATACAAAGTAGTCGACATTGAGTCAACTCTGAAAATTATCTTCTCTCAGACTATTTTTCCTTAGCTAGGACAGATTAATCCCTACATTCAAAGCACAAAAATGTAATGTTCATTTAATATCATTTTACTGCCTTTTGGCCATTAACTTCACTGCAACTTCAGTCTCCAGGACCAATTTGTCAGGTTTCAAAAATATTTTAATAAAGTTGGCATAAATCAATTTTCCTCCTCAAAGCCTTCCCTCAGACATATGACATGTTGTCTTTTATTTGCTGGATCATCCATCCATACATATTTCATTGGTAGTTCCTTGTCTAGCCCATCAATTGTGATTACATTAATGGCACCAAGTCAGCTCTGTATTACTAAGTTAGGCCTCCACAGAGGTACTTTTAAAATAATTCTAATTTAATTCCAACAGTACCTAAAGCTGAGCATTTATTTGATTTTTAAACACATCAGTTCAATTATAGCTTCATATCTAATCTTAGTTCAAGTACATTCTCCTCCTATTGTACAGTAAGAATGGTCAAATTCTGCATATTCTCAGTCATAAGTGGGAGTTGAACAATGAAAACACATGGACACAGGGAGGGGAACATCATACATGAGGGCCTGTTGAGGGGTGGGGGTCGAGGGGAGGGAGAGCATTAGGACAAATACCTAATTCATGCAGGGCTTAAAACCTAGGTGACAGATTGATAGATGTAGCAAACAACCATGGCACATGTAGATCTATGTAACAAATCTGCATGTTCTGCACATGTATCTCAGAACTCAAAATAAATAAATAAATAAATAACAGGTGAAATTACCCCATCCTTTCCTTATCTTTCTAAAATAAAATAAAGCTTAACATACAGACAAAGAAAGTTTAAGTTTCTATACTCTGCCTTATTGTTACTATACTAGTAGCAACCAGCTGCCCAAAGCCAACAAAATATCTTGTTTAATTGAAAAATAAATAAGTAATAAAATTTAAAATATTAAGTTTGAATGGCTATTATAGCATAAAGCATGATCATAAACATCAATAGCAATTCACATCTATGATATCAGTATGTTTTATAATTTTTTAAAAGAGTTAGGAAAACTTCTGATAATTTTTCACAACTGGAATACAATTGACTTTTGAGCTGTATTGAGTCAATGCTAAGGAAATAACATTTCTGTGACTGCACAAAGAGAGTTGGATGACCTTTTGTTTAATATTCTGCATTAGTAAACTTTCACTGAGAATCCTGAGGCAGTTCTTGTTTAGAGTCGTGTTGGTCCATTGTAGATATGTAGTACATTGGTTGAATGCAGTAAAAATAAAACAAAACACGAATGAGTTGCAACATCCCAAGTCACTGAACTAAGTGCTAATTGTCTCTCCAAAAGAATGATTATATATTCCATCTGTATCTGAATAGCAAAGAATTGTTGTAATTTTATATATTGGAAATATTTATATTTGCTTTGGGAAGTATTTCTCACTGAAACTATTACATGCCGCAAATCATAAATGACAAATGAAAATAGAAAAAGCTATTGAAGAAAAAGGGAGAAATACGTTATGTACCAAATAAAGCTTTGGGAGAAAACTTCAGCAGTCAAATAGCGAAAGTTTAGATTTTAAAAAGAATAGTTTAACCAGGAAATAAAATTAAAAAGTCTTTGCCAATCATAAAGGATGTCTTTGCATATAGACTTTTTAAGTGCTAGCACTATTTCTTTGTCTATAGTATTTCTATCTGAACAGGAAAGATAATGATATGTCAACAGTTTAAAAATCCAGTCCACGTTTTTATATATATATGTATGTTTATATATATGTTTTATATATGTTATATATAATTTTATATATGATTTTATATATAATTTCATATATATTTTATATATGATTTTCTATATAGATATATCTCAATTTTTCTGATTTTTGGGGCTGTAAAATCCTGTGCTATGTATAAACTAAAAATACAGCCATTCAAATTTGGCAGATATTACTAACTGCAATTCAGCCACATTTGTCTCAGTTCCAGGCTCCTAAAAGATATGAGTTGTAATACTAGAAAAAGTATGCTCTCCTGGCTGGCTAATCCACACAGGTCTTTCTAACAGTGACTAGTTAGGTGAAGAGATCATTAGTCTCATCCCAAGTGTTTCTCCACTTTCTTACCTGCCCACTCAAAAAAGCAGCATACCACCACACTGCAGTGAGTTTACCCTTGTTAAAAACGAGAGAAAAATCTATGAGTGAGCAATATACATAGAGAATTCGGTACAATCTCTAACATTTTTCTAACTTTCATTCCTCTAAACCCTTTGATTTCTTCAATCTTTACCTTCTTTTACTTAGACATCAAGGATTTTTAGAACAAATTGGATCGTGTATTGGATATACTATGCATTCTATCTGATATGTTGTTTTTGCTGTGACTTTTTTGTTTGTTTGTTCCTTTGAGACGGAGTCTCGCTCTGTCGCCCAGGCTGGAGTGCAGTGGCCGGATCTCAGCTCACTGCAAGCTCTGCCTCCCGGGTTCATGC
>NW_012114566.1:4101891-4134371 GCF_000951035.1 Colobus angolensis palliatus
GGGCGCCTGTAGTCCCAGCTACTCGGGAGGCTGAGGCAGGAGAATGGCGGGAACCCGGGAGGCGAAGCTTGTAGTGAGCCGAGATCGCGCCACTGAACTCCAGCCTGGGCCACAGAGCGAGACTCCGTCTCAAAAAAAAAAAAAAGAAAATATTATGATATGAAATGCAAGTATTTGCACATAGTACAGATTGCTAAGCATTGACTATATAACTAAAAATGGTTATTAGAATTTCTTTCCCTGAAGGCATTCCAAATAAGGTAGATGGCAATCTATCTAGGTGAGTTTGGTTTCAGTCCAGCCTGAAGGCAGATAGATGAACTGGATGACCTCTGAAAGTCCCTTCTGGCCCTGTTATCCAACAACTCTATTTTGCACTGAGAGAAAGTTATTGCTGCTTCTTTATTTGTAGTTATAGTCATCAAGGAGACCTGTACTTCCCTTCTGCACATTGCAGATATTTCTGATAAATAAGAAACAAAACTGAAAGGAGCAAATCACTTTAGGCAAAATGCAGGCGTGAATATTCCTGACAAAAAGCACACTGTTTTTGTTTGTTTGTTTGTTTTTGTTTTGTTTTTTGCTGGAAATGGTGGTGGGGCGGCGGGTCAAAAATTCCAGCATACAATGTAGTACATACTATCCCTAGAAGTTGCTCTGCAAAACAATCCTTACACCTTTACACTCTATCACTCCCTCATGGTTCCCCATATGTTTGTTATCTCTGGCCAGTTGCATGGGCCTTTGCGGTCAAGTGACTGGATAGAAGTAAACTATGCTTCTTCAGATGTTTCCAATCTAGTAGGGGTCTGAAACATATACATAGACAGAAAAAAAGACAAATTAAACCAAGGCACATTTGCGTGAAAAGCTCACATCAAAATGTAAGTTATATTGTGTTAGGCAATTTTGGAATTTTATCTCAAATATATTCCTCTCGGTTCTGCACATTCTGTTTTGCATAATGAATTTAGATGGATAGAATACAACCCTGACTTACTGAAATGGAACTGAAGTCATTGGCGGGCGGGAGGACACAGGAGTCAAAGCAAGAGCATGACTAGTGCAAACCTCATCTTACACTGGTTTTGAAAATGGGAACAAATGAAACAAACCCAGTCGAAGAGTGTAAAAGGATAAGTATATTTTTAATTCTCTAAATAATCATTTTACCTGGATATCCAATAGACACAGGCTAGGAAAATTTGATAGATTGCACATGTATTTCTATGTACACATTCTGTATACAAACATATATTTCCACATACATTTATATAAAACAAATCGTATATTTAATTCTACATATAATAAATATTTGGGGATCATTTTACACATACTATTTAGAATAAAGAGCATTTATACCTATTAATATTTCTCTCCAAACTTCTTTGAGACCACTAAAGTAATATTTAATTAACCTAACTAAAAATTAGACAATTCAAGTTCTTAGAGTTACTGCTCTAAGAATATTGGAGAATTTTCAGAGTCATTTACTGAACTGTATAGATTTTTTCTTGGCACTTTCTGGCTTTGTACCTGTACTATACTCTAAATAAGAACACACCACACATTTCAGCAAATGGAAGTAAAATTTGCTCTTTAGGGCTTGTCCTTCCCATTCTCCTTGTATCCGACACTCAAGCTTTGGCTCACAAGCACAATGACCTAATCCAGAAGAAACTCAGTGAGCAGAGCAGATTGATCTCTCTTTGGTTGCCACTTCATGGTTTTTTACAACCACAGTGGGTTGTTGGACCAGTTCTACAATCCCTTGTGTCATAAAGAGATCAATCATTTGGTTTCAAGCTTTTTCTTAATCGCAAGCCTAATGGAAAGCTGGAACACAAATTCTCAGCTAATGCAAATAAATCTGGGTGATTTACTTTCACTAAAATATTAGTCACTAAGGAAGAGTTTCTTGCATCTCAATTCAAATATGCAAATGTATGCCAAAAGTTTGGAAACTTATAATATATGTGCATATGTCTCTGTATCTCCACAAAAGTGAAAAAGAAATAATTGTTTGATTTGATTCTGAAAGGACTGACTACGGTGAGCTCAGAAGTAACCAGTCTCACAGCTATTTCATTTCTCAGAATATTACTTAATGTATTGAAATATTCTGTTATTCTAGTTCATTTGTGCTGTTATAACACAATACCAGAGGCTTTGTAGCTTAAACAAGGGCAGCTTATTTCTCATAGTTCTGAAGGCTGGAAAGTCCAAGATCAAGGTGCCAGCAGATTCTATTTTCCATGAGGGCCCATTTCATGGCTCGTGGAGTAAGGTCTTTCAGCTGTGTCCTCATGTAATAGAAGGGGCAAAAGACTTCTATGATTCTATTTTTCTATTTTTTGAGACAGAGTCTCACTCTGTCACCCAGGCTACAGTGCGGTGGCATAATTTTGGCTCACTGCAACCCCCCCCTCCCAGGCTTAAGCAATTCTCATGCCTCAGTCTCCCAAGTAACGGATTACAGGCATGTGACACCACATCTGGCTAATTTTTGTATTTTTAGTGGACTTTGCCATGTTGGCCTGGATGGTCTTGAACTCATGGCTTCAAGTGATCCAACCCCCGCTTGGCCTCCCAAAGTGCTGAGATTACAGGCGTGAGCCTATTTTATAAGGGCACTAATCCCATTTGTGAGTGCTCCACCTTCATGACCTAATAACTTCTCAAAAGAACCCACCTCCTCATAACATCACCTTGGTAATTAGATTTCAGCGTTTGAATTTTGGGGTGATACACATTCAAACCACAGTAGATGAAACTAACACACATGCGATTCTATGGAATAGGGTTTACTATATAAGTGAAAAGAATGGATTATTTAAAAAGCCACAAAAATAGTATTTTTTACAATTATGAAAATATTAGAAATTCAGAAATGAAAACACTGGCTGAAAATCTCTTGTGAGCTTTCTCTATAGAATTTGTAAGATTTACTAGAATTACAGATTAGGCTCAACAGACCTCAAATCTTCTAAATATTTATGGGTAATTCTCATTGGAACGTCCCTTCTTATTCAATGTTTCACTTTCCAGGATTTGACGGGCTGAGGTTTGAGTTAGCCATAGTCAACTGTCATCTGGAAATAGCTAAATACAGTTCAATAAGGTATTTTGAGAGGGAGAAAGAGACCACATTTATAAAATGTTTATGACAGTAAATTGTTATTGTTCTATTTTATGATTATTGATGTTAATCTCTTACTGAGCCTAATTTATGAATTAAACTTTATCATAGGCAGGCATGTATAGAAAAAACATAGTCTATATATGATTGGGTACCATCCACAGTTTCAGGCCTTCACAGGGGATCTTGGAATGTGTCCCCCGTGGGGATACATTATGCAAAATGTAAACTTTCTCTATTGAATGACTTTGAGAAATCTCTCTTTATTTCTTCCAGATTCCATCATGAGTGTCAAAATTTCTGAAGTTTAACTTCCTGTTGTTACTCGTGCAGATCTACTTCAAACAGTTAAAATGAACAGTTCCCTTCCACATTCTTCACCAAATGAAAGCACTCATTTTTCTCAAAAGGATAAGCTACTAGTAAGATTGAGACACTGAATACTTCAAACTGGTTACTTAGTGGTTCAGCCTGTTGTTTACTCAGCACATTTTTTTCTTTTTCAAGCAATTAATAAACCTGACAAGGAATATATAGTTAGTTGAAAAATGTCTTCAGCTGAAATTCTACAAGCCATCTTGCTGCTTTGAGAGTGGGTCAGGAGGATGCTGAAGCATCATGATGTTATGCAGTTCTCTGAGTTGATATGTTAAGGCCCAGTAGTCAAAATTGGTGAAGGAAAACTCAAGGTCACAGGGTTTAACGCTTGCTCTCCAACTGATTTCCAGTGTGACTCCTGAGGATGCCATTCAACTTCAGCTACCTGCTTTAATTCCTTGCTTTTTAAATATCAAGCTGCTGTGTCAAAAACCAAATAAAGAATCATACGGGATTTGGCCTCACATTTGAGGCTGAGTAGAGAGCTGAGTGACAGTTAGTTATAATTCATACTTTTGAATAATATTAAAACAGTGATATATTTTTCAAAGTTAAAGGACAAGAGGACAAAATTTAGGGAAGTTATACTACAAGGTAGTATTTTAGTAGCTTGCGAATGGTGAAATTATGGTTGCTTAAAATAGTAAATATACCTTCCAAATTTCTAAATGTTATTTGAAAAGGATTTTGCTTAATATGGCTCCTTATGTTGCCTATTTTGACTTTCACTTACACAAACTACATCCAAGTGACACGTTAAAGAACAACATGTAATGTGCATCCATTCTGGAGCTGATCAATATGAGGTAAGGATTACTGTTTATCTCCAAGTTTTATAATCACAGTAATGCACATATATACTTTCTAAGAATAAACTATATAACCTGCTACACATATGCAACAATTCTAGCTACTATATGCTTATTATTAAAACTTCATATAACACCCTTAAAATACTACTAAGAATATACTCTGATATGTTTTGCTTTTACTCTCTTGCTTTTTATGGTTTTATGAAATGCATTTTAAATAAGTCATAATGTATGACTATTCTAATGTAACTCCTCTTGGTCTATTCCTAAGTATTTTTTCAGGTTCAAACTCCTCTCACTACACTCAAGGATGTATGCTTCAACCTTACCCAAAAAGTTAGAGGTCTTGAACATACAATACTTTCTCCTGCACTTATGCCTCTGTATACGTAGTTCCCTAATTTTGTAATGTTCTTCCTTTCCTCATCTGCCTACCCAATGCTTAGAGTGAGATGCCTATCAACTATTAGCTCACTTGGGATATCTTGCATCTTCCCATGTAGAATTAGATGCTTCTTGTCTTATTCTTCCTCTTTAATTTTTTCCTACCTCAATTACTACATGTGAATTCCATGAAGGAAGAAAATAGGACTTTCTGAATCCCTGGTACTTAGCTAAATATCTGGAACATTGTCAGTGCAAACAAATTTTACTGAAGTTGATTAATGAATTGAATTTTGGAAAAGTCCTTACTGTATTTCTATTGGCACATTTAAAGAAGTCTTTTTGGCCTCATACTCCTTATATTTTCTACATTCTTTGTTTTCCACTATCAAGATGAGAAAGATGAAGGAAATATCTAGATAAACATGGGCTACCAGGTCCTATAAATATTCATATAAATTAACACTATCAGTGGTAGAACATTAACATGTCTCTTCAGTAGGGGAGAGATCACTCATCCTAAGGAACTTGAGTTCTCTGGCTTTTTGTGGTTTCACACAAGACTTCCATCTAGGAGGATAGTACGTTTGAGAAACAGGTAGAAATAATAGGAGTTGTTTGCACCAAGGGGTAAATCTCCATATCAAAGCAATTGCTATTTCTTCTACTACAGATACCAGGTATGCACACAGTATAAATATTTTCTTGGGGTGGTAGCAGTGGATCCATGTTGTTGACTTGCACCTATTTAAAACTGGCCAGGCACAGTGGCTCATGCCTGTAATCCTAGTACTTTGGGAGGCTGAGGCAGGTGGATCACCTGAGGTCAGGAGTTTGAGACCAGCCTGACGGTGAAACCTCGTCTCTACTAAAAATACAAAAATTAGCCACACGTGGTAGTGGATGCCTGTAATCCCACCTATTTGGGAGGCTGAGGCAGGAGAATCACTTGAAATCTGGAGGTGGAGGTTGCAGTGAACTGAGATTGTACTACTGCACTCCAGCCTGGGCGACAAGGGCAAGACTCCATCTCAAAAATTAATAATAATAATAAAATAAAATAAAATCAAATCAAATCAAAATTAACTGAAAATAGAGTATATTGCAGCAACAAATAAAGATCCATAATATACCAGGAATCTCACTACAGAAAAGCTGTGATCAAAAATTATAGAAGTAATGTAACTTCATTTGAAACCACTACTGTCTAGGAAGAGGGACAGATATAGACTCTGAAATGATGTCTTAATGAAGAGTATCTCCTTTTAACTTAAAGCCTTCTGCGATCATTTCTAAACTACTAGTAGGCAGTTTACACCATTTGTAAAAATTTACAAATGTTTTTGTTTCCATAGTTATTCTTAAACAATAATTCTGTTTGGAGGAAGAGAACATGTACTTAATATAATATTAACATTCATTAAAGATGTAAATCTATTACAAATGAAATTAACTTCCATTCAACAATTAACTATTTTAGATGACCTTTTGAATTCTCAGCTACAACATAGGGTCAAATTACTTAATCATCCTTTCCCCAGAGCTATTTACTGAGTTAGCTAGCTGCCCCTTCTGTCAATGTATTAGAACATTTTTAAACTTGAATTCTAAGTCTCTTTAGCAGGATTAATTTAGCAATTATACCTTATAAATCAGTGTTAAGAAGTCAGATGAATGTGCAAAAGCATATTTCCAATTAAACAGAATTTATAAAACTAAATCCCTGAAAAAATGAACATACATACATATATATGTGCAAGTATGCATGTGTATATATGTTTATATATACACATATATATATATATACACATATATATTTAGAACAGTCTTCCATAAGTGCACAAACCTAATTTCATGTAAGTCTCATTTGTCAATATAAACAGTATCGGTATAAGCCTTTCAAAAGGATGAAACACCTATAGAAGTTCTATTCTTTCTAGAAATTGTTGCTTTGCTTCTGGGAAGCATTAAGCTTGGCCCCGAAATCAGCTAGTGTTAAGGGTCATAGCCTTTAACTAAACTAACTCAGTTACTTAAACTAATCTCTTTGAGAGGAAATCCTTACACCTGAGATAGGCTTGAGACTATCTGATCACCTTAGCACAGCTCAACACAGAGAAAATACAGCAGGATCTACTCTTAAATTGTAAGAGCTTTACTAATCAAAAGTGTTCTGAGCTCCCAAACCTAGGTCTTCTTGGCTAATTCCACTTCTTTGTTTCTTAGCTGTAGGCTTATTGATGTTTCAAGACACTTTAGCACAGGTTTCCCTCCCTGTGCTTTAAGCTCAGTGTTGATGACAGATACACTTACTATAACATTGCAATTGCACCTCTTCTCCTTACCTTTGTTTTGGAATTCTGCGTGCTGAAATTCTACTCTACAGTATGATTTTAAATTAGAAAAATATTGGCAATATTTTAATGAAATTTTTAAAATGAGACTATGACAAGATTAATTGATAAAGTAAAATTAAAAACAATAAATAGCTGAAAATTCATTTGTCTTCTTCAATAGCTTCACTAAATTCCTTCCTTCCTTCCTTCCTTCCTTCCTTCCTTCCTTCTTTCCTTCCCTCCCTCCCTCCCTTCTTTTACTCCCTTCCTTCCTTTCCTCCCTCTTTTCCTCCCTTCCTTTCCTGCCTTCCTCCCTTCCTTTTTCCATAGTAGTAGCTAGAATAGGATTTTTAACAAAACAACAGCACAGTTACATTTTTCCTGTTTGGAAGACAAAAAAAAAAAAAAAATGGAGTCTTGAACAACCTCTAGGTTAATTCCATTTTAGAAAATTTGGAATACATATAAGATTTAAGCAAGAAGTTTGAAGAAGTATTAATTTTCCCATGGTGAATCATTACAGATAATAAAGGCTACCATTTACCTTGGTCCATTTTGAGAATGCCTCTAAGTTCTAAATCACCCCCAGGACTTTTTCAGCACTTTCTCATAAGAGTTTAGTTTTATGGATAGAAATATAAAAGTAAACAACCAGCTACATAAAATTTTAAATAACAGAAGTTGTCATCTAAATTAAATACATTAGAATTACTGACAATAGATTATGAGTGGATTAAGAAAAAATGCAATTGCACATATTAGGAAAGTTATATTCCAACTGGAAAGTAAGGTAAAATAAGCAAATGGAATTTAAAAGTCTGAGTATGCATTATTTTAAGGAGTTGGGTCATATATAAGGGGATCTTATTCTTTTGCAGTTTCCTGATCAAATATGCCAATTAATTATGCCATATACTAAGAATCACACAGGAAAATGTTCAGAATAGAAAAACAAAATATGAGAAAAGATGAGTATGTGTGTATGTATTTGTATGTTTTGGGGTGAGCTTTTCATATGTCAGAGAGTTTTATTCTCCAAACAGTTTTAGTAACATCTTCACACACGTTATCCTCTTAGATTTAAAAGAACTTCAGAATGTTTGCTAGAAAACAATCACATAGATTGAATAATCACTTTTGCTAGTGACATGAAAGATAAAATTCCTTTTTTCATTGACCTCAGAACTTTCCACATTCTTTTAACAGGATAAGAGCAGATGCTGCCACAGAGACTGTCATTCCCACCGATATTTAAATATATTACCACTTGGGGGCCAGGCGCTCACATCTGTAATCCCAGCACTATGGGAGGCAAGTTGGGTGGATCACTTTGTATCAGGAGTTTGAGACCAGCCTGGCCAACATGGTGAAACCCCGGCTATGCTAAAAATACAAAAATTAGCTGGTGGCACAGGTCTATAATCCCAGTTACTTGGGATGCTGAGGCGGGAGAATCATTTAAACCTAGGAGGGGGAGGTTGCTGTAAGCTGAGATCATGCCACTGCACTCAAGCCTGGGCAACAGAGCAAGACTCTGTCTAAGTAAATAAACAACTTACCACTTGGCACCACAAATGTAATCTAACAGGGATGTTAATAAAAAGAAGGCTTCTCTTGCTTATACTCACTTTAAATGTTAATAATATAATACTGACAGGAGGCAGGGAAATCCTGGGTAGAAGACGGCAATTCCCCAGCAAAGGCCCCACCCTCAAGCCTGGAAACTCACGGCCCTAAATGGGAACAGGCATTCCTGTTTTCACACTCAGATGTTGTCCTTTGGCCTGCCACACCTCCCTATCCTGTACCCATAAAAACCCCAAACCTCGGGCTCCACAAAGAGAAGGACAGAGATGCAGAAAAGCCGCAGAGCAACAGTGCGGTGCAGCAGAGAAGGAGAGAAGCGAAGGAGCATCTGAATGTCGAGACAAGTTCGGCTGCGGATGGTCATAGAGAAGATCAGCCACAGGACAGCCAAACTCCAAGGGAAGATCATCTCCCCACACCATCCCTTTTCCAGCTTCTCATCCATTCCACTGAGAACCACCTCCATCCAACAATACAATCTTCTGCATTTACCATCCTTCAATTTCCCTGTGTGACCTGACTCTTCCTGGACACAGACAGGAACCTGGGTACTAAGAGGGCACTGAGCTGGTTAACACATAAGCCATCTGCAGATGGCACAGCTAAAAGAGCATTATAACATGCTTTGGGAGTGGCAGGCACCCACCCGTAGATGCTACTGTGGGGCCAGAGCCCAAAAGTGCTGGTCCCAGCTCAGGAACCTATCTGTCTGCATGCTCCCATTCCTGGAAGGGGTTTGAGCCCACGGCAGCCAAACAGATGAGCCATAACCCTGTCGCACATCCTGGAAGGGGAGTCTGGGAACTCCTGTTTCATTAACATAATAAATTATCTTAAGAATGTCAAATTTAAAACAGCGTTTTGCTACATCTTAGTCCATGTTGTTTCTATTTGTCAAAGTTGTTCACTGCTTCCATAATTCTTTATACAGTTGTGTGCATTTCTGTGGAAATTTTCTGGATTGAGAGGCCTTGTATTTTATAGAATGTATTTTCATTGCTCATGTTTGTGTAATCACCTCTGAAGAAATATTTGAAAAGGTGATGGTTTTGTTCCTTTAAAAGCTTAGTCATACATATCTATCTGCTTAGTCATACATATCTATCTGAAAATTCAAAAACAATATAACCAAAAGCCTGAATTATAACTGAGTTGAATAAAATTAGTATCTAGAAAATATGATTAATAACCAAAAAGGAAATTACACTTTATAATTCAGTTTCCTTCCTCCCTCCCTCCCTCCTCTCTCCCCCTCACTCCCTCCCTCTCTCTCTCTCTCTCTTTCTTTCTTGGATGGAGTTTCACTCAGTCACCCAGGCTGGAGTGTAATGGCATAATCTCTACTCACGGCAACCTCTGCCTCCTGGGTTCAAGCAATTCTCCTGCCTTAGCCTCCCAAGTAACTGAGAATACAGTCGCCTGCCACCATGCCTGCCTAACTTTTTGTATTTTTAGTAGAGATGGGGTTTCACCATGTTGGCCTGCTGGTCTCAAACTCCTGACCACGGGTGATCTGCCCACCTCGGCCTCCCAAAGTGCTGGGATTACAGGAGTGAGCCACCGCACCCAGCCTACTTTCTTTCCATATCACTTTTTTGTATACAATTACATAAAAAATATCACAAAGACTTTACATAAAAATAAAATCTCTTATTCATTATTATTACATATGTATTCATAACTGCAACTAAGAATCTGCTGATTGTTTATGTAACTTTAATGCTAAGAAAGGAAACTCAGGCCAAAGAAGCAACCTTCTGAAGATCTTTAAATTTCCAGTCAGAATTTATCCACAGAGTCAGAGTAATTGGACATTTAGAAAGAGGGAAAAGACCTTTAGAAAGAGGGGAAAGGGCCGGGCGCGGTGGCTCAAGCCTGTAATCCCAGCACTTTGGGAGGCCGAGATGGGCGGATCGCGAGGTCAGGAGATCGAGACCATCCTGGCTAACATGCTGAAACCCCGTCTCTACTAAAAAATACAAAAAACTAGCCGGGCGAGGTGGCAGGCACCTGTAGTCCCAGCTACTCAGGAGGCTGAGGCAGGAGAATGGCATAAACCCGGGAGGCGGAGCTGGCAGTGAGCTGAGATCCGGCCACTGTACTCCAGCCCGGGCGACAGAGCGAGACTCCATCTCAAAAAAAAAAAAAAAAAAAAAAAAAGAAAGAGGGAAAAGACCTAGTGACCAGTTGATTTCCACAGCCTACCTGTGGTCTCTCAACATTCTTACATCTTCAGGTTATTGTTCTGAGATTTATGCTTTTTCTAATATATATCTCCATTTATGGTCTTGAATTCAGCTTACTTCACTCCAGACCTGGAAAACTGTCAGCCAACAAGCCCTGTCAGGCCCCCAGACAGGTTTTGCTTGGGCATATTATTGACGACACAATGTTTTAAAAAATAGTATCTGACTTTGAGCACTTTAAATGTATACATATATGGCACGCCTCCTGAACAACTGGAATTTCTGGTGACCTGGGACCTCTTCCCGCATGACAGCAATTAGTTTGTGTGAAGCTACCCAGAAACCAGATATGTTATGTCAAGTTCTCTATCCTTTCTTCTATTCTTTAGGGTCTTACCGACCCCCAAATGAAGGACAGGTTCTCATTGAAATCCTAGCTTCAATATCCTTTGTGTTACGCTCAGTCTATGAGAATCTGAGTTAGAGACTTCTAGTCCAGTTGTTTCTTTCCCAGCTCCATCTTGCAGTCTGATTCACTTGACTGATACCTTGATTCTGTTCCCAAATCTGGGTCCTTACCTGGATGCTTGACTTTTCCTTCTGCTGTTATTTCTCTTCATCTCCTGTTTCATTTCCCCCTACTCCACCCCCACTAGAATGTGCCAGTAGCAATTAACTTTTTATTACTTTTTAGATTTTAATTATTATCACTCTTATCATTAATATCTAGGTCACATTTTACCACTGCGGAATTTAGATGTTGATTTTTAAAAAGACAGAAAATTACAAGAAACTTAATAGTCTAATATTATGGAAAGATTTTGAAGGAAAAAATTTCCCATGGATATTTCTTACTAAAATACTTGGTTGCCGAAGCATTCCTTCAAATACTTTAAGCAAAGGTTCAGAGAAACAAGCTTATGACTCCATGTGATATCAATCTGCTGTGAAAAAGACTTCCCGTTTGCCTTTTGATCAAAAATACTTTTTTATGTGAAACATGTAATTGTTTAAGAGTCCAACTTCAAAGTCTAAATGTGTGTGTGCGTGTCTGTGTTACCTAATGGTGTTTTTTCGCTCAAACATAATACTTGCAGCTTTGAAATGCATAATAAATGTCTGGCAATAAAATTCATGCTTTCTTAATAACTGATATGCTTATGGTTGAAAGAAAAGGCAGGTTCTAGCTTTTCTTTGAACTTTCATTACTACGCAAAATTTAATATTTCAGTTGCATTGTTCCACGAATGGACTCACCCTGACAATGTACTCCTTCGTCATACCCGTCTGGGCAGTCCAAGACACCATTGCACAGCTGGGATAAATGAACACATTTGTTGGTACCAAGGCAAGCAATGTGATTCAAGGGGCACTTGATTTCTACCTCCTCAGGACCTGAAAAAAATGTGAAAAAGAATAGAATTATGTGTTAGCTTTTTTAAATGGTAAAACTGTTAAGCACAAGTAATTACTAGCATTGTTTTACAAAACACAGCTACAGAAAATAGTGTGAGAGAAGAGTGCTGCTCTTGTTCTCAGAGACACTGAAGTTAGCCTATGTGATTAAACACCTAATTTTTACAAGCCCCATAGAAAAGGAAATATGTATTTTTTCAAATAATGCATTAGAAACATAAATATCCTTTCCAAACATTAAAACAGTATGGATTTAAAATCTGAGGGTTGATATGAGTCATTGTTTCATTTCATATCCCTAGATAAGTTGGGCAAGGCACTTAAACTTCTTGAATCTCAATTTCTTCAGCTGTGAACTATGGATAATGGTTCTCGGCAGGTCTCTTGTTAAAATTACATCAGGTAACATGAACAAAACTGTTTCAGTGGCGTTTAAGTGAAGTTATGTCAATCTAAAGATTATATTATTTTTAGTCTGTTCTTTAAGAATATGAAGAACATTTAGTCATAAATTATTTATGTATGACTTCTATTGTTTAAAAATCTTTTACTGAGCAACTAAAATGGAATAAAATTTGCTAAAGAACAAGAAGTGAAAACAAGGACATACTCATTTTTTTACACACCACTGATAACTACTTTGTATAATCACCCTTTGTGTTTTTAAGATAAGCTTAAATCAGAACATAGGTCTTTTCTCAGTTTACCCATTCCAAATCTTTATCAAGCATCCAAATTGCATGTTATTTTATCTGAATGTCCGGCTGTCAATTCCCAAATCCTATCTATACTTCTACAAGCACTTTCCAAATCGAAATATGATTCTTCTTCGTCTTATCCAGCTTTCCCAAATCCAAAGTGTAATAATTCCAATATGACTACTATCATATATTAATCTGACATAGATTATTGCCGCAGCCTTGATTTTATAGTCAGACACACTTAGGTTTTAATCAGAACTCTGCTGAGTCCATGGGACATTAATTGATTTAATCAAATAATTATTAGTTTTCTCATGTATAAAATGAAACTGTCAAAAGAGCCTACCTCATAGGGCTGTTGTGAATGTCAACAGTTATTCCCTACAAAGCTCTGAGCACTGCAATGCAGGCTGAGTAGGAATTCAACACGCATTAGTTACATACATAAATGCAGCATAGCAGAGTGCTTAACAGACTGTGGAGCCAGATTCCTGGGTCTAAATGCTGGCCCCACTATTCATGAGCTGAATGGTCTGGGCAAGCTGTGTATCACGTCTGTATTTCACAGGGCTGTGGTGAGGATTCTATCAAAAGCTCTTAAACACTGTCTGGCAAACACTTAATAAGTGTTTGGTGTTATCATAGTTAAGTAAAAACTGTTCTAAGAAGGTAAGTTGCTTTTTGGTAAATAGTTGTATCTCAAAACTGTCTTTTCTGTTGTAAGCCCCTTTCCTCCTCCTGGAAAAAAAAAAAATTCAAAAATTTCATGTTTTACTTTCTCTACTTAGTTGAGGTAAAAAAAATAATAATAATTAAAAGGCCAATCTAACATATTTTAGGATATGCAAAATTATGAGAATTGCAGACGATTGCAATGTGATAAAATTAGAAAACAAACTAAAGAAAACAAAAATATCACACAAGTGAAAAAACAAACTAGACCTGTCAAAAGTTAAATATAATTTTGAAATACTTTATCAAATAGGAATTATAGGTGTAAATGATTTTGTTTGATGCTAAAACAGCTTTGTCTTAACCTTTTGCATTTTAGGGGATATAAACAAATTTTCATGCTGTAACTTCACTAGCTGAATTGTTTAACAGATCTCTCTGTAAATTTCATGTGTATTTATATAATTACTACTAAACAAGGCTATTAAATGTCAAACACCTGTCACCCCAAATGCACAACTCATTTTCTGTAACATGCTGATGTAACTTGAGTATCAATATTTTTAAAATATATCTTTATTTCCAAATATATTTTTATATACATGTGTGCATATATATTAACAAAGTACAAATATACAAATTTGAATACAAATTACAGGAATAAGAGTAAGTGAAAGAGTTTTCACTGAGCCTCTCTAGCTATTTAATCTTATGTTTACAAAATTAACATAAATGCATTTAAACATGAATATTAAAGACACATAAATTA
This sequence comes from Colobus angolensis palliatus, assembly GCF_000951035.1. NCBI lineage: Eukaryota > Metazoa > Chordata > Mammalia > Primates > Cercopithecidae > Colobus > Colobus angolensis. The sequence continues at coordinate 4,116,272 of NW_012114566.1, forward strand.
ATATTAAAAAGCTATAAACTTCTATGACCAACATCATAAAGTAGCTTTTTAAAATTACTTGGCTGATTCATAAAAATTTTAAAACATGCATCCTTGCATAAATTTCCAAGAAATGTTTAGGCCAGTTATATTTAGACCTTTCTGTAAAAGTTCTAAAAGTTACCCACAGAGAAAACACTTCATAAAACTGAGAGATTTTAGAAGTATCAGTTAGAAAACAAAAAATGACTCAGCAGTTCTCACGAGCAGCAAGATTCTTTAAAAAGTGATTCATGTGTTGACTCAAATGGAAGTATGATTTTTCACTGTTAAGATTGCCAGGTAACTGAGGAACATGATAATGATAGCAGGAGTAAAATACACATCTGGTGGCCAGAAGAAAGGTTTAGTTACTTATAAATTTTGAGAAAACAGAAAAAAGTGTGTTTATTTTGCAAAGGCAATGTATAGAGTTATTAGATTATTCCTAGTGGTAAAGGTTAGGGACAAGAGAGAAATTAGTCTGGGAAAACTAAAGAGTTAGTTGGTTTCTTTATAGACTAGCTACTATAGTCTTTTTTTTTTTTTTGAGACGGAGTCTCGCTCTGTCGCCCAGGCTGGAGTGCAGTGGCCAGATCTCAGCTCACTGCAAGCTCCGCCCCCCGGGTTTACGCCATTCTCCTGCCTCAGCCTCCCGAGTAGCTGGGACTACAGGCGCCCGCCACCTCGCCCGGCTAGATTTTTGTATTTTTTAGTAGAGACGGGGTTTCACCATATTAGCCAGGATGGTCTCAATCTCCTGACCTCGTGATCCACCTGTCTCAGCCTCCCAAAGTGCTGGGATTACAGGCTTGAGCCACCGCGCCCGACCAAGTATCAGGCACTTCCTTCGAGCCGGAATAGTCTTTATCATCTTTGATATACTCTTGTCTTGGTTGCCAGGACTGTTGGGTAACTCATGAGACAGTTGGATCATGGCTGGATGAACTGTACCTTAACCAGTCCTTCTCAAATTTTCATGTCAATACACGTTAAGACAATCATAATATTTGCAAGGTACACTGGAGTAAATAGCAAAGAATATTTTTAGAGGTGGCCGGAGGCCCTGGTAATTAGCCTCACAGTTGAGGGAATAAATATTTCAGACCTCTTTGAACAGTGCTAGGATATTTCAGTTGGAAAACTGCTCAAATCAGTATTTTGTTGTTCTTTCTGGAAAATGGGGAGACAGGGCTGTCTGAGAAATAGCAATGCCTGCCTCAAACAAAATTCTCTCAAAAGCCAGGCAATATGGATATTTCATATACTGTTACTTTGGGGACTACTCTTATTCTAATTTCCAATGATCATTTGTGCAGTGAAAATAGTTGTATCCCTTGAAGCTCTTTACTCATTCTGTCCATCCTGTAAATGGACAGAATAGCCATCTGATTACTGCTTCTACCCGTCCACCAGGGTGAGAAGCATGGGATAATGGGGGCTTCATGAATTCCTGAGAATATGGCAATGTTTCCTTAAATTAAATGATTAATTTCATGAAGACTTTCAGGCATTTGAACATTTCACAGCCAGAGATTATAAATGAGGCACAAAAAGGAGCATGACTGGACGCTCTCTGGTAAACCTGGCATTACCTCTGTAGTGACTGAATCATAAGGAGTTGGGAGGGACCTGGGACAGGGGTGAGGTGACCAGGTAGCGTAGGACAAATTTCAAAATTATACAAAGACACTAAAAATTTTTAGCAAGCATAGTCCTTGAGAGAATGTCACCTCACCTTTCAGCAACATGAACATTCAAAAAAAATTCCCTGTCCCTTAAACCTAAATGTAGGTGACCTAGACAAGATAGCAAAATTGAAAATGTAACAACTTAAAAAGAAAAACTCCATCATTGGGTGACCTAAATTATATCAACCCATGAGGCTAGTATTTATACTTTTAAATTATGTATAAGTCTTGACCAATTAGCTGAAATAGGTTTCATTTCTTACACTAAATCTTATTTTACAAATAATGCTTCCAGGATAATGCAAGGATAATGGGATTCACCTGTATACTTCTGAATGTTTAAATTATTTTTAAGTATAGAGTAAATATCTTACTGTGTACATTAATAGGGGATAATAAAGGACATAAGTTCCATCAAATGTATCTTCTGATTAAAGAAAATTGAGATAGCATGTTTTGTGGAGAGGGAAATTTTTCTTCTACTCTAATGGCAGACACAGTCAAATAACTGCACTTGTCCCAACATTGTCATATCTTAGCAGAAACAGCATGACTGCTCCTTCCCCACAGCTAACCTCTCTACCTTACACTATATTATATCCCACCTTTTGGGTTTTGTTCTATCTAGAATTGTCTCTTGGTTTTATTTCCCATTTATTTTCCCAATATTTCAAAGTCCCGTGCCTGCAATCTCACTCAATTTTCTTAACTTATACCCAATAAAAAAAGTTACTTTTGCTACTCAAACTTTCCTTCAAGCAGTATCCCTTTTTGCCTACTGAAAAAAAAAAAATACTATTAAACTTCTTCAAAACATAGACAGCTCCTGCTGCATGCCTATTCCCATTTCACACTAGCCTCTACTTCTAACATTCTGCCGAACTTCTCTCCAGGGCCTCTGTGGTCCAGGCCACAGTGAGGCCAGAGGCATGCAAAGTCCTCCAAAGACTGACCAGAATGCCTCTCTCTGAGAACATTTTCCACCATTCTTTCTCAGGCCTCTTATATTCTATTCATACCGTTATTTTTGTTATTCCTGACAGCATTCCATGGACATGATTGGACACATTTCACACACTTTTTTCATAAAATCCCCTCAATCTTCTGCCTGGCAAACACATGATTATCCTTCAACTATATACTGTCCTTTCTTTTCCTACAACTTCTCCAAATTCTGTGGCAGATTATAGATTTGTTCATGATTATTATTTCTAAGTATTTTTCTTCAAAATAAGACTATGAGATATCTGATGTCACTGATTATTTCCCATCTATCTCACCAATGCAAACACCTAGCAGGTTTCTGAAGGAATGCACACTGCATTTTAACTCCTGGCTAATTTCTACTTCCTCTGACATGCCAGAAAGTTACTCTTTTCCACCATTAGTGCATTCTCAGACCAGGTTCTACAGAAACTCCTTTCATCTCATGAATACTCTCAAAATTAAAATGATCCTCAACTGCCGGTTACAACAAAACCAAACTCCTTAGCCTGATTCAATAATCTAATTGAAGCTTCATGAGTATTATTTACAATTAATTTTTAGTATTTATACACTACTTCATTGACTGCCATCTTTCACCTCCCCAAAATACACCAAATATATTCCCATTCCTGGATCTTTCTTTATGCAATACCATCATCTAGACAGGAAACCTCTTTGTTCTTTGCCTAAGAAAATCCTTCAAGGTTAGTCTCAAACCCTAGTGTCTCCATAAAGTTTTCTTTGTGAAAAACAACATGATACAGTGAAAAGCATGTTAAGGTTTAGAGACCAAAGACTTAGGAATCTGAGTTTCAACAGCTATTTGCTTGACTAAACTCACATAAAGTACTTAACCTCACCAAGACTCTTCTTTCACATTTGAAAAATAGGGATTAATAATACTTTCTGCCCGACACTATAATGATAGGAACAAATGAAATCATGGTTGGGACACACTAGGCAAAGGGGAGTTTTTTGTGGATGTCATTGCTCCCATGTTGCTCAATGAACTTGTACAGACATTGTCTATATCACACTTTTTTGGATACATACCTCATTGTGTAGTTTATGAACTGTATCATGTATGCATGGTTGAATATATCTCTTGAGGCCCAAGGACTTACATTTATTTTTTCCCACTCTATTTTATAGCATTGGGTAGCATAATGTAGCAATAAAAACATATTGATTCCTAGTTGATATAAAATCAAGTCAAAAATACTTTGTTACGTAAAGCTATCACCAAATTTGATACGTAAAGCATAAGATGTCCTTGATATTCAGAAGATTATGCAGTTTTGCATTTCCTCTGATTACCGCTACCTAGTTAATTTAAAAACAGAGTTTTAATTGTATTTTTAAAATTACTTGAACATTTTTAGTACAGCCTACTACTAATTCCAAAACACTGAGGGATATGAGGATTACTTCTATTGAAGTAATTGATTACTTCTTCTGGTACGAAAACAGATCACTGCAGCCTTGACCTCTCTGGTTCAAGGTAACCTCTCGCCTCAGCTTCCCAAGTACCTAGGACCACAGACTTCTGTCACCAAACCTGGCTAATTCTTTTAGTTTTTGTACTGACATGTTGCCTGTACAAATGCCTGTACATGTTGGTCTCACCATGTTGCCCAGGCTGGTCTCAAACTCCTGGGCTTCAGCAGTCCTCCTGTCAGCCTGTCAGTGCTGGGAATTACAAGCATGAGCCCCTATACCTAGCATCTTTTAAATATTTATTCCTGTGCAATCTTTCTCCTTATGAAATTGAAGATCCTATGATTTCTAAGAATTTGTAACAAATGCCTTAAAAATTAACTTTCTTGGAATTATTTAAAAACAAATTTTTAGTGTTATTATAACTAAGTTATATATTAAGATTTATAGAGTACCATTAACCTGATTTCAAGTATGTTCTTTTTTTTTTTTTTTTTTTTTTGGAGACAGGGTCTTTTTCTGTTGCCCGGCCTGGGGTACAGTGGCATGATCATGGCTCCTGCAGCCTTCACCTCCTGGGCCAAAGCAAACCTCCCACCTCAGCCTCCCATGATGCTTGGCTATATTTATTTATTTATTTATTTATTTATTGTGAGCAGGGGTGGGGGGTGGGGGGGTGGCAGGTTCAGAGATAGAATTTTGCCACATTGCCCAGGCTGGTCTCAAACTCTGGAGCTCAAGCAATCTGCCTGACTTTACCTCCCAAAACACTGGAATTACAGGCATGAGCCACCACACCTTGCCTTCTTTTATTAAGAATGCTTTTCACACACAATTAGATCTATTTTCTTGGATGTATTACAGACAAACTATCACCTTTAGTATTTTAAGGTGGAAAGATAATTTTTATGTAGTTATTATAAGAGTATGAAAAAATTGCATTATAATATCTATTATAATTACCATAGCTGAGAATTCCAAATAGTTACAGCAATCTAGACCATTTATAAGACTATCAAGAAGGTGAGCAACATCATTTACTCAATGTTATTTGGGAAAATTAGCATATAGTATAAAGATCGTTAATATCATACTTCAGCTTATTATTATATATATAATATTGAATCACATAATATCTTTATAGAAGCAATACAACTTTCCTAGAACTGTGTTTATTTCATAAAATCTTGTTCTTATTTTCAAATACACCTTACTTTTACATCTGAGCTATTTCACCTGACAAACTTAAATGTAAGTGCATTAAATAAAAAAAATTTATAGTATTTCAAATAAAATTAAAATTGGATTTATGAGTTTCAACTTCCAAATAAAACAAAATTAATTGAATCATTTGTTAATCTGTATGATTACACTTGAGGATGCAAGAATATAAATAAGAACCTCTAAAGATTCATGTGCACTCAATACTAATAGTAACTCACTCAAATCAAATAATTTCTCTGTAAAATAGGTTCTAGTAATGGCTTTTGTGTTTACATATTTCAAATGGATGTTGTGAAGATTCACAAACTGCAAGAGACGTAAGGATGATTGATTTTGTCCAGCTGCAGTACCCTTTAGCCATCTCTGACATCTAATTTTTAAAGCCCTGGGGAAGGAATTTTTGTAGCTTTGATAACTGTTTTAGGATTTAAAAATCCTTTCTCTTTTGAAGACTCAGTGTAGGAACTTTTTTTGCATCTAACATAGAGCTTTATGTATGTATTTAATATGTGAAAAACATACCTGCTCGCCTAAAAAAAGAACACCTGCTATGACCAAAGTACCAATGGTACCTATTATTATGAATAGAAACAATGGAGTCTAGTTAAGATCCTTTTACTGAAGGAGTTTAGATCATGTCAGAAAATATTGTCAAGTTAAAATAGCCTCGTGTGTGTGTGTGTGTGTGGGTGTGTGTGTGTGTGTGTTTTCTGCTAACTGTAGAATGTATCAAGTGATTTTTATCAGTTTAACGGCAAGTTGGCACCTGAATCTAAAAAGTATAGGTTAAGTCTAACATTTTCCTGCACTGCAACTATAAACACTTAGAATATAGACAAAATTGGCAAATAAAAATTATTGTGTGGACATAGGCAAAATATCATTGTCATTAATTATAGCCTTAGAAATAAGAGATGCATTAGGCATATGGAGTATGTTGCTTTCTGACCTTTCATTACAAAAGCAAATAGATTAGAAAATAAATGAAATCACTGTTTTATAAGTAATTGTCATTGCAGCATTGCCTTTCATCAAACCCTATGCTAATAGAAGGAACTCAGCCTGGATGATTAAAAATCAGTGCACTTTTAGGTGTTTTAAATGCTTCTTTATTCCTCTGCATGCATTCTTCATATTTCTGAACTGCTGGATTACTCTCACACTCTCCTTGTTAAAAGCTCCAGAAATTTATTTTCTCCTTCGCCCCCCTCCTCCACTTCTACCTAGGTTAAAATGCACCTAGATTTTTTTTTTTTTTTTTTTTTAAATCTCTTAGAGCTCTGTTCTTTGCTAGCCAAGTTGATATACTAGGTTCTTTCATGGGTGATATATGTGTATTAAACAGGATTCTTATGAGAACAATGAATCAGTCAGAGATTGAAATTACAAGCTCTCTGTGAAAATAATAAAAATACTTTTGTTTGAGAGAAGGATAATTTGTTGATTGATACTCATATCACACTTCTTGGGTGGCAATTTGCTGACTTGTAAAGTTGGCTCTCTGACTTTTAAATGAATAAACGCATGATTAATCAATGAATCATAAAGAAGATGCTCTTCAGTTTTCAATTTTTAGAAATCTTATTGAGTCCTTAAGATACAAAACACATGTTCAAGTCATTATTTAAAACTTCTCCGTAAGGAAAAGATTTACTCAATTTGCTGATTTAAGAAAAACTTAGGAAGCCAAAGATGAAATGTTCCACTTATATCTTTTTTTCAGAAATACAGAATAGAAGATAAGTATTTCATCTCTGAAAGCAAAGCTTTTTCCTCTTGTTCTCTGGGGCCACTTTACTTATTCTAACTGGGTGATAGCTCCCAATTGCAATTTTGAAGTTCAGGGCAGCTTGGAGAGCCTACCCAATTAGAAGCAGAGATAACTCCCTGGGAGGAGGCATGTTAAAAGACTGATGCCTGACAGGAAACGACAAGCCAAAATCAGATAGTTCTACACAACTCTCAGAGGAAAGGGGTCTTACTGCCAGAAAGGGACATTGAGTAGGAGCAGCCAACTGTCTTGTCCACTTGTCAGACAGATGAGCCATTTGATCTTTGATTCCACAAATGTGTTAGAGATTGCCTCTGAGCCAAACTGTGCACACAGAGATATTGCTATTGGCCACTCTTAAGAGGTATTTTTGTTGTTGTTGTTTTTAAGAAACCTGTAAAAGAAAGAGGGTTCTTTATCCATCCTTTTCCTCTATAGGCTAAAATAATAAAAAGTTAGATGCAGGTCTCCAGTTAAGGCTTAAAAACCAATGGCATGTTAATGTCAGCTGGTTAGTGGAAGAAAGGGTTTTGGTGGTATGATGCCCAAGTGATAATAGTCAAATGAATTGTCAGTACAATATATAAATCATTACCAAAATCCTTGAAAGGCACTATTTAGCTTTCTGCAAAAAAAAAAAAAAAAAAAAAAAATGAAAAAAGTAAGAAACCAACATTTGATGACTAAGTATAAAAGAAACCCAAATTAGTAAACACAATGTCTCCATCCTTTCTTGTTCTCAGATTAAGAAACAATGAGAGTAGGGATACTTTGAGGTCCACAAAAAGTGTTATTTCTGGTCAAATTAGCTCATTACTATAATTTTAAAAAGAGGAAATCAACTCCACAAAAACTGGAAAACAAGCTTTTTTATTTTACAGATCTCCCTTAAGACAACATTAAATTATATGTACTGGCCTAAAAACAAAACAAAACAAAATATCTGTGTGATTTAGGGAGAAGTTTGCTCTGTGACTGCTGGTCAAATGATCCAGATTCACTGCAGTATATGGAGACAATGTGTAGAAAGATCTGGCACATTTATCAAAACAAAAGAAGTTGTTCATTGGTTATTTTACTTGGAAAAATAATTCTGATATTTTCCTGGATTGAGTGGATGAGAAAAAAAATAGAGATGAGAGAAGACACAATAAATATGGGAGAGACTTGATTAGCATAAAAGTAGTATTATAGTGAGAGGATCAGTTAGAGCATGTATAGTTAATCGTCTTTCACTGGAAGAATCATAGTGCGAGACACGGTGATTTTTATATAAGCCAATTTACACTTGAGAGGAAGATAGAACGTTAAACAGCCCAATTTAAAAGCCATAGGATGATACAAACATTCTTAAATATACCAGTCCTGAATCATTGGTAAATTATATGCATTTTATATTTCAGACACAAAGTGAATGTTGTTGATGACAAATATTCTTCAAAATTTAATTTCTTATGGCATTCACAATGACATTAACTCTGAAAACGATTTTATGATACACTTTTAATGAAAACAAACTGTCCTTTATTGCATTCTGTAAAAGTAGCATTAATAGGATAATTGCTGTTTATTGAGTACTTCCTATGTTCCAGGCTCTGTGGTGAGCACATAATATCCATTTTCTTATTAAATCTTCACAATAACATCATGAGTTAGGTATTATAATTGCTATTATATAGATGAGGAAATGGAAGATTGCAGAGGTTAAATACTTTCTTCAAGGTCACAGAGTTGTAATGTTGTTATTTGAATTTAGATCTCTTCTGTCTCCCAAACCTGGTTTCTTTATTTCTGTACTATATTGTGATACAATCACAGACAAAGCAATGAAGTCTAATTATGTATCTTTTTCTGTCTCAATCTGCCTTTTCTTGTGTAGTAGACTATGGAAGTATCTTGAGGAAAAGGGAAGAAAATCACATGAGACGTCAAGATTTTGAAGTCATGCTATGCCAATACTAAAACAGCTCTTACAGTCAGGGTGATACCCAGATATTCTGTACAACAGAATATACTGTACAGGCCATAGCTTTTACCAGCAGCCATGAATAGGCAACTTGAGGGGAATCTTGGCCATCTGTAGGTGATCCATGAACTCTGGCTGTGGGAAAAAGAGAACGGGATGGAGACAAGAGTGGCAAATGAGAGACATCACAGGCTGACTGACAGGCCAATAGGTGGAGGAGTCTCAGGGTAACCTCTCACTCTGCCCACCTGTGTCTGAGCCAGCATGAGATTATTTGAGAGGTCCTGTGAGGGCACTGGATAGCAGCTATTTAAAATGAGTAGAAGTGTTTTAATATTTTATTAACCAGTATGACTGTGCCATGCATGCCAGCTAGCCATCAGTCATGCAGAGAGGAACTGTATTTGTCTATTTTCAGTAAATCCTAACTATGAGCATGATCTCACCTGCTTTGCCTCGATGATAGAATACTTATTCACTTGACCCTAGGTTGTCCTTAGTGAATACAAGTAAGGTTTTCAATATTGTATATTGCTAAGGTAAAGTCCAATTCTTATAATAATCAGCTAACTGACCCTTACCACAAAACGATTCCTTTAACCATTTAATCAGTCTGTCACCATGTGCTTATTTTTACTTTGGTGGGCCATCTTCTGAGGTCAAGCAGACTGGCCACATGACAGTTGCTACATCTTCCTGGTGAAGATCTGCTATTCTGCCACTTGGCACAGCCTCAGGGCCTGGTTAGCTCAGCAGGTTGAAGCCCAGCATGAAAGATGTCAACATCACAGGTCCAAATACCATGTGGTACAAGGATCTGTCTTTCCATTTTTCAGCGTCAGATCTTACCTTCTAACATCTGCCACCCATATAACCTCTTTATACTAGAACGGACACTGGGCAAGTTAGTACCTTTGAAGCAACATAAAACCCTAATAGGAAGGATGGATACCACCTGGTAATCAACTGCATATTAAAAATGACAAAGCCTTAACTGGGCTTGAGTTGAAGTTCAACATGCCAACACTAAACACTCAGCCAGATTCTCCCTAGGAAATGCTGCAAGGAATCACTACAGGGCCTTTGAGTGAGTTCATATGATTGCCTCAGTGCACTAAATTAGGCGGGTGCAAAAGTAACTGCTGTTTTGGCCATTGAAAGTAATAACACCTTGATTTTCTTGTTTTAAACAGAGCCGAATGTCTTTGATTTATGTGAACCATGAAACAACTGCTAAATAAACCGTATTTGGTGACTAGTGAATCAGCAAAAGACTTCTGTTTCCTCATAGACATCATCTACTGGCAATAGTAATTTTCCCCTACATTTTATGAAGCAATTACACTTTTCACAGCATACTAGATATGGAGGTTTATTTAGATTAAAAGAAGAACACAGAAAACAATGAGATTCAGACTGAAACACACACACACACACACACAAACACACACACAGAGTTGTAGCATTACTAGTAGTGGTAATGACACTAAACTACTAAATAGCTTCTGAATGGCCTGCAAAAATGTATCAACTAAAGATATCGTTATTGAGATACTAAAGAATTTCTTACATTTATGGGCAATTCTAATGATTTATATAATTGCAATACCCCTTTGAAAATGTCTTGGCTCAGGAAAAAAATACTAAACTGCAACAACAGAAAGATTTTTCCGGTTATCTATGTTGTAGGCTATAAAAAAGGTAGAAACATAAATGAAACTTGTATTGAGCAAATACACTAGGTAAACACTTCTTTTATCAGCCTGGAGTGGGACTCCAAGGCTGGTCAGCTTTACCATGAATTCTGCTCTACGATAAATATTGTTGTAGCAAGACTCCAGTGAGTCTTGTCTCCTCCATGAAATCTTTTTTCAGATATTTTTGCAAAGAAAGTCATTGATTTATTTTTGTTTCATCTGCTCTTTCTGACCACTCATACTCATGGTAATGAGCAGGCAAATGGTCAACAGGACCTGAAACAAGAAGGTTAAGAAAATCAAAGGTCAACAGAAACGTACGGAATGGAAAATCAGGCACTGGGCAACAGACATGACCCAGTTTCGATCTGGCCTTAAATTCATAACATGACTCTTGAAAAGGTTCTTTTCTACAGAAGTTTGAACAGGTATATGCAAATAAAATTCCAAAAAAGTAGGACACCTTTTTACTTTTAAGTTTAATGCTTATTTTATTTATTCTGTAAGGGAATTCTGAAGAAGGTATTTGTCAATTCAGTACCTTTACTACATGGAATCTGATTGAAACCTCATTGAACACTGACCTTTAAAGACTTGAGTATGCAAGTGCATGCACACCACACATACACAAACAATAATTTGGTAAAATAAAAAAATAATGCTCTACTATAAGCAACAAATATATAAATATACCCATATATATCTGTCACTTCTAGAAAATATACAAATTCTTCTCTGCAACATCTTTCTTGTAGCTTCACCTATGTTCTCATTATGATATTATCTAATGAAGTTGATTAATGACAGCAATTAAAATAGCACAGTATTTAAGACAGAAAGAGTCATCCATAGAACTTAAGGATGCTTATTTACATCTAAAACTGTCATGGAAACACTGTTATATTGTTTTATTAAAACTAAGACACATCTCAAAGCTTCTTCAAATATGACAGCTTAAAATTATTCTAGAATAATGTCAATATTTTATGCTGGAGTTCATCAAGGGTTTCATTTTCCTTGATATTATTCAACATATTTCACCATTTTGCCACTCTGATCTGATTTTCATGGATTATGTGTCTCCTGAATTTGTATCCACTTGTTATTATGCACATTTGGTAAATGTTACATTCAGAGCCATACTATGTACTCTAAAAAAAATGCCAAATTTTAACGTACATCTGAATCACCTAGAGGTCTTCAAGTGACGATTATGAGTCAGTAGATTTTTGCTGGAATTAAAATTCTGCATTTCTAGAGGTTCCCAGGCAATGTTGGTGCTGCTTCTACACAGACTACACCTTAAGTAACAATGTTCTAATACCTCCTAAAGGTAGACTTAAAACCCAGTGCCCATTTTCTGGAAGTATGTTCATTGAAATTGAGCTCCTAGGCAGAGCATCTCATTTCATTCAACCACGAATTAAACACAATATCACTCAAAAAAGAACATGCACACATAGCTTTTATCTTTTTATGAATATTAATATATTGACACATCCTGGAAATGCTGACTTGCCACACATTCTTATAAATGAGTCTGTCTTTGGAAGAGCATATGCATTCATACGCAGGTAAAAATCTTCTAAACATTATATTGGAATTTGCTTGTATAATCAAAGAAGAAATAAGAAAAGTGTCATGGGTTATGAAGAAGAAAAGAAAACAACCAGATATAAAATGTAAGAAATTATGAAAAAAGAAGAACTAGATATAAAATGTGAAAAATTATGGAAAACGTCTGTTTTCTGTTGTTTGGTTTTAGAAACAGAATTGATAGCATGAAAGTACAAATGATCTGATCATATGATATCATATCTGACAGCTTGGTTAAAATTTTATCAGTCACTTCTCAGTTTACCACACATTATCATACATCAGGGAGCAGCAGCCTCAGTAGCTATGAGTCAGAACTTGTGACATAAGAAAAACAAAGGCAGAAGACCAACTTCCATTTTATTTGCAATTTCTCATATATTATAAATATATGAGAAATAGAAATAAATAAATGCACACACATAAATACCCCAATTTATTTTTCTTCTTACTTTCATTTGCTTCCTTATTTTCTCAAAATTTATATCTGGAAAAGTGAGGTGGAGAGTTTACGTATCTGGGAAACTGGCACAAAGGACATTTCAAAATACTTTCTTTAGAGGCAACTATCTTCTCTCCTCTGCTACCTGCAATCACTCACACCTCTACCACTGCATGTAATAACCATGCTTTCTTCAATTTTTAATTATGTTGTTAACAGAGATCCTAATCTGAGTCCACTTGAAAGCACACAAACAAACAAAAAAACACCTCTGGTAGCAACTTGACATCCTAGTTTACAGCTATAAAATAACCTAGAATAACTAAATAAGGAAGTACCGGGTTTTTCTCTTACACCACATTTGTGTGAAGTGAGAACAGGAAGGAAGGTCCAGGATAAAGAAATCAGGAGACGATAGAAAAATAAGCAAATAAGCGCTACAGGATGTTTGCTGTTTGAACAAACTTCTCTTTAATTTTCCCTACGATTGATCAGTTATAAAAATGCTTAAAGAATTGAATAGGTGTCCACTAGGCCTGAACTTTAGTGCAAATCTACTGAACAAACTATGATGACAGATTACAAAATCCTGAAGAAAAAATTGATAAATGTAGAGTTTTTTAAATGGGCAATGAAAAATTACATTTATTTTATCATAAACATATTTAACCTGACTTTTAACTTTTATGAAAATAAGAGAACAAAAAAATTATATTTAGGATATAAATTAATTTTGAATCTTTAAAGATATGTTTCTAAAGGTACAAATAACAGTCATACAAAAAATGTAGAACAACTAAAACTTACATTAGTATCTAAATACTGTGACTTTTCAAAAGTGCACCTCTACATACTTGAAATTTTTGGTTTTATAACATTAAAAAACTTGAGTATCTGAGGAGCAAACGTACCTATATAGCATTAGTATTTGATGCTAAGATACTATAAAGTATTAAAAAAACATGATCCTAATAAAATATAGGCATGAAATTGTTTAGTTGCTGAAAAGGAATAGTGGAGTAACACACATTGAAAAGTAAAACAAAACTGGAAGACCTTGGTAGTCTGAAATGAACACCTCCATCTACAACACTTTAACATCTTGTTCTGTGTACAAAGTTCTACTGAGGAATAAAAGTCCCAGACATCTTTAAAATCCTTTTTTTTTTTTTTCCTTTTTTTGGCTAAGGTTCTAAGCAATATAGTTCCATAGGTTACAATTCTGGACCTGTTCTCTTCAAGACATTTTTTTTAAATGTGAGTTTTAGGATACTGTCATTTTGAAATATAAATCCTCTTGCAAGTTTCCTACCTGGTAAAATAACTTTTCACAATGGTATCCTTTTATATTGTCCGCGATCTATTATGGCATCAGTAAAACTGCTGGAAAAACTACATTTTTTTACCAGAGATCCAGTCCCTTAAAAAGGTATCGAAATCATCCCCACTCCCCCTACCTCCATCCTGCAAAGGAGCTGCTGCTTGGCCAGCATTTAGAACAACTGCATAATGGCTCATATCTTTTCAGTCATTCCAGGGAAACTATGATGGGATGAAAGTACCTCTGCACGCTTCCCACATTTCTGTGGCGAATCTCTGCCGTAGACATTTTCTGCATGCTTTCTATCTTTGAGTAGGAACTCTATTGTACGTGTTTCTGTTGTGAATATCTCTAAAATTCAGTAGGGGCTTCTACAAAGTTGTCCTTGCTTAGTTAGGCAAATAACGACCCTCAATCTGTTCCATCCAGGATGTCATTTCCGAGTAAGGTGGTCAGTACATAAATAGATTCCATTTTCAGCAATGTCTTCTGTCATGAATTCTTGTCTCTACTCTGATCTGAGAAGTTACAGAAGAGAATTCATTGTTAAATTCAGAAGAAAGGTTTTCCCTTGTTAATGATGTGGTTAACATATATTAAATCATGCCCACATAACAGGCTGTGTTCTAAGCTTTTTTAGACTTATTAACTAACTCAGCCTTCTGACCAATCTTGAAAGTCACACTTATTATTTCCATTTTACAGGTGCAGAAATAGAGATCCAGAGATTAACTGTCTTGTGCAATGTCACAGCTGTTATTTTGGGTAGTCAGAATTTAAACTTAGGAATTTTATCTTCAGGGTCCACACAGTTACTCACAATGATCTACTGACTATGTAACTGTATGACAGAGTAAAATCACTTCCTTCCAGTAATACTTACACCTCTTGTTCACACTGGCCCTGTCCGGCTCTTTTCACTTTGTATCCTGTGTATGATCTCTCAAATCCTGCTTGGATATGTTTGTTTTGCTTTGGGTTTTTGTTTGTTTATTTTAACTCTTTCCACATCCTCTTTGGAAAGTTCTTTATGTTACTATACAGAGAGTCAGGATTGGGTTCTGTGTAACATGTCATAATCATCAGTTATTTAAATGAAGACTCAGATGTCACATTTTAAAAATTTCCAAGTGAATGAAGATTGAAAACATAGTTAATATTTGGGATATTAAAGTATGACATTTTTAAGCTGACATGATTGGCAAATAAAAAAGAAAATTAACAAACAATAATGCAAAGTTTTAATTTGAAGTAAAAAATATATATAAGATTTGTTTTAGTATTTGGCATCAGGTTTCCTCAATAGATGCAAATTTTTATATCAATTCTTGAATTTATTACCAAGGAAAATGAAGTTACTCCTTTTTTTTTTTTAAGAACACATTTAGAGTTGAAGGGGATCAGCATATTCTACCCCCAAAGATGCCACTTTGACATAAGGATTATTTTGAGCTAAAGGCAGTTAAGGAACAGCAGCTATGGGAGGAACTATCTTCCTTCCCTTTTTCTGCCTAAAAGCAGAGCATAAATTTTTCTTTGTGAAGGTGTTTCTGCTCTTTTCTCCTGTGTTAGGAAGAGGGGGATGTCTTACTGAAGACAGAGAGGGAGCCTATTTGAGTCTGAATAACAAACATTACTAAAATAACCTTTGTCTTCCATTAGTTTTCCCTATACATTTGCCTTCCCACAATTTACCATCCCTGTAAGCCCCAATCCCTTTGCTTTGTCTTGTCATGTCTCCACAGTTTATCAGCCTTTGTTAATATGATATGTAAGTTCTCAAACCTAGTCACTACTTTGGACTTTCACTTCTTTTCTGTGAAGCTCCTGTGTGCATACAAAAATAAACCTTTCTCCTGTTAATCTGCCTTTTGTCACTTTAATTTACAGGCCCCATTACTAAACTAAAGAGCATAAAACAGGCTTTTCTTACCTACATAGTACTAGGTACCATATGTTTAAAAAATCAACAAATATTTCTCATTCTATAAAAGAGTAATACAATGGATGGAGTCTGGGAATTATGTGGTAAGTCAATGATTTAAAAATTCAGAAATATTTGCCTACGGAAGATAAACTATAGAAGGAAGATTATGGCAAATTAAAGTATATGAAAGTTTCACAATGAAAGAGGGATTCGGCCAGTGGTTCCTCTTGGATTTCAAAAGAAAGCAGTTTTATCACCCATATAGATAACAATTGCTGAGAACTAGGTGTATATAACATAATCTCATGAATTTACTGTTCATAGACAATTTCAAGCAAAGGGTGTCTGATCCTTTGGGATGATCTAGAGGCAACTCCTCTATTGCTTTAGAAATAAACAAGATAATTGCCACAGTCCTTTTTGACAACAGGACTCTGTTTCTATTTTCTTCATGTATCCTTTGATTTTTTCATTGTTTGCCCTTCTCTTGGTCACTTTTCCCATTTCTTTTAGATGATATACTTATGTAAAACAATCTAATCATTCACTCTAAAGCAGACCATCATTTTCAAACAACAAAAACATATATATCTTGATAAATCTTCTGAATATAATATGACTTCTTGCAAAGTTGAACAATAATAATGATAATTCACTTTGTGCCTTTATTTATAGAGAAATATTCCTTTCTCACTTAAGAAACTTTCATCTTCTTTGACTTTGAAGAATTATGTAAATTTCACATATTTTCTTTTATGTAAACTTTATTTTGAATTATAATACACTAATAAATTCAAGCTAGAAAATAGGTGTATGTGGTATATCTCAAAAATATAAGTATCATAAAATAGCTCCATGAGTCCCATAATATGAGATTCTGGAGAATTAAAGTTCAAAAACATCTTCTTCTTATGAATTCCGAGTGCCTAAAAGGAGAAATCATAATATACTGCATGAAAAGAAAACACAGCAGCCTGTAAATAGCTTCCAGTGTCCAATCAAGAAGTTGTCACTGATTCTGCTTATACTGAAAGTACTACAGTATAATTAAGTGATTTTAGACTTTGAAGTTAATTACAAAATAATTAGAGGAGGGAAGTTACAACATTTTGCAATTGTTGTTGAAGTTGCAGTGGTGGTAACTTGGATTTCTGCAAAGTTAGCCTTGAGATCAGTGGTAAGCTGCTCTATACAAATGAAGCTATATACTGTAATTAACAACCATATGCGATGTATTCATGATGTAGTTGCAGCAAAGATCAAAAAGAAACATGCATTGTACAGATTGACATACAAAGTCACAATTTTTGAAAAAATTTGTTTGTAGCTGCAACACATATTATTTGGTTGGTAGGTTAAGAGAAATTGCTATAGACCTGGAGTCAGATGCTCAGGTTTGACTCTGGCATTCTCCAACAGTATGACTAAGAAAGTGACTGAAACAACTATGACTTTTTTTTTTTTTCTTGTCTGTCAAATGTCGAAAAGGAGGCGCTGTGGAGGGAGGCACCAGCCTAACCTCATGATCTAACCTCAAAGTCTAATCTAGATGTGAGCATAAAATGTAAGAACACATGTGAAATACTTTTAAATATCTAAACACTCCCCGCAAGCAAATGTAAGATTTAATTGTGTTTAAATCTTGTCTAGTAGTATAACTGCCTAGCTGGGGAGTCCATTTCAAAATACTCATTAACTTTATGAAAGAAAACAATAGTTTCAGGATTTTTCATTCAAATATTCTGTAAGAATCAATATCCTTCTAAAGTAATGAAATATGGGGACAAGAGAATATTTTTAGGATTTTCCCCAAGGGGAAGACAAATAGTTTAGCTATATTTGATATAACAAGGCTGATAATCTAATATCCTGGTCACCTTGAACTAAATGGTGAAATTCATTAAGGTTGAGGAATTTCTTTGCTCATTAATATTTGTATTTAACCTCCATTTTTTAATCAAAAGATTCCAGCATACTTGAGACCTAACAAAATTACTTGATTTAAAATAAAAGTTTATAATCT
>NW_012114566.1:4135186-4139861 GCF_000951035.1 Colobus angolensis palliatus
ATATATTTCCAGGAAACCTGGACCCACTTGATAAAGTTTTCCCTAACTACTTCAGATATTCCACTTATTTCCAACAGTTTCCAACAGTTGTTGACATAAGAATAAGAAATTTGAGATTCAAATATCAATTGCCAAGTTTAAATTAAAATCTGTTACATTATACATAGCCAAAATAATAATACTACATTTATGTATGACCATTCTATCTGTACATAGAATGTAGAAGTAATACAAGTAGAATACTGACTGTATTCATAATTATGTCCTCCTTCTATCTGTATAATTTGCAGTGTGCCAGAAAAACCCTCCCTCTCTCCCAATTCCTACTCATGCTTCTTCTATAATATATCACATCCTGAAACTCATTAACATCATAACATGAATAAATCTTTTAATTTCCTTTTTTCCTCATATTAATACACAAAAGTGGAGAACTAGGTATTTATGTAAGGGGCAAGAGAGAGAGAAGGTGTTAAGGCACTCTTGTTTGAATGTAATTAAGACAAACTTTGCCATGTTGAAAGCTTTGAAAAGAGAAACAACTAATAAACCAAACAGAGTGCTCCTTAATATATGTAAGCATTCAGGCAGATCTTAACACTAAGTATTTCACTCCATGTGTACACAGGAATAAATCAGAATTTTAATTTTTTTACAAGGCTAACCCCAAAAGCCACCTTGGAAACAATTTAGGCTATTGGATTTCTGCCACCTCCAAATAGTATCTACTACATTAATAACGGTTATGGTTACTTGTATGTCCAAAGGAGGGATATCGTGTGATAAATACTTTCTGCTTGCTGGCAAACTCTTATTTTTTGTAGATGAATTCCCCAGAGGTTTCATACTAATTAAGCCTACCTTCGAAGATGAATTGGCTTATTTACAGTGCTGTGGCACTTAAAGACTGTAAGTTTTCCAAGGGCAGGATGATGTCTTAATAATTTTGGATTACTAGTGACTAGCATAGGGATGAAAAAAGTAATCATTAAATATTCACAAATTAATTCACTGAGGCATTATTTAGTATGTAATTTATTTACAACTTTGGCTTGTAGATAGATCCCAGGAAAGCAGAGAATGAGAGAAATGACTCCATTTTTAAAAAATGCCCATATGCTAATTGATGAAATAATTTATGTTTAGAAATAACTCCTACTAAGTGAAAGTTTGAAAATGGGAATTCCAACCAAGGAACAAACCTATAATAAGTTTAAGTCAGTAAATTAGCTAACTGTAACTAGTCTGCAGAAACAACACATTACCAGATGGAAGATATAAGAAATCTACAATGTGGGTGCCCAAGGAGCAATAATCTGTCTAGGTTGTAATCACCAAAGGGTCAAGAACACTTTGGAACTCAAAGGATTGGGTTCTTACAATGGAGATGGATGTCTTAAACCTGTGTAAGAGTTAGATTTGGTAGCTGCTAGTCACGTGTGGCTAAATTCAAATTCAAATTAATGACATTAAATTTTAATTAATTCAAATTAATGAAAATTAAAATTAAAGTAAAATAAAATTAAAGATCTAGTTCTTCAGTCTCACTAGCCACATTTCTAGTGATCATTAGTTGAATGTGCCTAATGGCTAATATATTGGAAAGATAGGACATTTCCATCCTCACATAAAGTTTTATTGGACAGTGTTACATCAGATCAAAGGTTTAAACTTACTTGTATTAGTATCACAATTTTGAATAATAGAATTATTATTGCTTTGTTTGAGAAGAGTAAATTCCTCCTCCTCCTCGCTCTCTCTCTCTTCACTTCCCCTCAATAATTTAGATAAACTCATTACTATTATATTGATACAGTATAACAGCACTTTTCAGTCTATAAAAGCTCCAATGGTTATCACATATTCTTTGATCTCTTGCTCCTTGTAACCATTTCTTCATATAGTATGTAAGATAATAAGAAAAACAACAGAAGTGTTAATTACCTATGCAATTAAAGTGCCTTATATGGGCACTAGTGTAACATTCTACTTCTTCATATATTCAGAGGCAAATATTTGTAAGTCTCAGCAAATCTTTTGTTTCAATCCGATATACTAGACCTCTAGGACCTCATCTATCTCAGAGTAAATAACACATTTTAAGTCCTGTTCAACACACACATACTTCTGGCATCCATTGCTGTAACAGTATGTATATTCACTTGTTATAGTATGTAAGAAAAATATATTACACATATGAGCCAAAGTCGATACTGTACCTGTGAAATGGTCACAATGAAGCTGTGGACTGAAATCTACGAATTGAAAAATACTGCAGTAGACCTCTTCTCTTTATAACAGAGACCATTAAAATTATTCAGTATATACCTGTTACTATAATTTTGTCCTCACTAAAATTTTAATTCTTTTAGTTATCTATTTATAAAGTAAGCTTTTGAAATGAACAAAACATTCTAATCAGATGAAGCAAATAATATAGTTTGCATTTGTTTTCTGAGACTTAGTAACACATTCTGCTTGGTAGGCCAATCTCCATTAAGATTGCTTTAGGGGTGATTCCTAATTAACTCTTGTAACTTATCTGAATGTTCTAACTATGTCGAAGTGATATAGTCTCAAGAAGCCTTTTCTGGGCATCTTATCAACTTCAGAATATAAAAACATACTGATACAATTGATTGACCATTCTTTATGCACCAACCATTGGCATTAGTTAAAAGAGAATAGTAATTTCCAGAGTTCTAGAACATTGCCCTGTCTCATAAAGACTGCGTCATAACCCAGCTGCTTGAGAAGTGTGACATCCCTGCTAGGGATAGAAATTCCTAATCATCTGTCATTAGACAAATGAGAGGAGAAAACTCCCTTAGTCTGCAGAAAAGCCTCGAAATGTTAATATTCTTTCCATTGGAAAGACAGACATAAGAGCTTTGTTAATGGATTTCTTTGTGATTTAATGCAACATATTAAAAGCAACACTCGTGACTCTTGAATAAAGAAGTGAATATTGTTTCTTGAAAATGGTCATTCATCATTAGTTATAAGAAGTCCGTTTGTCATTTGAAGTTTTAATTTAATTAGTGTCACATAGTTGAAGGTGGCCTTGTGTCAACTGTTGTAATGACACGCTATCTGTTCCTTCTACAGAGTAGGTTGCTAACAAGCATTTCAACTGGAACAAAATGATAATGAGAAAAACAACAGAAGTGTTAATTACCTATGCAATTAAAGTGCCTTATATGTGCACTAGTGTAACATTCTACTCTATTTACATCTCTAATGGCTATTAATCTTCACATGAAAATGTCTACTTCATTATTTATCACTCCACAGTTACATTATGGGAAGAGTTAAAGGCAGGCTGTATAGGATGTGGGCACCTAGCTTCAATCTAGCCAGACTATTTTTATAAAGTAGTCTACTCTTTCAGGCTCTCTGTATTAGTATGTTGTAATATAGACATGTTATACACCATACAGATTGCACTTTTGGAGGTCTACATATGACAGAAAAAAAGTTTTACTTCTCAAAATATTCTTTAAAGTCTAAATATTTCTTGTGTTTTTTATTAAAACACAAGTGCCCTTGGGGAAAAATATTGTAAGTTTTTAAGTACAGAACGCTCTAAAAATCGTAACACAGTTCTAATTGCCTTTGGAATATATGATGTCTAAATGATGATTATATGTTCCTTGAGATCAATTCCTCCTCCCTTTTCCGCTTCTGCACATTGCTCATTAAATGCTAGCTCAGTAAAGTGACTTTTACGGAAGGTATTTGACTCATCTCAAATGGTTGCATGTTCATCAGAAGGGTTATTGCTGTTGAGATCAGATTGCTTTTGAAAAATACAGTCCATTATTCATGCAGAAATTTTGCAGCATCTTGCCTAAAATGTTAAACAATGAATTTTGAAAATAAGATAGGACTTTGGAGATCTTTAAATTCTAAAACATACATTACAGAAATATAAATACAGCTTACTATGGTACAGATATACAAAAATGACTAACCCAGATTTTTGTTGTTGTCATTGTTTGGCACAGAGTAAATATTTTATTATTAAACCAAAAATTCATTTATGCTAAATGATTAAAACAAATTCAGTGTAATAACTTTGCAGCCAATAGTTTTAAAAAGATATAGATATTTTCCAATTATAAAATTATTCAAACACAAAATTATTCGTATCTGTGTGAGGAAAGGATATCTAATATAAATTCCTTTCCATTAAAACTAAATGCTACATTTTTGCTTTTCTATGCAGTCATGCAATAAAGCTTTCAGTGAATTCTCTTCCGGAGAGTACATATTTAGCATTCCCAAATTATGGGCCTGATTCATCATGGCATACATTAAAGTATGCATTAGAAATATGGTACTCATATAAATATATTTAGATTGTATTATTTTGAAATGTTAGCTGTAGCTGTAAAAAAAGATTATATAGCTTTTGAGTACCTACTATGTAACATTCAGTACCCTTAGGAAAAAATATTATGTTTTTAAGTATAATATGCTTAAGAAATTAAAACAGACTGGGTGCGGTAGCTCACATCTGTAATCCCAGCACTTTGGGAGGCTGAGGTGGGTGGATCACCCAAGGTCAGGAGTTCAAGTCCAGCCTGACCAATATGGTGAAACCTTGTCTCTCCTAAAAATACAAAAATGAGCTGGGTGTTGTGGCATGCACCTGTAGTCCCAGATACTTGGG
>NW_012114566.1:4140056-4208154 GCF_000951035.1 Colobus angolensis palliatus
AGAAAGAAAGAAAGAAAGAAAGAAAGAAAGAAAGAGAAAGAAAGAAAAGAAAAAAAATTAAAAGATAGATCAATTGTCTTTGGAACGCATGATGTCTAAATGATTCTAGGTTCATTGAGACCAAATCCACCTTTCTTTTCTCCTTTTGCAAGTTTTAATGGCATGGGCTTTACAAAGGTGGTTCTCTTTAAATGCTGGCTTACTAAAGTGACTTTTACAGAAGGTATTTGACTCATCTCAAACGGCTGTATATTCATCAGAAGGGTAATAGCCACTGAGATTAGGCTCTTACTTTTGAAAAATATAGTCCATTATTTACACAAAAATTTTGTATGATCTTGCCTAAATGGTTGGCACTTTTCCAGAACTTGTTTAATTCATTTATCACAAGTTAGCTTCTATTCTTTCCAGTGTATAAAGAGAAAACTTACACTTAGGACAGTTAGGGAAGAAAAAGCTGCTTCAAATCCACATAGCCAGTGAACGACACACTCAGATTCTTACACTCCAAGTTTACTTTAGGCTCCTGGAATTCTGGTATAGTTGTCTCTTGGTCTAAAAGACAATTATCCTGCCACATCTCTGTTTTTTTTTAAGAAGAGTTAAATACTTTTTGAAAAATATCAGTAATTACTAGGAAAAAGCATATATTTTCTTTTCAAAGAGTAAAAGATAACTGAACACCTTGTTATTTTTAGAGCTCAAGCAGACTTTGTATATTAGGAAGGGGGAATGCATCTTCCTGACCATTACGACTGGCTACTTCTCCCTTAAACTGTATTTATCATAGTGAATGGAGGTTATAGAAAGATAATTTGTTCTGATATAAAGTGCTTTCTCTAACCATTAGAGAAATATAAAATGGAATCAACTTCCGCCTGAGATTCCAATTTGCAGACAGTGAGACCCACAGTATATTTATGGACAAGTCAGAGGGTTGGCATTTGCTAGGGCTATAAAGGGCGTTTATTTGTACAGGGAAGGGATAATAACTTGGAATGACTTTGTAACTCTGGGTATCTATGTTTCCAACTTAGGGAGTTTTCAAAAATTCATAACAGAGAAAGAAAGAAAGATACTGCCTCAAGCAAGTAACACAGCCCACTTGTATTACATGGAAATTGGAGATATGCAAACTTGAAACAGCCCAAGATAAATATAACATTAATATTTCACTTGAAGCAGAAAATGAACAGATATTCATCAAAACTGATTTATTTAACAATGGAGTTGGGCAGGCTAAAGAACTGTCAAGGATGTTTGTGTCACTGTCATATGGCTGTGCTACTGAGCCTGTCTGGTAAACAGTAATCCCTGCTATTTGACCAGCAACACGTAAACAATAGGGTGGTTGTCTGCCACCAGAGCTTCTTTGAGTGATGCTTATGACTACTGTGATATTTTAGTGTCCACTGTTATTGTAACTTTAAATCTTCTTTTAAAAAATCTGAATGAATCAATTATCTAAATAGCCCTAAAGGGTGGTGCTAGAGCTCAAACAAACAGAAAAACTGCTCTTCCAAATCAAACTTTGGAAGACGTGTTAAAAGTGAGAAAGCAACATCAAAATGTTGAAACAACTGGACATTTAATTCAAGAGCAAATACACTGAGAAATATAAGTAACAGGGCTGTAAAATAATAACATAGAATGAAGCAAAAGTGTACTGTAATGGTTGTAGAATTAAATATTTTAAGAATACTCCATCTTTATATTCATTCTTACAGGAAAGTATAAATAACACAAATTTTGATTTACACAAGGTGTTAAAGAACAGATCTTGGAGACTGCACTGTATTAGACTAATATTTTTATGACAATTAAAGGACTTCATGAAGCAATAAATAATATAACTTAGGATCAGTTTCACAAACTATTTCAACCTTTTGTCCTCTATCATTTAGAAAACTCGGTAGAAGAGATAAAGAGAAAAGCCAAATCCAGAACTATTTGGGGACCAAGTAATGACAATTCAGGAAAAAAAGTACTTTTCTTCATTTCTATTAACTTCCAAATCTGAAATCTCAACTATAAAGCAAAAGCTAATGAATTCATGTTAGAAAATTTCTTCATTAAAAACATAGTCCTAGGTTATCTCTCTCTCTCTCTCTCTCTCTCTCACACACACACACACACACACACACACACCCTACAGTCATTTGATGATATTTCTATATATATACACATATGTGTGTATGCAGAAATACATACAAAATTTAATAACTCCATGCATTACTATTCCTAAAACCTGTTTTTTACACAAAATTGCAGTCTCTCTCAAAAGAAAGAATTTCCATTTGAACATTTATATCTTCCAGTTCCAATCTCAGCAAAACAATGATTTTTAAAATCCTTAGTTCCTTGGATTTAGGCTGTATTTTATGTTTACAAATATTATCACACACCTTTTTCTTTTTACCAGCAGGTGTGTTGGGTAGGTAAAAAGTACTTTCCATGTTATAAATGAGGAAAATTAGCCTTGAGTAAAATCTAAAGTCCTTCCCTTATTCATGAGATCCTTCTTCCAGAACTCTTACCCCCGATGAATTAAAGATTCTGAAGCTCACTGAATACAGGACTCCCTGTGCTCAAAAGCAACCTTTTCAGAGAGGCCTTCTAGAACCACCTTATCTAAAATAACATTTCCTTCATGTTGCCTGCTCGGTTACTGATTTCTCCCATTATCCTGATTTATTTCTTTTTAATATTTTCACCGTCCTTACGTTATACATTTACTTGTGTTTATGTTATCTCATCTTTCCCCTTGCAACATACCTTCCTTGTCTAAATGCGTGCGCACACACACACACACACACACATATACACAGACATACACCCCATACAGACATACACACAAGCTCCATGGGGTAAGAACCGTGTTTTTTCATTTAATACATTTAATACATTTCATTTAATACAGAGAGTGGAGAATAGAGTCTGGTACTCATTAGACCCTCAGTTAATGACTGAATGATCTGTCTTTCTTAAGGTAATAAGGTTAGAGTAGCTAGAGCTTTAAACTCAGTTCCTTGACCCCAAGTTCAAGATTTCCTCTACTGCCTAGCATAGAGCTGTCGTTCCCTTGAGGCATTGGACTGGGAAGAGTATGAAAATATGTGGTGCAGTGATAAAAGTATATAAAATCTTTTCTTACTGACTTAATTATAATTTATATGTCTCTAATATGTACTTTGTGGCTGACTAATTAGGGATACAATCTTTTGTCTTCAATCAAAACAGAAATTTCACAATTTTATGAGCACAAACACCTGGCTTATCTACCATAATCCATCTTCCTCACAGACAATATTCTAACCAGTGAAGGATTTTCATTTAATCACAATACAAGGTATACATTTTTTAGATTCATGTTTGAAATTAGTAGCAGCTGTCCACTTCAATATTTTAGAGAGAATTCCACTTAAATGTTGTTCTATTTTAAAATTAAAAACTCAAAATATCTATCAGGATAGTTTCAGGACGCAGAAGACTTCCTTTTAACCTGTTTTGTTGAAAAGTATGTTGTGTTGGTAAAATATTTGAAATTTAAATGATGGATTTCCACTGCCAGAATAAGTTACAGCTTTTATTTACTCAGCTTGCTATTCCAAAACCCTGTGTGCCTGCTCAGTGCATAAACTACTCGCAGACTCTCCACTGTGGCCTAACAATATTTTTGGTGAGTCCTCTATGAATATTCTAGCAAATAAAAAAGGCTTTCTTTCTGTAAAAAGAATGACCTTAACTCTATCTGTGTTTCAATTTTTGGTCCTGTAAGAGAGGGAGAAGTAGTTTTATACTTTCCAGTTGACTTTGAGCTAATATATTATTTCCCTTTGAACATTACAAACAAATTTTCTTATAAGAGGCATTTTTCCTAGTAAGTCATAAATTAATGGATCAGATACTTAGAGAATTTCCAGTCAACTGCGCACACTTAAACATTTTGGTTAACAAATACATAGGTAATATTAGAATCACATACAGAAAAAAGAAATGCAAAAGATGCACAATTTCCCCTCTTTTCTCCGGAAGAGTACATTTATTTACTCCATACGGAATGGAAATTTTCATCAACATACGCCCTACCCTCTCTGTGTACCTTAATAATAACAGTTATGGCAAATAGGTAAAATGGATCATGTTTATTAAGGCTTCATCATGTATTATGAACTGCACTAAGTACTTCATACAACAGTTTGGGGGAGGTGAGTATTGTCATAATAATATGGAAGATTGCTGATTGCCTTAGATCTGTTCTCCAATCCCTCCAGGCCACACGGCCATTCACATTTCTTTCTCCCTTTTGCAGCCCTATGTGACCATGATGCTAAGTTCCCAAAAGTGTGAGCAGATATTATGTACATAACTGCTCAGGCATCTCCTAAAAATATTTACTCTAGACTCACCATTCCTTTCTGTCTCAGTGTCAAAAAATGGAAATGACTGAAGTGACCTGAGGTATCGTATTGAGAATGGCAGAGCTCCCTCCAGCTTAGTACCTGAATGACTTCATAGAGCTGAGCACACCTATCTGCCACAGACTGTTACGTAAAAGGGAAATTTACATTTCATGTGAACTCCTGTAATTTAGGGTTTGCTCGTTACAACAGTTTAGCTTTTAGTTTCATGCATACACTTGATAATACACCTGAAGGTGAGAAAAGCATAGTTACTTGCTCAAGATCACACAGGGTATCCTACACATAGTATATCTTCAGTTAAAAAAAAAAAAAAAAAAAAAAAACCCACGCCACTTTGAGTAATTGACCAAGGACAGATCAAAAGTAGACCTGGTGGAATGTAATATGGATTTTCACATTCAGATCTTTAAAATAAATCCCATACTGTGTGTTTCTAAGTACTTCAGGAGAGCGAATAGCCAAATAAACTAGATCATCTTGATCTATACATTACTGCATTAAAGAAAGCCAGAACCTCCTAAAACTATCAAAATAATTAATCTTTGGGATGACATAAATTTTATTTCATATCTGTTCTACGATGTGTCTACCTCCATTATAATTGTCTTAGCTCCTTAGCCTCAGCAGTTAGCACTGAAACTCATACACAGGTTATTCTTGATGAATATGTTTTCTTTTAAAAGAAATGTTAATACCTCTAGATAGCTACGGTTCAGTATACAAATTTTAAAAACCCAAGAAGGCTAACTTTGAATAGAAAAGTAGGGTTATAATAGCTTTAATTTGATTATAATTATCTAACTTTTTCCAGAATTTTTTAAAGTTATGACTTAATAATCATCATCTTGGCTTTTCTAGAAATTAATTCCTTAATTTTAAGTTATTTTAATTTCAATTTTTTTTCTAAATGAATATCTGTGAAAGACAAAATGTTAAATGACTTTAAAAATGAATAATATTATGAACACTGACTTGCTTAAACTTCTGTAAGAGTTATATTCATATTAAAAATAAAATCTAAATTCTATTGACTTTTAGACGTATTATCTAGCCAGGGCAATATCACACTACTTATAAGGAATAGTTTTGTTCGTTGGTATTAAAATAGCATTGAGTTTTATTTAATATCTGCATTTTTATGACAGATAACTAGGT
The DNA here is from genome assembly GCF_000951035.1 of Colobus angolensis palliatus. NCBI lineage: Eukaryota > Metazoa > Chordata > Mammalia > Primates > Cercopithecidae > Colobus > Colobus angolensis. Next base: position 4,145,636 of record NW_012114566.1, read on the forward strand.
ATGCAAATAGGTAATTAAGGAAGTAGACACTACGATTCTCAAAGATTTAACTCTATACCATTATTTATTTGTTTGTTTGTTTTTTAAAGGACAAATAAACCTAAAGTCTCCTTGTGCTTAAAAATAAAATAAAATAAAATCACACTCCAGATAGGTCTTTCAGGGAATGATCTCAGTTCACAAAGTAAAGGTTCTTCTAATTCAGACCTTCTAGATGGAGGCTGGAACTTTCTGGATAGGTTGTGGAGGAGGTTCATTTTACCTCACCCCATACAATGATCACCAGTTGTTAAACTGTAGGAGGGATCCAGTATATTCTTATAATTGCTGCCTTGGTATCCAATTTAAAGTTAAGTTCAACAGTCATACCAGAAGCAGGGCTTAGTCACCTTTGTACATAGTTCCTGAGACTCTGCCTCCTCTCAGTTCCTCAGTGTTGTCAATCTGGATATCCACCTTATAAACTGCCTCCTGGTGACCACCTTACCCATGGGACAGCTAGATATAACCTACTTGACTTGCTCCACTGACCCTCATGGATTGCACAACCCTCATGGACTGCACTGATCATGCCATTGTGACGACCTCTCAGTCACCATGTGACCCCATAGAGCTGGAGCCTACTTACTCTAAACCTATCAGTTGGAACTCCCCAAAGGAAACCTGCTAGGTAATGCCCCAGACTTCAATAAAGGCTTAGCCCCTTGGATCTCTCCCTCTCTGTCTTGCTCTCCATCCACGGGATCTGGTTGAACATGTATGTTCTGGTTGGGCCCCCCTTTCTCGTTGGCCCTGCAAGGTGTGCTATGCTCACATCTTTGGGATGCTTCTGTTATTGCATGTGTTTTATTGTGTTGTCTCCTCTGTGTCTCACCTGAGTGGCCAAACCTGACTTCTTCTTTTATCAGCGTTCTCCTAGAGAGTGGCTATCGTGGTAGATATAAGCTGGACACAGGTCAGAAAAGAGCCATGCGGGTACATGCAAGTACAGATGTTCTGCAAATTATGATAAGGTTACAACCCAATAAAACCATCATAAGTTGAAAATGTTATAAGTCAAAATTGCATTTAATACACCTAACCTACTGAACAGCTCAGCTTAACTTAGCCTCCCTTAAACATGTAAGAACACTTACATTCGCCTACAGTTGGGCAAAATTATCTGAAAAAAATCTATTTTATAATAAAGTGTTTAATATCTCATATAATTAACTGGATACTATTCTGAAAGTAAAAAACACAGAATGATTGTTTGGGTATTTGAAGTACAGTTTCTACTGAATGAGTATTGCTTTTGCACCATCATAAACTCAAAAATATTTTAAGTCAAACCATCAATAAGTCAGGGGCCATCTGTATAAACAAGTTTCTTCTGAGAGGAAACCTGGTCCTGGGTCAGACACTTGGCCATTAGACCATCCACCAAGATAAAGAAGTATCCCGGCTGGGCATGGTGGCTCACTCCTGTAATCCCAGCACTTTGGGAGGCTGACACAGGCAGATCACCTGAGGTTGGGAGTTTTAGACCAGACTGACCAACATGGAGAAACCCCATCGCTACTAAAAATACAGAATTAGCCCTATGTGGTAGCGCATGTCTGTAATCCCAGCTACTCGGGAGGCTGAGGCAGGAGAATCACTTGAACCTGAGAGGTGGAGGTTGTGGTGTGCTGAGATCACACCACTGCACTCCAGTAGCCCGGGCAACTCCATTAAAAAAAAAAAAGAAGTATCCCTGGAAGGACATACTGCAAACATCCATGACCAAATCTCCTGGAGTCCTGTCAGGGCAGAGTTATAGTTTACATCCACTCTATAGAAAAATATCAAGACCAAATTATAAAACAAATAATACAATAAGGTGATTTTGAATTTTTATTTGTTGGAAAACATTGGTAATAAAATATCAACAATTGTTACTTAAAATTGCAAAATACTAGACATTTAACAAATATTTATTTGCCAATAAGAAAAGAGGACATTTCTTATCTGACCACTTACTCTAGGAAACATTTGACTTTAAAAATTCTGACAGTAAATTTTTACTGGGGCTTTACATTCTGAATACTAAGACTACTCATGAAAATATGTATGTATTTCTTAAGCTTCTGAAGGCTAGTGCACAAGGGGAAATGATAGGATATGATACATAACTAGTCTGACATTTATAAGAATAAAGAGTTTATTATGGCTAACTAAACAAAGTGTTAATGAGTGAGAAGTAACATTAATACGAACACCCAAGTGAACCGTATTTAAGAATGTTCTCATGCATAGAATGGTGGATTTACATCTATCAGAATGTGAAAAGAGAGAAAAACTTACATTCAGCTTTCGGTAAGACTCATATTTTGTAGAAAGAAAATACTTTAAAAAATATTGTCCGCGATGATTAAATCAAGGCTCTGTTAATACACACAGAAAACAATTCAGGGCCAGGATCTCATGTTTAATATTTTTTTTGGAGTAATGGGATGCTTCAATTTTCATTACAGAGATTTCATCTAAAATCTAGGCCAAACCACATCAGTTTCTCAGGAAACTGTTTCTAGCCACATTTCTATGATTTGGATTCAGGAATTTCTCAAAGGTACAAGAGCCTTCAGGGACATTTGCTTTTTACATTTCTCTTTCTATAACACTCAGAAGCATTTCAAATGTTGATTTTTATCTCCAAATCCCCATAGTAAGATGAAATATAAAATATTGATTATGTTCAGATCTCCTCTTTATATACCTGATGATGAACTGTTCTGATTATTTAACCAAACCATCATTGATATTCTAAATACTAATAATGTTAGATCACACAAGATTTTCGGCTTAGACTTAAATGTTACAGATGTAAACTATTATTTTCTTGGGCTACCTTTTGTTGAGCAAATATATTTATTCTAATACAAATTGAAAATTAACGGGCTCAATCCAATATGATTTGTTTTCACTAAACCTTGCTAAAACTTTTAGAAGGCTGAGGTGGGAGGATCATGTGAGCTGCAGGAGTTTGAGGCTGCAGGGAGCCATGATTGCACCACTGCACTCCAGCCTGGGCAATGGAGTACAATGAAGTATTCCACTGGAGTAAGGAGCAAGACTTTCTGTCTCTGTCTCTGTCTCTCTCTCCCTTTTTTTTTCCCCCCCGAAACAGAGTCTTGCTCTTGTTGCCCAGGCTGGAGTACAATGATACGAACTCGGCTCACTGCAACCTCCGCCTCCTGAAGGGATTCTCTTGCCTCAGCCTCCCAAGTAGCTAGGATTGCAGGCATGCGCCACTGTGCCTGGCTAATTTTTGAATTTTTGGAGAGACAGAGTTTCCGCATGTTGGCCAGGGTGGTCTCGAACTCCTGACCTCAGGTGATCCGCCTCCCTCGGTCTCCCAAAGTGCTGAGATTACAGGTGTGAGCCACCACGTCTGGCCCCTGTCTCTTAAAAAGAGAAAACAAAGTACATCAATGAATTAATTTAATTATTATTTTCTTAAGTAGAGGTCAAATTCTCTTTCTCAAACTTTGTATGGCTACAGCATAAATATGTCTACTCTTTTATGTTCTGTTTACATGAGGGACTATTTTCATTGTAATTTTTAAGTTAGCAAAACAAAACATGCATTTAATAGATGTTCTTTTCTTTTTGTGGCCTTTAGATTGACCATGTCTTAGAAGGACAAGAACACACACACATATACACACACACACACACACACACACACACACGCCCCTTAAAACGGTGTTGAGAAAGATAGCTGGATTTTGATCTTAGACCTCTGGGTTCTAACGCTAATCTTTCCCCCAAGGCAAACACCTGGTTTAACCCCTCAGCCTTACTGCTGCTCAGTGCCTCGTTGTTAGAAGTGTTGATGGTGTATTCTCACAGGACGGGGATTCTATCTATAGAAATCACTAGGTATGCAATACATGGAAATATTCTACACGCAATACTGGACCTGATTATAGAAGGTCTTTGATTAACAGGAATCCCATCTTCTGAAAGCTTCAGTTAAATTTTAATTATGTCTGAGTTTCTCTTTAACATGAGTCAAAATGCAAAAAATAAAAAATAAATAACATTATAATGGGTGTATTTGTTTAAAAGAAAAGTCCAAACCATCTTCTTCAACGTTTACCCACCAAAAAGTTATTTAATATAGGGAATCATGATCACAAGGAACTATCAGGCTTTAACCAAAGATGTTTCACTCATATCTAGAAGAGCTTACTTCCTAAGATATGACAGGAACTATTATAATAAAGAAAATTTTATTTAAAGGATGTAGGAAAGCTTTTATAAAATCAAAAAGTAATTATAAATTCCTTTCTTTTGAAGAAAACTTTATACTGGTAAAAATTCTTTTTGATGGCTCTCAACAAATATTTACTAAGCTCAAAACTATGGGTCACTACTGGAAATGAGTAGATAAGCTAAAGACATGGCATGTTCCCTGACATTATGACATTTGCAAAACTGTGGGAAAGGTAGACATTAATCAAATCATCAGGTAGATAATGTAGGTTATAAATTGAGCAAGGTTATCTTTAAAAAAAAAAAAAGCCTTTGCATTGCAGGCATGGGTCTGAAGCTGAAGACTGTAGGCATGATGAAGGCAAAGGAAAGGGCAGAGAGCTCGGTAGGGAGAGGAAGGAGACTGTCCTCAGAGAGGCCCAAAATCGAGTGTGTGGGGGAGTTTGTGCTAATATTTAGTAGGTGGAAGCTCAGGGGTTTCCATTGTTTTTTTTTTTTTTTTTTTTTTTTTGAGTCGGAGTCACGCTCTGTAGCCCAGGCTGGAGTACAGTGGCCGGATCTCAGCTCACTGCAAGCTCCACCTCCCGGGTTCACGCCATTCTCCTGCCTCAGCCTCCCGAGTACCTGGGACTACAGGCGCCCGCCACCTCGCCCAGCTAGTTTTTTGTATTTTTTAGTAGAGACGGGGTTTCACCGTGTTAGCCAGGATGGTCTCGATCTCCTGACGTCTCGATCCGCCCCTCTCGGCCTCCCAAAGTGCTGGGATTACAGGCTTGAGCCACCGCGCCCAGCCTTCCATTGTATTCTTAAGGTGAAGTCCGAGATTTGGTGAGTAAAAATGGTTAATAAATTATATATATATATATAATCATTCTTAATGATTTCCTAGTGATTAAAATTGTTTTGAATATAGGCTACTTTATTTCTCACAGCAAATATTAATGATAATTTCAAGGAAGAAATCTCACTTTGGGTGTTTTCCCCAAGCAACAATGTGTTGCTACAGAGAAATCGTATAAAACTTAAAGCAGAGGTTTAAAAAATTGATCTTGTTGTGTTTAAAGTGTTTGGATTTTTCTCCACGATATTTTCGTGTCCTCAGAGAACTATCACTTCCAACATGAGTGGTGATAGGATAAAAGTGGGAGAGAGGCCGGTCATGGTGGTTCACGCCTGTAATCCCAACACTTTGGGAGGCCAAGTTGGGCGGATCACCTGAGGTCAGAAGTTCAAGAACAGCCTGGCCAACATAGTAAAACCCTGTCTCTACTGAAAATACAAAAAATTATCTGAGCGTAGTGGCAGGCGCCTGTAATCCTAGCTACTCAGGAGGCAGAGGCAGGAGATTCGCTTGAACCTGAGAGGCGGAGGCTGCAGTCAGCTGAGATCGCATTGCACTCCAGCCAGGGCAACAAGAGTGAAACTCCTTCTCAGAAGGAAAAAAAAAAAAAAAAAAAGAAGGAGAGAGAAAGAGGATGTGGGGAGAGCCTGTCATTGATTAAATATTGAGTCGAGGCTCCAGCATTTCTTCCCCACACTCGCCTCAATGAGAGAGACATTTCCATTGCAAACAAGACCCTGAGAACTTGAGAAAACTGTGCTGGCTGTAACTCTCCCTGTCATGAAATGATGGGTTTTTCATAAATTTACTATTTAAAAGAGTCTTTGTCTGCTGTGAGAGAAAACCAAAGAGAAAACAGTGCTGTCAAGGCTATTTCTTTTACATTAGCTAAAAGGATTCATTCAAAATATTTAAATAAGCCAGTCAGCCAAATAAAACTTAATAGTTACTGGTTTTCAGTGGATACCTGTCAATCAGGATGTGCTCAGATTCCCAGCTCCTCAATGTTCAATATCATGGCCATGATAGAAAAAAGTGGGAAAATATTCCACCATGTGCGGGGCTTAAGTCAATGGTATATATATAATGCAATATTTATTGAATTTAGTTTTTAAGCAAAGCTTGCCTACTTCTAACCTAAAGTGTTTACAAAGAACACATAATATTTATTTCTGAATTCTCAATTGAAGTATGCCATGTCAAGATAGCATTTTAGGTATGACAGGCAACTCTTCAGTGGAAGAATTCAATTCTATTTCACTCTTATCTACTTGAGATATGAAAATCAAGAGAAAGTTCTAGTAGAACTTTCTAGTAGAACTCAAATTGATGCTGGAAAATCTTGAAAACCAATGGCAAATTTGGTTACAAATTTCTGTATATATGTGCATATATATGCAGACCTGCAGTCAATGTGTTGGCTGTAAGGAAAACAGAAATTCAGATTGAGTAGGAAAAAAGTGTTCTTTCTTGCCAGTAGCCTCATCTATAGCGCATCCTAGGGAAAGAAATAGAAACAGCAGTGGAATATGCCTGGCATTTTTACACCGGATGATCGTGGTTACTCAAAAGCTCCTTTGAGGACCAGAGAGTAGCCTTACATTTCCTCTGGTATGAAAGTCCGACAACAGGGGAAGAATAAGTAAAATATAAATATATAACAGTTGTGTTATGCTGAAACAGAAGGTATTTTCTTTTTGATTTTCACAGAGAGGATGCCCACTCGAACCATACAGCTGCCATTTTGGGCTGCAACAATGAGGCCAGTGTAGAAGGAGAATAAAGAAACTGGTGCATTTGGAGTCGGACAAAAAGTTCATTCATGGCTCTTTTAGTCTGGAAGATTCTGAAACTTCGGTAACATAGTAATTCCTAAATAAGAATAAGGCAAGTGGATTTTAATAAAGGGCAATACCAGTGATTTCAAAGAAAGAGAAATACTGCAAGGTGCTTCATCGTGAAAAGCAGTCCCATGAAGAGAAAGATTCTGTCAGAGCACCCTTATCAAAAATAGGCAGAGTTGAGAATTGCCATTTCTTTGTAAAACAAAAGGCCCTGACTAAAACCACTTAAAACCAATGGATTTCAACAGAACTCACTTAACTCTCCCCTTCATGAAGTGATGGGGGGAAAGGATAATATTTTTTAAAAACATCCCTGTGTTTCCTTTTTTTTTTTTTTTTAACTTCATATTCATTTTCCATTGTGATTTTTAGCCCAGTCATTAAACAAAACTGAAATCCTGGGTTTGGTTCCAGAAAGGATCTCAAGACAATTCCCTTTCTGATCTCTAACTGACTGCCTCAATTGTGACGGCAATGGTAAACCGGTGGGGAGAGGACTCGAAAGGGTAAATTCACCTCTGTTTTAGGTTTTCAAAAGCTTTTTGCTCTCCTTGATGATAGAGCTCATAAACTGCCACACACACACACACAAAGTGGAAGTATCTGTAACTCCTTATAATAAAATGCCTTCAAGAGGGCTGTTTTGAGGCTCCCTTTCTTTTTAATTTTTTCCCTTTCTTTTTGCTATTGTCACCCAGCTGCTTTTATAGGAAAAAAAGCAGGTCAGTGTGCTGGTTGGCAGGCTTCCCTCCCCTATCTCTTTGTCTGATTCCCTTGGTGATGGTGACTTTTCTCTTTACTTTTTTTGGTCAGTGATAGAAGAAGGAGGGTTACTTAAAATATTCAAACTTAAGTGCACAATTCATGCTCAGCATCTCTCTCCTCCACCCTGTCACTACGCTTGCTCTAGGCAATCAACCTTAATAGAAAAATAAATAAATCAGTGAAAAAAAAAAATAAGCATCATTTCTGTGCTGAAAACAAGTCAGGGTTGGGGATGTTATCAGAATGTTGCCTTAAGGATGGCAGTTTCAGTTTCTTGGGCCTGACCCTTTATAAAACCCTTTTACCTGTAAACCCTGTGCTTCACATAAAATTTTAGTGAAAAGGATTTCAGAAATCTCAAATTAACAATATCAGCAACAACCATGGATACTTTTTATCCACATTTTCAAATATATACAATCAATATATTAATTACAGTGTGAGGTTTCCAGTTTGTTACTTCCTACCTTCCTTCCTTCTTCTTTCTTTTCCTTCCTTCTTTCTTCCTTTTTCTCCCTTTTAATGTTTAGATACTAGGAGTCCATAGTGTAAAAGACTAAGAAAATTGAAGAAATTTTCATCTTTGCCTGGAAGTAAATTTTTTTTATTTCTAATGATTAAATACAGAGTATTGATCCTGCTAATTGCATAATTTAGATTTGCTTTCAGATTGAGATATACATATATATAAGAATTACACATAGTTACATGTATAATTGCTTCTATTCTCCTTCTATTGCCTTTCTACTTACTATTTATATTGTCTCAAATCACATATTAATCCAAGTAAGAAAATTAACATTTAGTGAAATAAATTAAGAAAATTAATAATATCTTGATTGGTTAGATATTTAATTTTAACCTATGCTTTCCAAGTCTGGTTTCTATTAAGGACAAATTCATGTAAGTCCAGAAACAGTGATTTAATTACATTTAAATTTATACTAATTTTACCAACCTTAATACAGTTTTAACAAATATATACTGAGTAGTTTTATGCGTACAGTATCATGCTAGGTTTTATAGGCATTCAATTGCCTAATCTCTCCATTTCTTCAAGGAAATTTGCATCTTTAGATAGAGTTAAGGGTTATTTTTGCCTAGGGTTTATAGACACTCAATTGCCTAATCTCTCGGTTTCTTCAAAGAAATTTGCATCTTTAGATAGAGTGAATATTTACTTTTGCCTGCCCAAGTCCACACATCATTGCATCTTCTGACCAGTAGCCTTGGTTTTCCTTTGGTCCCTGTGGTCTTGTATAAAAAGCCTAGGATAATGCTTTCATCTCTTCAGCTTCAGGGTTTTGTTTAAGGATGCACATACAACTTAAATTTTGCAATAAAAGTTAACGTTAGGATTAACAGTGAGATTATTGACACAAAGACATTCTCTTCCATGTAAAGTCAACAACAACAACAACAATCTAATAGAATGTAGATGCCTGGAGATGCTGGTGTTAAGTTTTTCCCTCTCATCAAAACCAACCTCAGAAGGAAGATGACCCCGAGAAACCAGACATGAAAAGAAACCACTGAAAATGTGTTCTGAGATTCTAGATCCAGATACACCTTAAGCCATAAATCCTAGAATTTCAGATACATGATCCACTCAATTCCTTTTCATGCTTAAACCAGTTTGGATTGAGTTTCTGTTATCTGATTATTAAGTAGGAAAACAGGGCAACAGCATACATTACTCTAAATCAGAGGTCCACCAAGTGTGGTTCATGGATTACAGCAGCAGTAGCATCACCTAGGAACTCGATAGAAATGCAAATTTTCAGGCCCCATCCCGGATCCACTGAACCAGAAACTTTTGGACTGGGACTGAGCAATCTGGGTTTAAACGAGACCTCCTGTTTTGCACACTCAAGGCTGAGAACTATGTTCCGACTCATTTGTATCTAGAAAAATGAATATAAGGCTAGACTAGATTCTTCTTTTCCATTGATGTTTCAGTCGCATTATGTAAACACCTTCAGTTGAAAATCTAGATAAGATTCAGAATAGACATCAGATTTGAGTAGCCAATGAAAGGAGAACCAGAATGTGGCAGGAAGAAGGGAAATGTTGCCAACACATCAGGTTTCCCTGGACATTTACAAAGTAAAATGGAATAGTTCATTTATGAAGGTATATCTTAAAGATTGGATCATATCTATATCTTGGCCTGGAAATATTTTACTTGTCTCTTCAGTTAGAGAAACTGCTGACATTCAGAAAAGCAATTGTGAGTTAAGAAAGAGTCGGACTCAGGGAGATCTTTTAAAAGTGAATAGAATCAATAGAAGCCAAGGGTTCAAATATTGGAAACATAAAATATGTCACTATGAGGCCATGTGTGGGTGGCTTAATGGAGGTAAAGCCAAGAATCAGGACTGAACCAATGAAAAATTGCTTTTAAAAAAGGTCCACATTTGGCAGGTTCTTTTGCCCTCTGCAAACTGCTATTTGCAATCTGAGAGTGCTTTTATCTTATCTGTGAGCAACAACACTTAAGCAACTGACATCTGTTTCCATCTAGCCAGAGAACCTCTTGTCATCAATGAACTAATGACATAGACAGTTCCAAATGACTGTCAGATCTGCCAGGAATCAGTATTTTTCAGGCTTCAGTGATCTCCTCTGTCCAGAAGAACAACTCCTGTATGTCATGAGGGTACTGACATCTTCTCTGACCAGCAGTTTATTTTCTTCTCTTAATACAGCATCAACTGCATTAAGTTCATGGTGGAAATCAAAGCTAAAATAGTTATTTTAAAACATCATGATGTAAATGCTGTAAACCTTCTTAGAATTTGAACATGCTCAGGGCATGAAAGAGAAATTATTATAACATTAAACACAATTCCAAATGAGATTAGTACATTTTAATATGATCTAGGGACCCAGAACATATAAATATTTTAAATTGAGTCTTGAGTTTTTGAAATGACAATGCAAAGTAATTAAGAACTTGGGTTTTCTGTTAGAGTCATGCTGCTTGAGATCACATCTCAAATCCTTACTTTCTAGTTATAACAGATAACCTCTCAAACCTGTTTCTTTGTCTACAAAATCCTAATAATGAAAGCAATTGCCAAGAACCACAATGAATCAGTGAATTAATACAAACAAGCACCTTACATGTGGTCCAACACTTCATAAGAAATAATAAATCATTAACAATAATAAAAATGTGTGTGGTTATTTATGCTGTTTCATCCTTTAGACAAAATGCAAAATAAAAACCAAGAGGTGACAAGTTATAAATAATTTCAAAATCTCCCTTCCTTTTTTCTTTACCATAAATTATTACATACTTAAAAATAGAAAAGAACAGGCTGAGAGGACTCTAAATAATCATCCAGAGCAGTTTTATACATTTTAATGGCTGCCTAGAAAAACAGAAGGACACTTTGTTAGTGTCAGGCAAAAATGCATGACATGTTCTCCCTGCTACCATCAGAGCCAAGTAAGGTCCATTACTGTCTTATGATTCATGGATTCTTTTAGAAATTTAGCACATGCTAATTGAACACCCACTGTGTGCTGTCACTGCACAGGCTCTAAAACCAAACCAATGATTGTCACTTGTAATTGTCCTCAGCTAAACTCGCAATAAGATCATTTGTCTGATAGAAGAGATTAAGTATCAACTATATTTCTGTATAAATTTTTTATTGCAGTGTCAAGTAATTTTAAATGTGATCTCTGACTCCCCAAAGCACAATTTAAGGGCACTTGCAGTATCTTATAGCTTTTAGTGAACTTAACTTTCCTCCACTATACTGTACTAGAATCAAGTATAATGTCTATGTTTTTTATATTCACTGAAACTAGCTCAAAGCCTGTGCACAGTGGGTGCTGAATAAAACTTCTATTCCATTGAAATCTACCTGTGAAAGCTATAAGCAAAGAATACATATATATATGTGTGTGTGTGTGTGTGTGTGTGTGTGTGTGTGTATAAATGCCTAAGAACATGTTATGTTGCCTTTCTTACGTGAGCAACTTAGTGGCCTGCTTATCAATTATTCCTTCTTCTTACTGTTACAATGGAGTGTGTGGATAGAGAGAGCATTTAGGCAATGATCTAGAGTTCACTAAGACTCAGTTTAATTCTTGGGTCTTTCTAGGCCAAGCTTATCTGCAAGCCATGGCTCTGTAGGCCACAAGCAGCCCGAGAGAGCTCTGAATACAACCCAACACAAATTCATAAACTTTTTAAAAACATTATGAAATTTTTTTTTTTTTTTTTTTTTAGCTCATCAGCTATCATTATTGTTGGTGTATTTTAAGTGTAGCCCAAGATAATTCTTCCTCCAATGTGGCCCAGGGAAGCCAAAAGATTGGGCAGCCCTGATATATGTAATTACCATTAAACTACTTTCTATGCTATAATTTCACCATGTAGAAACTTGAAATTATACCATCAACTGTTATGAAAAAGAAAGAGAGAGAGAGAGACAGAGAGACAAAGAGCCAAAGAGAGAGAGAAAGGCAGAAATTATGGCTATGCAAAAAAATAAAATATTATTTGAAAGAATTTTTAAAAGAAAAAACAGTGCAACTTGATTCACGATATTACTATTTTGTTTTACAAAGAAAGAATCTAGTAATGAGCTAGATTTTTGCACCATGTCTTATCGTGTGATGCAAAATTATACAAGAGGTCATCTGGCCTGAAACACCTTCTTACTTTTCATTAATATTGACTCTTTTTGTTTGTTTGTTTTTGTTTTTTAGCTCTGAAATACAGTGCATTTTCAAGTGTTTCTTACATAATTACAAACCCTGGACAAACAACAGTTTCATCCAGAATCAGTTATCAGTTAACTCTATAGCAATCTTTTAACACCTGGCATATGAGTGGGTTTTGGGTGATGCTCAACTGAGACAAAGACATGGAAGTCTTCCTAGTAAAAAGAAAACCTGGAGAGAAGATAGAGGATTTGAAGGAAAGAAGGAAACTTTAGTTATTGTCACTTGTATCTAATGGACAATTGACATTGTATTTGAAAGTATCTAGGAATTATACCTGGGTAGACAACCGGAATAGGCTACTGCTTGAGGTTTTTTTCATCTTTCTTTACTGCTTTAGCAGTGTAATCAATTTTGTACAAGACTTTTAAATGCATCAGAGTCCTCATTATCACTATCATTATCACCAACAGGAAGCAACTTTTGAGGGGCTTTTAGTGTTAAAATTTATCTTCCTATAAAATTATTTTTGTAAGACACTCAGGGAACTTAAAAACAGTTTATTAAATAAGTATACTTTCAACTGGTCACTCATAGTACCTTTTAGAGCAAATATATGTAAGAACAATTATACTGGACTGATCCCGGAAGAAGTAATTAAAACAAGAGGAACTGATATGCCATATTAAGCTATTTCACTGGTCGTAGGAGAAAATACACACATAGAATTGACAAAGTAACACAACTTTACAGATATTTAGTAGGGCTCCCAATCAAAATACAGGGAGCCCAGTTAAATCTGGATTTCTGATAAACAACTCAGAGTATTTTAGTATGACTATGTCTCATACAAAGTATAATTATTGCTTATACAAAAAACATCGTTGTTTATCTGAAATTCAAATTTAGCCGGGTGTTCTGTTTCATTATTTTTTAGTTTTGCTAAATCTGCCAGCCCTAATACTCAGTCACTTAATCTTTATATAATTCAATGAGGTGAATAATATTATCTTCCAGTTCTTTATAGGTTATATGAGACATAAAGAATGAATATTTATTCTAAAGTCATACAGTTAGTGTGTGGTAAATCTAGATAGTTTGGTTCTAAAGCCCTGTCTTAACTGCTATGCATACTGTGTCCTTAGGTTATCAATATTTCTCTTTAGCAGCACATAAAGTTTTCTTTTTAGCAGATGGTGAGTTATGGTCAGACAAACTTGAAAGACAAAAATAATTATGCAAGGACTTGCTTAATTTTCCAGGTCTCAAACAGTAAAAGCAAAAATCCATAAGCCCATTTAATCTACATTGCAGATTTGGAACAGTTTTCAAATTCTTGACCTGATAAATGCTGATTGTCAGCTAAGCAACATTCATATTAATTATTTTATTATGATAATAAAACTAAAAGAGCAGGCTAATTTCAGCTTAGATTCTCCACAATTTCCTTGAGTTTTTATTTTGTATCCAGCAGTCTCCTGCAGAAGCTTTATTACAATCTAAGAAGCGTTTTGCGGCTGTGACAAGTTCTGAACTCCTCATTCTTGTTTTGATTGTTTCATCCTGACATCCCAAGCCTTTCTTTTCACAGTCTGGTGAGGCTCATATATCTCTTTACTAAACTGTTTTTCTTTATTATTTTACTTTTATCATTTCTTTCCTTGTTTTCCTGAGCTTTCCAAATTTGTTCACTCTAAACCTGCCTGCTACCAGTTCATTTATCTTCCTAATTAATTTCCTTTCCAATATGCATGCATTGATTTGTTTTCCTTTAACTCTTGGTTGTTTTCTGCTCTGCTCTTTGATTCCACCTTGAAAAGAGAATAATTAAACTATTCTCCTGTATTCAATTTTTCCACTTTATTCTTCCTCTAGAGTGGGTGGAATTTGAAGTTTGTCACAGAAAAGCAAAGAAATCAAGTGACTATTATAACCTTACTGACACTAGCTTCTACTTGCTCTCCTGCTTAATGTTTTAACTGTGTTGTAGATCCCACTAGCATAAACCTATTAGGAGAATTTTTTTCAAGCACCTAGAACAGAGTAGGTGTCTGGTAAAAGGGTGTCATAAGAATAAATCACCGCTACACTTAATGCTTTGTCCGAGCTTCCCAGAGCAGTATTGTTAGTCTCTATTTTTCCTGTTTTTCTTTGAATGCATAAAACAGATGAGACTAAAGGGTATATGAACCATTTAAAGAAATTAAAATTGTCTTGCCATGTGTATGTGTACAGTTTCAGTTTCTGGAAGGTTTTAGAATCGAGAATACAGGAAAATCTTGCAATCTCAGCATTGCAGATTCTGCAGTATCAAGACTGATAGTTAATTAGAGATAGAAACATATGAATACATTCTCATATGTTTCAAACGACCACTCAATAACTGTACCTAGTCATAGGGTAGTCACCAAGTATGGGAGGGCTTCTGATTTCTGTTTTGTTTTGTTGCTCTTTATTTTATTTAATTTATTTTTTAGGCAGAAGCTCGTTGCTTTTTTTCCCAGGACAAGATTGATTAACGTTTCCTTCACCACCTATGAAGATAGATATATCTTTTGTTAAAAATACCAACATAATTCTTTTTCTGGTCATCTTACAAGGAATGTAACAAGGCAGGTTTGTTATTTAGCTTAGGTTTTACCTATAGTTTCTTCCATGTAAAGACATGATGTATAAAAAAACGTTGTTTCTGAACTTCATATAGGGCAAACAGAAAAATACAGGCCTTTTCCAAAAATATTCGCCAATTTTAGTCACAATCAGGGAGAAAATTTAGTAACTCTTCATTACTTGCCATCATTATGGATTTATTATATCAAGCCATCTATATCTGCTGACAGATATCTATTTTTTCACCTATACAAATGGAATTCCATCAGATTCAATTTAGTAATTAAGCAAACAAACATTATTGAAGACCTACATTCTAGACCTCCTATTACTGTCTATACCAAAATGAATGAATGGTGTGTTTCTACTTATAAAAGTAAAAAGAATGAAAAATATTCCATGCTATACATTCATACTAGTAGTTCTAGAAAACAGAATTTCCAGGTAATTGAAATGGATTCTTATAAGGACTAAACTTGAAAATGTATACCTATTTTGTGGTAAATATTTCTAAAATATACTGCAGAGCTTTTGCAGTCTTCTTAGAGTATGTTGTTGAATAACAGTTAATCCAATCTTGATGACTCAGGGCTATGGTCTAACTCTCCTCATAGTTGTATGTAATTTATATAATATGCCTCCTACATGTTTTCCTCTGTGGTCTTTATGATAAACTCAGAGCCTCAGATGAGGTCTACTAAAACAGTCATCTGCCCCTCTTCTAAAACAGACACTTGTGAAAGTTGCGGTGTTGGCCTCTGATATTTGACTCTGCCGACTCAGTCATGACCTCTCACTATTTACTTCCCTAGATGTCTCCATGCTGTCTCTTCTAGTGGCTTCTTCCTGGCCTGCTTTGACTTAGAGATGAAACATCCAAGTGTGTTCGTTTGGATATAAGCTGAGATTAAATGGATCTTGAGTGACAACCTATAGGGTTCTCTCATAATGGGTTAAGTATATCTTATAACACCCATTGTAGTTGCTCAGAAAAATTTGGGATAAATTCCTGATACAGTAACTGGTTATGAGATCTTTGGACAAGTTGTGTTACTAAAAAGCGTATCACTACATTGCTATTCATAGAATATCAATGAAATGTCACAATATAATAGAAGTCAGACATGTCTACATATGTTTAAATGTACACTTAAAATAGATATAAGAAAGCCAAAGTTTCTCTAGACAGCTTCCCTTGCAATGGAGCAGCCATCAACCTTTGAAGGTTTTTACATAAACCCACCCATTTTAAATAAAAATATATACATGTGCATACACATATAGAGTATACACAAAGATTTCAATATATGACAGATATGTGATTTGAGTATACACAATTTGGAAACTTCCCAATTTTCTTCACCATAGGACTTTATCATCTAATGTAACTCTGCCCCTGGAAATGTTACGTACATCTAGAAGTACTGGCTGAGCTACTGCTGGGAGCTAGAACAAGACTCAGGACTCAGTTGTTATAAGAAAAACTCAATTCTTTATAGGGTAAGATAATAGATTTTTAAACTTAAGTACTGTTTACCTTTTATTCACAACCTCATATAAAGATCTACTATTTAATAATAAATAATTCTAACTGCATTTTTCGTGTGCACAATTCTTAGGTGTTTATCTAAAGCACAAAATGTCTTAGATGTTAACATAATATACTGTCTTACATTCTGTGAAAGGACTTCAGCCTGCATAATGATTAATAGAGTCAGACACTTTTTACCTGAAACATGTTTGGCAACACTGACCTTGAAGCCTGGCCTGTGGCCTGGCCTTGTGTGCAGCTGGCTGCAAGTGTCTTACCTAAGTACCATGATGGACACCATTAAAGATACAAAGACTTAAAGAACTTTCCAACTCTGGTTTTGTGATTAGTCTAAGCAATGTGTTTGTGCTTTCTAAATATAGAAAATGGTTTAAAGAAAGTCTGTTCTATTCTTATTTAGCTGACTAATAGCTAGTCTTCAAAACCTAATAGATATTTGATATGAAAAATATGGTCTTTGCCCTTGAGGCACTCACTTTCTCTTGAAGAGAGGAAAAAGATTAAGAAGAAAGAACAGCAGAAAGTAGGGTGGAAAGATAGCAAAGAGAGAGATCAATAAACATTTTGAGTTATTAGAACTAACTTATTTTAGATTAATATATGTTACACATATACATGTATATCTTTAGGATTCACCTTGAACAACCTTAGAAATGAAATAATTCTTATTCTATTCTTCAGATATTCCTGAATAATCAAACTGACTTGGATTCAAGTATAGAATCTGACTTTCTCAACACTTGACTTTTTCTGTACATTTTCTATTTACATTCTATTTTACATTGCAAATGAACCCTGAAAAAATACCACTATTCATCATACCAACCTTTATCATTATTCAGCAACACATACTGTTTGGGAAAAAACTTCTCTACATAAAGGATCTTGGTACTGAGAGATAAAATACTACTGTCATTTTTTAACAGCTGGTGTTAGTGTGTAGCACTGAGAGCTTGCTGAATATAAACAAGAAAAATGATCTACTGTACAAACCACATACTGTTCATGTGGTTGTATATAGCGGTGACGACAAGCAGTAATTTCAAAACTACTGCGTAAGATCTCATGCAATTTTCTGTGAAAAATAATGATATATTGCAAGGACATCATTTAAGCTATCACTGAATAAAAGGGAGTTATTGTGGACGATTAAGGTGAAATCTCATAAAGCATTGTCATTCTAATAATAGCAATCTGATTACTTGGATTTGTTATTACATAAGAGGAAACCAAAGTCACTGTCATAACACTCCAGGAGTATTGATTTTTCTAACAGAAAGCACTATTTTATAAGTGATACAGTGGTGGCCGCTGGTATAGGTAATCCCTGTAACTGTTTTCTAAATAAGGTTCATTCATTAATAAAGTTATAGGTCAGATTATTTCTCTTCTCTGGAGGATGAGAGGATGTGGAATAGAGAATTAGGTTTTTACCAAAAGGTCAATACCACTAAAGTGCATTTATGGCAGAGAGGTGACAGAACAGGAGGGAACTGTTTTTTTCACCTGCCACTGATTCTATCTCTGACCCCTGGATAATAGTCTTGTCAATTGCTTACTTGAATATGTATTCATTCTTCATTTATTTATTATACCAATAAATGGTTATTGAATATTTCTCATGGGCACTATACCAGCTGCTAAGGATACAGCAGTGAATAAGTCAATGTACCTATTCTCATGAGAAAATAAAAAAGCAGAACAGCCAATAAATTCAGATAATGCAAAGCGCAATAGAAAAATAAAATAAAGAATAACATAGAGCTTAAGAGGGTAGGGAAGGGAAAAGTATTAGACAGGATGATCAGAAAGTGATCTGCCTTAGGAGGTATCATCTGAATTGATGCCGAAAAGATGGGTGGGTGTCAGCTACAGGTACCCGTGAAGAGGAACATTCCAGGCCTAGAGAAGAGCAAATACAATGTCAATAAGGCCAAAATTAATACATTAAGTTTGAGTAATAAAGAAAGTTCAGTATGCTTGGGGCACAGGAAATAAAGGGAAGAAATATCAGGAGAGGCAGGCAGGGGCTAAACGGATCAGGTAGTACCTTATAGGTATCAAGATGTTTATATTTTGATGTTTGCATTTTATTTTTCTGAGTGAAGTGGGAGACTATTAGTAATTTTTAAGCAAAGAAGGAACATAATAAGATTTATGTTTTTTTTTGGCCGGGCGCGGTGGCTCAAGCCTGTAATCCCAGCACTTTGGGAGGCAGAGACGGGCGGATCACAAGGTCAGGAGATCAAGACCATCCTGGCTAACCCGGTGAAACCCCGTCTCTACTAAAAAATACAAAAAACTAGCCGGGCGGGGTGGCGGGCGCCTATAGTCCCAGCTACTCGGCAGGCTGAGGCAGGAGACTGGCGTGAACCCTAAAGGGGGAGCTTGCAGTGAGCTGAGATCCGGCCACTGCACTCCAGTTTGGGCGACCGAGTGAGACTCTGTCTCAAAAAAAATAAATAAATAAAAATAAGATTTATGTTTTTAAAAGAAGAATTTAGTTAAGCATTTCTACTTAGACATGTCAGAAAAAAATAAAAAGAAACATGGGGCAAGAAGGTGGTGAATGTGTCTGCACTGGATAGATGTAGCTATAGAATGCAGTTCTCTACAAATAATTAACACATGTTAGGGAAAGTTCCTCTACAAATAATTAACACATGTTAGGGAGAAGGTAGCAAACCTACTTCTCAAACCAAGTCATTTCCTAGTGCAAAAAGGACTTGATACTTACTATATTATGACGTTAATACTTCCCCATATAGTTCTGACTCTTTAATTTAACCTCCAAACCTGAAAAACGTATGTCTATTTTCAGGGAGCTCCTGACATATTGAGCTTTTCCAGATAACATATTAACATAACTTGGTCAATATCTCCTTTTCAAATTATATTACTGCAGACTAAATAGCACCAATATGAATGTTTACAGCTTCATAAAATCGACTGTGTCATGTACAATGGAAGCTATGGTTGCCTGCATATTGTAATACTATTGCATTACAGGAAGGTAATTGATTTGTTTAAAATGTTGCAACAATAAACCATTTCTCAGAAAAGATTGCTGCTTAACCAAGAGCACACCAAAGTCAATACAGAAAGACAATTCAAAGAAATTAAATTTTGATCTGTTTTGCAAAACAAACTAGTCATGTTACATAAGAATGGATTAGACAATGTAAATGATGCAGTATGGTCAAACCATTATGAACCATTTCTGTTCTGACAGATTCAGGTTTATAATTAAAATCAAAACCAAAGAGAATAAAAACTGTTGAATATAGAGACGTCAAAAATTTTTGTAGGGGCACAGCACAAGTGTGTGGGGTGGAGGCATTATAGATCTTAACATTGACATTCCAGTATACTTAATTATATTTCTTCTGTTGCAAACTGAAATTATAAGTGCTAGCCCCTGATTGGAGTGTAACAAACTAGAAAAGTCACTATTTGTGCTGCCGATTTTATCCTGAGTCATTTACCAATACAGTATACTGGCTAATAGATGAATCGGTTTGGGAAGAATAAATTCATAATGTTTGAAATACCTGTATTATTTCCTGTGTGAGCATGTAAGTATCTGTAGAGAGCTCAGCTAATTGTATTGTTGGCATCTGAACATCCATTAATCTAAACAGATGATCACATCAATATCATTGGTTTTACATTTAAATAAGAACATCTGTTCAGAAATGAAAAACAGTTTGAAGAGTTCAAGACGCAGGCATGATTAGAATTCATCTTCTCGTGTTTTCTGGGCTCTTTCCTGCCTATCTAGTATTACATTGCATGAACTTAAATAAATTCTGTTGCTGTTAAGCACAATCAGGCCATATTCATCAGTGATTTATTACTGACCAAACACATCCTCAGTCTAGAAAATATCAAGAACTATCTACATGATTTGGAAGACATCTTTTCTTTATTATCTCTGAGTTAGAAGCTGGAAGAGTAATTATAACAACTCACTCGAAGTCATTTATTTTTATTTTTCTAGCATGGATAGAATTGGTATTTCAGGAAGTATCAGAACATATATAAACAGTATCGTCATCCTCTGATACAAGGATGGGTTGTTCATATGCAAAAATGAGCGTGCTATTTTACTGTCATTAATTTTTAGAATAGCTATTTGGGATCAAAAAAGAGACTCACAGTGTACAGTCAAAAACATTATAGGCTGGGTGCAGTGGCTCATGCCTACAATCCCAGTACTTTGGGAGGCCAAGGCAGGCAGATCACCTGAGGTCAGGAGTTTGAGAACAGCCTGGCCAACATAGTGAAATCCTGTCTCTACTAAAAATACAAAAATTAGCTGGGTATGGTGGCGCATGCCTGTAATCCCAGCTACTTGGGAGGCTGCGGCAGGAGAATCTCTTGAACTTGGGAGGCAGAGGTTGCAGCCAGCGAGACTGGGCCACTACACTCCAGCCTGGGCAAAAGAACAAGACTCCATCTCAAAAAGAAGAAAAACAACAACATTATAAAGGTGTGGTATATCCAAAGATAGGTCATATTACATTCACCTCAGTCCCTAAATCAGTTGAGCTTCCTCTCCTCCACCAGAGCCAAGGCTTGATTTATCCTCAGTCCTTTGTCTAAAATGATAAATGTAGATTAACAAAAATTAAAATGAGAATCCAAAGCTTGATAACTGGCTAACACTTTCAATGAAAACAAAATCTGAAATAATGATTCTGCAATATGATTATATTTTTGGAAAGTGTTGATAATTCATTAATGTATGAAATGAATTCATTAGCTCAATAATTAATTAGTGTATGAAAGACAGCATATTTTTATAGAGAGAAAGTAAGCAAGCAAGCTGCAGACTTCTCCATGTTCTTTCACCTTATAATTATATGTATTAATATTCCAACTGCTCACATCTTTTCATGAGAACTAAATGTTGAAAGGAAGCAAGCTCTATTTGGCACACAGGTGCATTTATGTAAGTATACACTTATACATGTACTTGGTAAGCCAATTATAGATAAATGCTATTTACAAGTTTTCTAAACTGAATCAACTGAGCCTCATAGATAAGTTTATCCTTACCTGAATTTCTAAATTTTAACAATCAAATATCAGAATCTCCTACCAAAATGAGGACACCATTAACTGATATTGTCACAAATGGCTACCGCTAAATGACTGTCTTAACACCTGAAATCTCTCCTGCTCCACATGGGGTCTATGTGGGCCATCATCCCTGTTTCTTTTTGTTACATAGCTCAGGTATAAGGGTTTGAGTGTCTAATCGCCTGCATTCCTTCATCATCAACTTACTCCATGATTGTTAATGGCATCCCTATCTTCATTTACCATTTGCCAAGTAAACAGATTTGATGTTTATTTTCTACCCAGATTTATGATCTAAGAGCTTCAAATGTATGTAAATCTTTTTCTTCCTAAATTTTCTCATTTAACACATTATATCTGAAGGTTATAGAAGCAAACAGTGTTTCAAGAGCGGTTAATCATTCTCTCTGTCTCTCATACACACACAAGAGAGAGAAGGAAGAAGAGAAAGAGATACTGAAAGAGAGAGAGAGAGAAAGAGAGAGAATGTTTGAGAGAAAGTTCTCAAACATTTTCTAAATCAGATGCCATAGGGTTAAAAGGAAATTGCAGAGGTAGTCCCTCAAGAGGATATCCTCTGAATGCATGGGCCATATTTGTTCTATAAACATTCGTGGGTAATGGATGCCATGAGTGTTCAGATGAGGACTGACAGCCAACCAAAGGCTATGAAATGAAAATAATATTGTGCTCATTTATGAGGGGCATTAGCTACACTCAAAATTATTTTAAAGCATATGGAAGTTTTCTGTAGGTTCCCATTTCCATTGGAAGATTTATATCATTCCCTTGTGTATCCAAATACCAAACCATTACCAAGTCTTTTGACAGATCATTTTTACTCTTTTAAAGGCCTATTAAGAAACTAACCCAATGATAGAAGCATTTGGTAGTTTTTCCGTGGTACCTAAATCTCTCGTCGTGAGTGTATTAATTCCAAACTCTAAGACCACCTACATCATCACTCCTGAGGTCTAAATAAGCCACTGTCTTTCCGGTTTAACACACACAGAGCAGGGAAACAAATTTGTATAAATGTAAAAGTTCCAGTCAAGGTCTCATTTGTATTTGCTGCCTATTTCGTACCAGAATTATATGCCCTGAGATAGGGAGCTTTTTACTGGTAGTTGGCAGTTGCCCAGAGGCTGCAAACTAAAAACAGAAGAGGAAATGTACTGCATTTTAATTCCCTTCAGACTTCAAATAGGGCATTTTCCTTTTGGTCCTAAACTCAGTACACTTCAGGGCATGGGGCTGAGAAAGAAAATCTATGACCTCAGGGAGAGAATGTACTTTCAAATGTGTCTGTTTCCCCGCACTACTTCCTTTTTGTCTCCTGGTGGTTTGGTATATCTTTTTTGAACACCAACACTTCCTCTTCGTTTCTAAAATTGGTTTCTAGCATTATGACTTCCTTTTTAAGGCCTGGGTTGTTTTTAACTTTTACACAGCCATCAATTCCTGTGGAGGCTCTCCCACATGGCTGTGCACTTCGCGATCACTTTTGCGAGTCCATCTTCTAACAATTATCTGACTGCTCTATTTTCTCATGCATCACTCTCTCCTTAGCGTGTGCTGGTAACACTTTAAATACGCAGGCTTGACTGAGCGGACCTCTCTGTGACCTGTAGTCCTTCCTCAAATGGGTTCATGTTTTCTAATACACATCTTCTGGAAGCGATCTATTTTCATAGCAGTTGTGGAATACTTCCCTTTCAACTTTTTATGCACATAAAGTCTAGCAAAACTTATTATCTATAAACTCTGCAGTATGATATTAGTTCATGGCTAAAATAAAAGATGCCACAGAGGAAATAATGGGATAATACCCAGCCTATTACTATTTTGCAAATATGTTAGAGCTCAGGGAGAGAAGATTCTAGATTTCTCCTATGTTCTTTTTCTACCCAAGGGAACTGCCTTTTCTAGTATTCTTGAAATTGAAGCAATAGTATATATGTATATAAAGTAAATTGGACTGAGATTTAGGATTAAGACTTTTTCAACGCTTTAGTGAAGAACCAAAGCAAGTTAACACAAATTAAAATGAAATGATGGATCTTTCCTGGCAAATAAACCACTCCTCAGGCAAAAGTTTGGTACTTTTATACAAGAAAGCAACTTTCCGTTATTCACGAAATTACCATCTTGAAATTCTTCATGATGGCCCCATGGCCTATAAAGGTTAAAGACCCTTCAACAGCATCTATTTTATCACGTCATCAAATCACATTTGGATGATATTTTAAAAAAATACCCTTTACCTGTAAAACCATTTAAGCAGTTCGGAAATATGCTCCTATATCTGTGATGATTATTTACTTTATCAACATTGACAACTGCACAGCCTAAGTTCACATCTCTTACATATAGAAAATCTACCCACTTGTCATAACCTCACAATAACACAACACACACAAAAACAGAATTCTCAGTGTAAACACAAGATGGTTTAAAAGTCAGTGTAATCAGACTTCTTTATAAACAGTAAATGTTGAAAACAGAATTTGTGCTATTGTCCTACATTTTATCCCAAAGCACAACACTTTAAAATGTTTATTTAAACCATTATTCCATACATGAGGAAGACTATTGTATAAACAACTAGTTTAATTAATTTAAGCATTTCATCATTCATTGTGTAACCTGAGCATTGACTTACATTTTCCCACATTTTTATCTAATGGCTAGAATTTTAGATGTAAAATTTGGTAGTAGTATACTTACATTTTTCTGAAATTAATTCAGTAGCTTTTCCATTAATAGTAGCTTTTAACTTGTAGTTACTAAATTGACCCTCCTTTCTCTCTAGAGAACATTATAACCTTGCATGATGAAATTATTTTAAAATGTTTTGTGAATGCTATACTCATCCTAATATAAAATCAGTTATTAGGGAAGCAGAAGTAATGAGACACAGATGTTAAACAGCCATATGGCAGAAGTGAAGACAATGGAGGTTATCAATAAAATAATACATTGTTTGCTAGAAATTCATGAGAGGGTCAAGTTTCACATTCAATAATGCCCTAGCACAGCTTTTCTAAACAAACTGCAAAGAAAGCTGACTAGAAGCTCCTCTAGAACTAGAGAAGCTTATTTTGGGACTCCTATTGAACAGACACTTCTTTGACCAACACTATAACAAAATTGATTGTTGATTTAAGAGATAAATTGAAGGAAACATAACATCAATATTTTTCTTGTACCATAGAAGAGGGAAGAATGTGAGTAAATTATGAGTCTGATATTTAATTAGAATCAATGAAAATACACGATTAAAATATCTGTGCCAGAGACAAGGAAATTAAACTGTCAGGATGACACACATTTTTGAAATAGAAAATCTTCTCACCAATTCTCCTTGTACCTATCCTCTTGCAATAATCAATAATTGAGGAAATGATAAATGAGAAAAGAATAGGAAAAATGAAAAAAAAATTCTGCTTTTCAAAGGAAACTAGTAAATGATTGTTCCAAAAGTAAGAATTACAAATTGAAATAACTAAGAGCACATGCCTCTTTGTTTAAAACATTTCTTTATCAAAGAACTATCAAAGATTAACTTCTCTGAGTACAGCATGTATTCTTTTGGATGTAATTTGATTTATCAAAATGCTGGAAGTACACAGGAGTGAAATGTAATAAAGGAAAATATATGAATTAAGAAAAACTATATATAAAAATTCTGGATAAATCTCAATGGTTTATATGAATTTTAAATAAATAACAAAACAGCAGGGTGTGGCACCATTTATTTGAAGCTATGCAAGTAATTTATTTTTAATACTCAATATCATGAGTAAAGAAAATGAAATAAATAGATTTTATTGGGTTTTGATCCTCTTCATGTGGACAGACACGAATCAAGATTTTAAAAAGGAAAAATTAGACTGACTGTTTAATCATTGTTTTATAATGCAAAGAACACTAGTCCAAAGCAAATTAATCTGAATATCAATTTCACATAAAACTGTGTAACTTTAGATGAAATCACTTCATCTATTTGAATTTGTTTCTTTAATTGCAAAGTATAAATATGTATTGCCATTCTGTGTATTTCACAGACTTTCCGTGAATTTAAAATCAGATTGTATAGTCACAAGTGTTTTCAGAATTATCACATTATGTGAATGTATGATGCTAATTTACTTTTGCTATGAAAAAGAATCAAGCTGAAAGAGAAGAGGTTTTCCGATAGATGGAAGTGTTCCAGGACCTCATTTATCTAGAGTGGGGTGTAGTATTGTGCTAATACATAAGACAGGCTTCATTCTATAAATATATACCTTTTCAGACTCTGTAACAACCCTCTTGTGGCAGTCCATCCCTAACACTGTGTCTCATCCACGTGACGGGTCTGCTCCCAACCACAAAAGCCTGTAGGATAAAAGTTTTCTCCAAACATTGTGTCCTGGGTCCTGAAATCTACTCTCAGTGTTCTATTTTTCTCTCTTGGTATTTTGTTAAATTTTAATGAGTTATGGCAAAATGTAAATGTGTTTCTATGTCTACTGGACACACATCTGTATATATATGCACACATTCATAGGATCCTGATGTCTTTGTGCAAAAAGTCCATGCAGCCACCATTTGCTTGATGTTCTGAGCAAGATTTTTACAGGCTCCAGTCTTTCAGAGAATTCCAAAGACGTTTAGTGTCCAACAGCACAAAGAGGGGAAAATATATGATATAATAATTTGATATGTCAATTTATCTTTAATTATTATTAATATGTGAGCTTTAGTTCAAAATTGTCCCTCTCTCACTTCTATAGTAAATGACAAGAATGTGATTGGTAAAGTGCAAAGCTTTAACTGCTCTTTCCTGGAATCACTACTAAAAAGCCTTTTTAGCTGTTTTAATTCTACCAAATCATCACTCATTATTCTAGCAACCTATTACAATTGAGTTATGAATCATTCAGACTTTGAAAATATGGTTCATTTTAAACACTGAATACAGATGGGCCAGTGATTAATCCGCATCTACTCACAAATAGTGTATTTCATCCATTATTCTCATAGGTTAGAGAAAAAGACACCCTGAAAAAACTTTTTTTTTTTTTTTTTTTGAGACAGTCTTGCTCTGTCACCCAGGATGGAGTGCAGTGACGCAATGATCTTGGCTCACTGCAACCTCCACCTCCTGATTCAAGCAACTCTTGTGTTTGAGCTTCCCAAGTAGCTGGGACTACAAGTGTGTGCTACCACACCCGGCTAATTTTTGTATTTTGAATAGAGACGAGGTTTCATCATGTTGGCCAGGCTTGAACTTAAGAACTCAGGTGATTCCCCCACATCGACCTCCTAAAATGCTGGGATTACAAGTGTGAGCCACCGTGCCTGGCCGAAAGAAACTTTTTATGGGGACAATTGTTCTGGAAATAAGATTTCAGTGTGCACATCAATAAGCTACATGCTCTTGGCACTCAAAGTTAAATTATAAAAAATAATACACTTGAATAGTTATAAACCTGCAAAAATTGTGATCAAATCAGTTGACAAATTATCAATGATTTATGTGGTGCCAACATTCCTGAGTTGAACACAAACTGTGTATGAATATAAGGAATTTGGTATACTGAAATAGTGATGACACAGCAAGTTGTTATCACAGATTTAAGGAAGTATATAGTACCACAGTGGTGCTGGATGCTTTTCCAGCATTTAGAGAAACAGACAGCAGAGTTGTGATTCAGCTCTTCCACTGGTCATTTTAATCTGCTTTTAAAAACAGGCATTTTTCTAAGCAATTGATTACATGAGTTATATCATGTGCCTGATCACATCATTACTTTTGCTATTTCTTGGTTTCTCAATCAAATTCTATGAAAAGTTTTATTGTCCCCATTTTCTAATTCCGTAGGTATTTCTAATTTTTCCAAAGATGATAAGGAAGTCCGTGTTCCTATTTTCTAATTCTTCAGGTATTTATGATGCTTTTTAAATCCAAGCCTATAAAATATTTTGTATTTCCAGCTCATAATTCAAGGATATATAACCATCGATGGTTGCGGGATTAGACCAGGAGTTTGCACAACTTCCTTGAAAGATTCAGATAGCAAATACTTTAGGCTTTGAAGACCTAAATGTTCTCTGTTATAACTATTCAGTGCTACCATGATAGTGTAAAAGTAGCCATAGATTATATAAAAATAAATAAGCAAGGTATTGTCCCAATAAAACTGTATTTGTGAATAATAAAATCTAAATTTTATAAAATATCATGTGTGACAAATCTTTTGACCTTTTTCAAGCACTTAAAAATGTAAGAGCATGTGACCTACAAAAGTAAGTCACAGGCCAAATTTAGTTTTCCACGCCCTAGGTTAGGCAAATGCGTTATTTAAATAGAAAGAGCCTTTCACCCAGACAATATATATTACTAAAATCAAAAGCATCCTGGAAAAACAGATGTTGTCCAATAGCCCCTAACTTGAACTAAGCTGCTCAAGTCATGATAATGTCACTTAAATCTTGTTCTGTGCTTAATAGACCATCTATTACCATCAACAATTTATCACATATATTATTTCACTTAATTCCCTTTTCCTGTAGATGGAGAAACTGAGACTGAAAATCGTTAAGTAATATGCCTAAAGTCACACAATTAAAACTACTTCACACCTTAAAGAAGAAAGAAGCCAATGTGAGAATTTAACACATTAGGGAGTATGCAAGTCATTTTTGTTAAAAAAAAGAAAAAAAAGCATAAAAACATCACACACTCATATTAACTGACACATACAATACTGGTGACTTTCAAATATTGTCATCATTAATAAATGCATTTGTAAGTGTATTGGAGTGTGTGTTCTAATTTGAGTTTTAAAGAGAAATTCAAGAATGTTCAATATTTTGCCAATTTACATTTTTGAATTTTGAAGAGCACAATTTTAATGACAGTTGAATTAGTGAAGAAAAGTGCTTCGAGACTCATAGAAAGCCAGAGACTTTCATTTTTGAGATGTTCTTGACTTTTTTGAAGGGCAACTTGATTGTAAAATGGTGCTTGGCTTCTGATTTAGTTAGTAGTAATTTGGAATTTCTAACCTGTATAACAAATGATTTAGTCAAGATCTTAAAAGGTGAGACAAAACATTATTACAATAAGTACCACATTGTTATGATGAACTTGTGCTATTTTAGGATCACTGAAATACATTTACCTGGGTTCCTTATACTTTTTCCAGATTTCCTGTGTTAATGTCTCCTGTGCTCATAAACTGCCAGTACTACTCTTATTAAAGCAATATTAAAATGCCATGTGAATAGTGGTGAATCATGCTCTACATTTTTAGTTTGCACAAATAAATATTAAAGAAAACCCTGTTAGTTGACGTAAAATTAAAATGTATGCAGGACATGCTATATAGCTGCTAAATATATATAACATCAAAAACACC
This sequence comes from Colobus angolensis palliatus, assembly GCF_000951035.1. Taxonomy (NCBI): domain Eukaryota; kingdom Metazoa; phylum Chordata; class Mammalia; order Primates; family Cercopithecidae; genus Colobus; species Colobus angolensis. The sequence goes on from NW_012114566.1 coordinate 4,174,664, forward strand.
AACATCCAAAATAGCACTTTCATATTCCAAAAGATATCATTCAAGTAAAACTCTTCCCTCCAAACAAGGACCTTTTTTATTACAAAGCATGAATAACAAGTCTACTTACTCCTTAAGTACTAAAAGAAAGGCAACAAGTTATGGAGGAATTATTAAAATTCAAACAATGTCAATTTCTTCAACAAACATTTCCGATAAAGGTTCCAGGTGTTTTACTGTATTTGAATAGAGGCATAATCAAGAAAGTGGACTCTGCCATCCAGAAATTCATCTTTTGTTGAGACAGACATGAGATCAGATTTATGTTTCAGTTTTAAATATGCTTTGGAAGAATAAGACAGATAAAATTATTCTGCTTGTAGCTGTCAAGTAAGATGACATTTGAGCTAAGTCTTAAAAAGCAGTAATTTAGAAAGACCTGTTTAATCTAAACTCTTCATATTCATAGTAACTACCACCAAATCCTCTGTCCAGCGGGTTCACGAAATGTTTGTCGTTTGGTGAAAATATCATGTCAAATTTCATCTCTTTTGTCCCCTTTTGCTATGAGCATTCACACATATAGATTGAGCACTATCCTTATAGCTCAATTTTAATTCTCAGTCCCATGTATTCAATAATACACATGCTGCCAGTGTTAGAATTCAAACAAGATCAACTTGTTATTCTTTGCAATCTGTAATGTAGAGTTAACTTGGAGTGTGTCTCTGGCTAAAATAAATAAATGTATACAATACTCTTAAAAATATAATCTAATAGAATATACAAATAGATACTTAGAAATGGTCTAATGTAAGTTCATTCTACTCTGCATTATTATTTTTTATGTGTTTTAAAGCATTTCAAAGAAGTTCTCAGGTGAGGAAAACTAGAAATCTGTAAATTGCTATAATATATATTATGTAATATCTACTGTAGGAGGAAAAGTCTCTGGAAATTTTCTGGAAGTTCTGGCAGGCATCATGGTAAGTTGCTAATAGCTTTGCTTTTTTGGCATTGAGACAACCCTAAAAGATTATTCCTGCAATATTTCATTTCAAATCACGTAATGTTCTATTCTTTTTTGTGATAAACACATATGAAATGATAGTGAATAAAACAGACATAAAGCATAGGATTTGTGACTAGGTGAACATGTTCTTACACCTTTGCCGATTTGAACAACTGCAAGCTTTGCAGATTTGAACAAGTTACTTAACATCTCTCCATTGGTATCTTTCTATGTAAAATAAATATACTAATACCACTCTTCTAACATTTTTTTTTAAATTAAATACAATAATTTAACTAAAAGAATTAGGACAGATTTTTGGGACATTATAAGCCTTCTATGATTTTTAATGTCAACTTTCCCATCCTATTAAATTTTCATATTCAGAAAGAATATTAAAGATACCTATTCAAATATTTTATTATATTTAACATAAGATTGTGTGACTAAAAATATGCGGCTTTGCTTCTTTTCATATAATGTTTAAGCAAATTAATACCATGACTTTCTGAAATATTATATTTATCTTTATAGTAATGCATTTCTACCATACTTCTGATATGGAAGGTTGTATGCTTTGATTTTTCATCTGACCTTTTTCCTAAATAAAAAGACATTACAAAAATTAGAGCCTCCACGTATTGCAGGATAATGTGGAATATAACACTGTTAATCATGTAAAGGTCTGGTATTAAAATAGAATTAGCAGTGAATTAGGAGGAAGCAGAACATTTTCAAATTCTGCTCTCTTTCTCTCATTTTTAAGATAGGCAAGTGTGGATGACCTTTTTTTCTATTCCTTCCTACTAATAGAGTTAGAATAGTTCTGTTAAACTAGCTTTGCTTTGTTTTAGTGCCTATTTGCAGTCCTATTGAAAATAAGAACTTACATAGAAAAGGTTAAAAGTTCCATATGGTATTCAGGTATTAAAAAAGATGAAGGTAGTTCTTTATGTACTGATAGTGAAAGGTTCCCAAAGTATCTCATTAAGTGAAAAGAGTAAGGTACAGAACAACGTGACAGTTTGCTACTATTTGGAGTAAAAACTATATACATTTATTACCCATATACCCTAAATATCACTGTAAGCAAATATAAGAACCTGGTAAAATTGGTTGTCTCTTAGAGAGGAATCTGTGTAGTCAGGAAGAATTTGCAGATAATCTTAATTTTCACCGTATACCCTTTTGAACACTTAAATGTTATACCAGGCCAATCATGGTGGCTCATGCCTATAGTCTCAGCACTTTGGGAGGCCAAGGCTGGAGATCACTTGAGCCCAGAAGTTTTGAGACCAACCTAGGCAACATCCTGAAATGCTGTCTCTACAAAAAAATACAAAAAAAAAAAAAAATTAGTGAGATATGATAGTGTACACCTGTAGTCTCAGCTTCTCAGGAGGCTGAGGCAGGAGGATTGCTTCAGCCTAGGAGGCTGAGGTTGCAGTGAACTGAGGTTGTGTCACTGTACTCCAGCCTGGGTGACAAAGCGACTCTTTCTAAAAAATAATAATAACAAATGTTATACCATATAATTTTCTTTCCTTAAAAACAAACACAAGCTGGGTATGGTGGCACACATCTGTAGTCCTAGCTACTGCAAAGACTGAAGCAGGAGGATTGCTTGAGCCTAGGGATTCAAGGTTAGAGTGAACTACAATCACACCACTGCACTTCACCCTGGTGGAAGAGCAAGATCCTGTCTCTAAAAGAGAAAAGAAAACAAACAAACACACACACACAGATAAACAAAAACTTCTTGAACATGGAGCACAGCAATTTTGAGTGTTCCTCAAGGGCAAGAAGAAGACATGGCCTTCCAGGAATATTGAGAGGAGGGAAGTCCATGGTGCAAGGTCTCATAGGACATAGGGTAATGAGGCAAAATACACTGATTCTCCTCACAGCTCTTTTCCTTTCTCCCATCCTCTCCAATCCTAACACCATGGAGATAAAGGAGATGAATTGGAAGAGTTCATTAAGAGTTACTAAAATTTTGGAGTTGATAACAGTTTTCTAAAAATCTCTACTGGAAGCATGTTTGAACCAGAGCATTGCTAATTTTTCGTGATCTTACCCCATGTTTCCACTGATTCTCTAGAAATACGATCAGAGCAGTTGTTGTCTTAGTTTAGGTTAGTTTAGGTTCTAAACTTAGTTTAGATTCTAATCTTAGTTTAGATTCTAAGATCATGGAAGATCTAGGAGGAAGATCCTGTTTAGGGTATGAAATAGGTCTGGTCATCATAATTCCAATTACAAAGGCTATAATTTAAATTATCACTTTAAATCACTTTAAAGAAAGTCTTCTCTTAAAAAATTTACCACTCCTTTTCTTCTTCTTTTCTCCTTTTCCTTCTCCTTCTCCTTCTTCTTTTTTAGAGGAGGTGTGTCTCACTATGTTGTGCAGTCAGGTCTTGAATGCCTGGCCTCAAGTGATCCTCCCACCTTGGCCTCCCAAACTGCTAGGATTATAGGTGTGAGCCGCCTCACCCAGAGAGAAGTTTACCACTCTTATAAAGACAGACTTCTCCACATACTTTCATCTTCCTGTGGAATCCAGCATCACTCAGTTTTCTTATTTTTTTATTTCTTATTTTTTGAGACAGGGTCTCACATTGTCACTGGGGCTGGAGTGCAGTGGGATGATCACAGCTGACTGCAGTTTTGACCTCCTGGGCTCAAGCAATCCTCCCACCTCAGCCTCTAGGGCAGCTGGGACTACAAAAGTGCACCATCACTCCCAGCTAATTTTTGTATTTTTGGTAGAGGCGGTGTTTCACCATGTTTCCCAGGCTGGTCTCAAACTCCTGGGCTCAAGCGATCCTTCTTGCTTGACCTCCCAAAGTGCTGGAATTTTTAGTGTGAGCCAGCATGCCCAGCTACCACTCAGTTTTTCAAAGTACCATTTTCTATACTTATTCTCCACAACTTAAAATTAACAATGAATAATGTCAGATCTTTATTGTCTAGTGCCCTGTATCAGTTCATTTTCACACTGCTGATAAAGACATACCTGAGACTGGGCCATTTACAAAAGAAAGAGGTTTATTGAACTTACAGTTTTACATGGCTGGGGAGGCCTCACAATCATGGCAAAAGCCAAGGAGTAGCAAGTCACATCTTACATAGGTGGCAGGAAGCAAAGAGAACTTGTGCAGGGAAATCCTTGTGTTTAAAACCATCGGATCTCATGAGACTCATTCACTATCATGAGAACAGCACAGTGAAGATTCACACCCATAATTCAATCACCTCCCACTGGGTTCCTCCCACAACACGTGGGAATTGTGGGAGTTACAATTCATAATGAGATTTGGGTGGGGACACAGCCAAATCATATAATTCTACCCCTGGCCCCTCCCAAATCTCATGTTCTCACATTTCAAAATCAATCATACCTTCCCAACAGTCCCACAAAGTCTTAACTCATCTCACCATTAACTCAAAAGTCCAGAGTCCAATGTCTCATCTGAGACAAGGCAAGTCCCTTCCACCTATGAGCCTATAAAATGAAAAGTAAGTTAGTTACTTCCTAAATACAATGGGGGTACAGGCATTAGGTAAATACAGCTGTTCCAAATGGAGAAATTGGACAAAACAAAGGGACTACAGGCACCATGCAAGTCCAAAACCAGTGGGAAAGTCACATCTTAAAGCTCCAAAATGATCTCCTTTGACTCTGTGCCTCACCTCCAAGTCATGCTGATGCAAGAGGTGGATTCCCATGGTCTTGGGCAGCTCCGCTCCTGTGTCCTTGCAGGGTACAGCCTCCTTCCCAGCTGCTTTCATGGGCTGACATTGAGTGTCTGTGGTTTTTCCAGGGGTACAGTGCAAACTGTCGGTGGATCTACTATTCTGGGGTATAGCAGACAGTGGCCCTCCTCTCACAGCTCCTCTAAGTGGTGCCCCAGTAGGGACTCTTTATGGGGTCTTCATCCCCATATTTCCCTTCCACACTGCCCTAGCAGAAGTTCTCCATGAGGGCTCGCCCTTTCAGCAAACTTCTGTCTGGGCATCCAGTCGTTTCCATTCATCTTCTGAAATCTAGGCAGAGGTTCCCAAACCTCAATTCTTGATTTCTGTGCACCCTCAGGCTCAACACCACATGGAAGCTGCCAATACTTGGAGTTTGCACTCTGTGAAGCAACAGAGGCCTGAGCTGTACCTTGGCCCCCTTTCGTCACGGCTGGAGCAGCTGGGACACAGGGCAACAAGTTCCTATACTGCAACAGCAGGGGGACCCTGGGCCTGGCCCACAAAACCATTTTTTTCCTCCTAAACTTCCAGGCCTTTGATGGGAGGCATCGCCATGAGGACCTCTGACATGCCCTGGAGACATTTTTCCCATTGTCTTGGGGATTAACATTTGGATTCTCATTACTTATGCAAATTTCTGCAGCTGACTTGAATTTCTCCTCAGAAAATGGGATTTTCTATTCTATTGAATTATTAAGCTGCAAAGTTTCTGAACTTTTATGCTCTGGTTTCCTTGTAAAACTGAGTGCTTTTAATAGCACCCAAGTCACCTCTTGAATGTTTTGCTGCTTAGAAATTTCTTCTGCCAGATACCATAAATCATCTCTCTCAAGTTCAAAGTTCCACAAATCTCTAGGGAAGGGGCAAAATGCTACCATTCTCTTTGCTATGTTGGCTAAAACACAAAAAGAGTCACTTTTGCTCCAGTTCCTAACAAGTTCCTCATTTCCATCTGAGACCACCTCAGCCTGGACTTTTTTGTCCATATTGCCATCAGCATTTTGGGCAAAGCCATTCCACATGTCTCTAAGGAAGTTCCAAACTTTCCCACATTTTCCTGCCTTCTTCTGAGCCCTCCAAACTGTTCCAACCTCTGTATGTTACCCAGTTTCAAAGTCACCTCCACATTTTCAGGAGTCTTTTCAGTAGCATCCTACTCTACCGGCACCAATTTACTGTATTAGTCCATTTTCAAGGTGCGGATAAAGACATACCCAAGACTCGACAATTTACAAAAGAAAGAAGTTTGTTGGACTTACAGTTCCACGTGGCTGGGGAGGCCTCATGGTGGAAAGTTAAAGGCAATGAGGAGCAAGTCACGTCTTACGTGGATGGCAGTAGTCAAAGGGAGAGAACTTGTGCAGAGAAACTCCAGTTTTTAAAACCATCAGATCACGGCCGGGCGCGGTGGCTCACGCCTGTAATCCCAGCACTTTGGGAGGCCGAGGCGGGCGAATCACAAGGTCAGGAGATCGAGACCACGGTGAAACCCTGTCTCTACTAAAAATACAAAAAATTAGCCAGGCGCGGTGGCGGGCGCCTGTAGTCCCAGCTACTAGGGAGGCTGAGGCAGGAGAATGGCGTGAACCCAGGAGGCGGAGCTTGCAGTGAGCCGAGATGGCGCCACTGCACTCCAGCCTGGTGGACAGAGTTTGAGACTCCATCTCAAAAAAAAAAAAAAAGATCAGATCTCGTGAGACCCATTCACTGTCATGATAACAGCATGGGAAAGACCCACCTCCATGATTCAATCATCTCCCACTGGGTCCCTCCCACAACAAGTCGAAATTATGGGAGCTACAAGATGAGATTTGAGTGGGGACACAGAGCCAAACCATATCATTCCCTGTTAAGTGTTTAAATTTATTATCTCCTTTAATTTGCGCAACAATCATATGAGGTTGGTACTAGTATCCTCTTTCTACAAGTGAGGACACAAAGCATCAGAGAGATCAAATAACTTGTCCAGATTCACACAGCCAAGAAGAAGCAGTTTTGCATTAAGAATCAAAAACTATAATACTACATATCAAAATGCATTGCCTTCTTGAACCACAGTGATTAGAAATTCTTCCAATGGCAATCTTCCTATAGCCCATCTCACATATTTACTCATGGTCAAATGAACTTTCTCTGTCTCATTATTAGGGCCACTAGTTTCTAAGCCCTTCCACATTGTTGTTTTCCATTATGCCTTATTAGGCTTGTCTCCTTCCTTACACAGTTTGGCCCATGGTTTGTGTGGTAGGCAAAATAATGAGCCTTCAAAGATGTCCATGTCTTAATGCCTGGAACCTGTGGATATGTTACCTTACATGGCAAAAGGAACTTTACAGATGAGAGTAAAGCTAAGAACCTTGAGATTAAAAGATAATTCTGGATTATCCATGTGGGCCCAGTACAATCACACGAATCCTTTAAAGCAAAAAGCAGCCAGGCGTGGTAGCTCATGACTGTAATCACAGCACTTCAGGAGGCTAAAGTGGGAGAATTGCTTAAGCCCAGCAGTTTGAGACAAGCCTGGACAACATAGTGAGAGTCCATCTCTAAATAATAATATAATAAATCAAATGAAAAACCTCTCCCAGTTGTGACAATAAAGAAACATGGCAATGCAAGAATTTTAGAGAGATGGGACATTGATGACTTTGAAGACAAAAAGATCACAAAAGAAGGAATGAGAGCAGCTTCCAAAAGCCAGAATAGGAAAGGAAACAGATTTTCCCCTACATGCTCCATAAAGAAACACAGCCCTGCTAGCACCTTGATTTTAGACTAGTGAGACACTTGTTGAACTTCTGACTTAGCAAAGGGTAAAATTACATACTTGTGTGATATAAGCCATTAAATTTCTGATAATTTGTAACAGTAGCAACAGAAAATGAATACAGTTTATCCACATTGATCTTGGTGATGCTTCCCTTCATCTCCTCCTAGATCTACCACTTCAGCCCCCAAACCAAGGTAAGTTCTACTCCACACTGACCTTGACACAATTAAACTAGAATCTGCCAAGTTCACACTTCTTGTTATGAGCATGCCACTATCATCAAGTTTTTGGTCACTTGCAGCTGAACCCACTCCCAATAGAATCACTCAGTTAACCTCACCTTGACAACGCTCTGCTGGGGGAGGCATGTAGGTACCATTTTACAGATGAAGTAACTCATGTTCAAACAGTTGGAATAATTTGCTCATGGTCACAAAGCTAGGAAGTGGGCAAGCAGAATTGAAACCCGGGGTATCTAATTGCTGATCCTAAGCACAGTGCCTCCCCTCAGAAGTATTTTTTCCTCTTTCCTACTCACCTGCTCTAGCTACATCATGGGTCCCATCTTCTCATCTCTTCTATTCATCTGTTGTTCCACCAATTTCTTCCGTCTGCTACTCTTATTCAGTGTCTTCAAACCAAATTTATTCAGCCAACCAAAGCATGTATTGAGTACCAACTTGTGTTGGGAATTACATATCATTCGCCAGACATATCAATAATGAATGAGGAAGGAGAAAAGATTCCCTTTCTTAAGCTCAAACTTTACTTTTGAAAATTAGCACTGTGGTCTGCAGCACCAAATTTAACAACCCTCTTTTCATCTTCATCCTCCTTAAACCATCTTCAGCATCTGACACTGCTGACATCCAGGCTAGTTAGAAACTGCCTGCTCCTTCAACATATCCAACACTGTTCTCTTCAGATTCTCTTATTTCTCCAATTATTCTGCTTCTTTCACTGGCTTCTTTCCTCCCAATACTTAAATGAAGCATTCTTTTACATTGGCTTGTAGATTCTGCTTTCTTCTTTACTTAGTATTGCTCATTGATGTCCAAAGTTCCAGCATCCCTTTTTCCTAATGGTTCCCAAAAAGAAATCTTCAGTTTTAACATCTTTTTTTTTTTTTTTTCTGTCTAAGTTGGAATTTCCAATACTGTCCTAGGTAAATATGGTTGTCCAACAAATAGCATAAACCAAATGTACCTAAAACTGTACTCTATCTCTCAAATTGGTTCTTCTCTCAATGTTTTTAATCAGTAGTCTCATTTTCCAGCATGGGCCAAGATATCACAGAAACATATAAATGCATTCCTCTCCTTACACATGCTTTCACCTCTAATGTCTGTCAGATCAATATCATCCTTACATCCTCATTTCCAATGCTTAGGTTCCAGTTCCCTGCTTCTATTTTTAAAAGCTCTTGCAGCAGTCTGATAATCGGCTTCCCAATTTGCTTTAATTCATAATTCATTCCTTCCTCCTGCAAGCAAAGGTAGTCTTTTAAAAACAATTATCTGGACATGTCTTTTCCCAGTACAAAACTCTTCGACAGTCCTGCTGCCAACCCAATGATGTCCTAATTCTTTAGCCTGACATGTAAACTGTTTTACAAGCTGGTCTAAGGTACTTCTCTAGCTGTAACTGTTAGCATTCCCACTTCCACCAGTCTACTTTTCACTCCAACCATCAAAAACTACTCAGCATTTTTCAAGGACAATAGACTCTTATGTCTGTGCTTTGGTTCATGTGTTCCATGCAGCAGGCATGTTTTCTCTCATCCTCTACCTCACCTTCCGTGTACCTGTACTTTCATACTCTTCTCAATGATCCCTTCTTTTTAATGTCTTCTTTGATTCCTTTGGTCTAATTAATCCCTAATCCATTATCTATTTAATTTATTATAGTAAGTGTGGATACAAAGATAAAAAGTGGGCCTTATTGTCTAGTAGAAAGAAAAGAAATGGAATGTTGCACCTTCATATATATTTTTTCAAAATCAGTATGTATGAGGAACTGTGAGCACAAAGAGGGGAGGACTACCTAGCTCTGTTGGATGAGAGTGGCGGAGACTTGGAGAAAGGAACAAGGAAGACTATACAGAAGATATTTGCTGTATGTCTTGAAAATACACAAAAGAGTAAGAGTTTCAAAGTTACTCAGAGGAGCCCTGCATTTAAAACCTAGCTGTGGCACTTATTAGCTAAGTAGCTTTAGAAAAAGTTATTTTACCTTTCCTAAAGTCAATTGCCTCATCTATACAACAGATTTTATAAATAATATGCAACTTGAAGAGTATTATGAGATTTCAATGACACGTTCCTTTTAAAGCATCTCAACTAGCGCTCAAAAAAGTTTGCTGTCATTACTGTTGCAGTCTTTGTCATCCTTATTTTGTCACTGCAACTGGAGGATGACTGTGAATGAAACAGATAGACAAAATGAAAGGGGCTATGTTTCCAGAAGCATGTGCAAAGGCACTTAGGCATAGTGGTGAATTAGATGTGGATTACATAGGGTCATGCTTTGGAGCCATTTATCTTGTTTTGGAAATGCTTACTTGCTTGCTAGCTACCCAAAAGACATGCTGACCTTTGAGGTTTTTTGCCTTTTGTTCATTGTTACTGTTCTGCTGAGATAACAAAATTCAGTGAAAACTTTCAGCTCAGTATTTCCAATGAAGATCTTTGACCTTGGGTAAGATTTTTTTTTTGGTACATGAACCAAGACTTGTTCTGCCTGATTGTTAATCCATATTACTGTGCTGATTTAGCAAATCATTTTGTTTAGGTACCAGCAAAGAGCCTTTATTAGATGGGTGTATGTATAAATCCTCCTTAATGACAGTGCATATGGTATGGCTGAATAATAAGACACCCAGTATTTATGTGGTTGCTTGTGTCAACAAAAAGATAACGTTTTCTCATTGCATGTCCTAAGATGTTAGAATTTGCTACCTAGACTTTAAAACAATGCAACATAATCTCCTGAAGTATGAAATATCTGGTGTCTTTTTAAACATTGCTGGTTAAAAAAAAAATGACAGCATACAGTTGGAAAGATATATAATTATCTACTATAGCAGTAGACCAGATGTCATGATGTGTTTTTGAATCATGTACTTGAGAAAGATATAATGAAATACATTCAATGGAAAATTATGTTATATAAAATTAGCTGTTTCATTGAGAAGTCATATAGTAATGTGGTTAGGAGCACAAGTTTTGGAGTTAGACAACAAAGGTTCAATCTTAATTCTATTAATTGAAAGGTATAAGATCTGGGGCAGCAACTCTCAGTATCCACATTCCAAAAATGGGGATGATAAATGTAAACCTCATGAGGTTACTGTGAGGATAAAATAAGACATTGCACATAAGGCCTTTCGGAAAGAATCTGGCACAAAGTAAGACCTCAGTGTTAGCTAATATTCACATTGAGGCAACATATAGGGGAACAGAGTGTAAACACATTACCGTGATACATTTAAGAGAAGGCAGTAATTATAATTATTAAAGCTTACTTTGGAAAAACTCCTAAGAAAATAATGTTTGTTCAGCCCCAAATGACTGGCATTTTCTGACACCAGTCTCTCTTTTTAGTTACTCCCTCAGCATTAGCAAGAATCTTTTGTTTGGCCTTTCTCTTTTTTATATGTTTTTATTCCCTTGGTTTTCTTTAATCTTATAACCAGCCTTAGTAGCTAGTGTTTGAGAATTACAAAACAGAAATAATACGTTATTATTTTTAAAGCAAAAACAAGTCTCTTTCCTATAATATATAAAACTGTATTCAGGGCCAGGAGCAGTGGCTCAAGCCTGTTATCCCAGCACTTTGGGAGGCCGAGGCAGGTGGATCATGAGGTCAAGAGTTCAAGACCAGACGGGCCAACATGGTGAAAGCCCACCTCTACTAAGAATACAAAAATTAGCTGGGCGTGGTGTTGCATGCCCATAATCCCAGCTACTCAGGAGGCTGAGGCAGGAAAATTGCTTGAACCTGGGAGGCGGAGGTTGCAGTAAGCCAAGATTGTGCCATTGCACTCCAGTCTGGGTGACAGAGCAAGACTCTGTCTCAGAAAAAATAAAATAAAAAAACAAAAACAAAAACAAAAAAACACTGCATTCAAATGTAGAAATTTAAGTTAGAACTTACATAAAACAATCCTCACACGTATATTTTGTCATTTACTACTTTACGTGCATTTTATGTTTGGCTTCAATTGAAACTTCTCATTCATCCCTAACTCTCAAACTCTTGCCTAACTTATCTCCAAGTAGTGAGATTACAGGCAGTTTTAACTTACTAGCTTTGGCTTATCGATGTTTTACAACTGTCTTTCAAGAATCATATGTTACCTTTATAATAAGAAAAAGCACAAAGAAGGTGAATTTTATAAAGCTGCCCGTTTTAATTTTCCTAAAATTCTATTTGGAAGTGAACTTTTCTCACTTCAGTTCCTGGAATAAGTTATTTGTATAGATTTTAAAATTCTTCTCGTTCTACAATACGTAGAATCATTGCCATTTGTAAACAGAATTTTAGCTCCTCTAGGAAAAAAAAGTGTCCAATGCAAATTTATTTTTGAATGTCTCACAATAACTTATAGAGAGTGGTTCTCAAAAAGTACTATAATGTAACATAAAATGAATCTGGAATTAGAATTAATGTCTCTGCATTTTCAGAAAGTTTCAAATTACCCTTCAACATAGATGTCTTTGGATATTCCTTCAACCTCTTCATCTCCCTAATTTTCTTATTAATAGACATCCTACCTCTCTCCTACATTTTCTAGATTGCTTTCTAATTTTTTTAAGCCTGTTGATACTTAAAAAGAAGCAATTTTAATTTAAATAATTGCTTATACCAGTAAAATAAGAATGTATAATCTACCTTCCCCAATGTTTTCCTGAATTCACCCATTCCTTCAAATTCCAGAACAAGTCCTCACTCACTTTTCACACTTAAAGTGCTTTGAAAGGATGATTTGCTGTATGCCATATTTTATTAATTTATCTTCTTGGAATGTAATTTTACTAGGAGAAAACGTTATTTATTTACATACAATCTGAGTAGATACAATAAAATTTACATCCTATCAGTATGAAACACACATACTGAATAACTAAATTTTACTAAGAAGCATATTACAAGGTATTTTTATATTATTTTAAAGCTTCTGTGCTAGAAATAGGAAATAAGTTATTATGGTTTGCAACCTTAGTAACTATGTGCAAAGATTATATAAATATTACATAGATGTGTATTTCTTGTTAATAAGGGTGTAGTTGGATGCTGTAGCTAACAATTGTGATAATTGAAATAAAATAATTGTGATAAATGAAAGAAAAATAAATGTATATATAACACATATTAATAGAATTTTTTAGTTTGCTTTTTTAAATGTATTTTACAATAGGCCAAGGGTATTTATTAAACATTAAAAAAGAGCTTCTTCAAGCCCTCTATTTCTAAAACTTATCAGGGAATGATGTTATTATGAACTAGATTTAGCTCTTGATTAACCATTATAGAAATTAATAAATGCCATCCAAGGTTACACCAAAATTCTCATTCAGTTAAATGAATTTTTATTGACTTCTTTATTAAGAGTTTTTATCAATAGCCCCCAATCAGCAAAATTAAAATTTACTGGTTAGACAATTTTGGCAAAATAACAAAGCAAAGGGCCTGTATTACCTTCCTTGGAATATATTCAAACCTAAACTGGACCATTCTTATAACTGGCTACATAGCATGCAAATGTGAGGAAAAGAGTGGCTTTTACCTTAAAGCAACTCCTACACCCCACATTGGCTCTCCGAATTTGACCCCATTAAAAATACTTAAGTGAAAATGACAGTCCTGTGGAAGACACCATTTATTTTATCTGTGGATTAATGGATTCTAATGCTCTCACTTAATAACAATAATACCCCATTATTTTCCACAGCTAATTTGGTGTTCAGGAATATTCCTCAGGATATTTTTTTATTATGGAATTTGTGCATTGTAAATAATTAACAAGTACTTAAAATTAAGATGCCTCTACTCCCTAAATAGCTTATTATTTGACTGCTAGCACCAACTGGGGTTCCAGTGTATTTTGTAACAATTGTGAGACTAATCACAGTGTGATATTTAATACAAAAACTTTTTAAAATGCAGTCTTTCTTTTTTATATGAATATCAGTAATTCATTAGAAACCTGTTATGCCAGGATAACTGTGTTCCTATCATTCATTTCTTTTAGAAAAATGCGGCATCATTGGTATCAAGGAAACTAATTAGACTCAAGGACAAAATTATTTTTTATTTCTCCAAATTGTTCTTAAAACCTATATTGGTGTCATGACATTATTTCTAGTGAAAAATGTCAATTACTTCATTCCCAAGCATTTTAATTTTTGTAACCCAAAGGTCTAGCACTCCAGCAACACTGAGTGACACAATAATGAACTCTCATTGTGGGTATTAAAACAGAGCAATTTTCTATGAATCTACTACAGTTTGGCAACATGTTTAAAACAACTCATAGACTCCAAATCCATTTTAAGTAATAGTATAATTATAGTAGATATGACCATAAAGAGAATTAAAGGTATCTATTTGTACTAACTACCAGCTAAACAAGATTCTTCCATGAGTTATCTGATGTATATCCCTGCTTTAGCACTGCTAGTGATAGGAGACTCACAGCCTCATAACATAGCACATGTATGATTATTATTTATAGAAGTTTGGAAATTCCCTTTGTATTAAACAAATGTTCTTGAGAAAATTCAAGCAGTTAACTGGCTTGGGGGAAAAATGTATGGTGGAATTATGGGAAAAATGTGGTCTAGGATTCCTAACGTGTATGAAACCAATAGAGAAAACAATTCTGCTGGGATTATTGGGAAGCATCACTATTTGGAAAAAAATAAGAAAGTCTCTGATTCCATGGTACCATCTTTTAAAAGAACACTGATATGTTGGAACATATAAGAATACTTGGATAATACGGGGATTCGAAAACTCTGTTATATGAGAAACATTGAAAGAAGACCAGAGTAAGGTAAATATGTAGAAGAAACAATATAGAGAGGTAGCGGGGGAAAGGGAAAGAGGAAAAGGGTTATAACTTCCCTCGGAAAGTGTCAGGCTTTTCTGTCTAGTGTTAGATTCTAATGTCAACGAATGCACTTTATAGTATGAGGACTGTTAATGTGGACTAATTCCCAAAGACAATGGCTGTCTACTTTCCAGTGGAGACTGCTGCCTATAACTGATAACATCCAAGTTGATGCAGAATAAGAGATGAGGAAGAGGGCATTTTCTAAGATCAGTATCAATTTTAAGAAACATAATGTTGGTTTATAAGTGTTCAAGTTGCAAGCAAAGGGTTATGAATAAAACCTTGAGAGTGGCTGCTTTCGTGAGAAATTAAGTATTAAAATATCAGTATCAAAGGGAAGAGGTGTGCAGAAGGAAAGGAAATAAAGAGAATAGTCTCCCGGGCATCTCCATTAACTCTCTTTTAAATATACAAGAACACTTAGCCATATGTGCATACTAGACAAATTATCCCAAAGTTTTTCTCAGTCAACAGGCAAACATCTACATAAACAGGACAGTATAGTTGAGGAACAATGCATGCTGCTGTTTTAACATTGCTTCACCATGTTCATTTTCGAGCAGGTTATTATGTTTCCCTTTAAAAAACTATCTTTAAAAACAATTTCTATTGAGACACAGGCTAGGTCTTCAAAAGCCAACTTTCTGACAAGAAAACAGTTCTACTTTTGATGAGAATGGGTGGGTCTAAGGCGAACTTTACATACACAACAAATGATTGGACCTCATGATTTTATATTGAGCCATGTCTCCCTAGATAAACAAAGAAGTAATAATAGTAGAGTAGCATTCACACTGAGCCATGTTAGTAAGAAATCATCCCAAGGCTTCAGACAGAATATTCTGTGCATATCATTTAAAAAATAAAAATAAAAATAATCCAAAAGAGAGGAGAAGCTGTGAGACTCAGAAGCTTGTCAAGTAAAAGGAATGGTCCAAGCTAAGTGCATCTCTACCTTCATAACACATAGATACTGCACACACTCCTTAGCATGACAAAACCAAATGCATTCTCTTCCCGTTCAAACCTTCTTCTACTATCAAATCAAATAACTTTGTTGCTAAAAATTCAGCCAGAAACTCACTGTTACTTTAGTCAGCTAATATCTCCTGAGGACCCACTAAGCAACAGAAATGTGTTACGTAGTAGGCATCAGTTAGGGTGGAAGACATATGCCACACATATATTTGTAGAGTTTTTTTGGTCTAATTTCTGCCATCAAAATCTCTTGCTTCTATTATAAAAACATCTCTCTACAAAAGCTACCTCTATTCTTCCAAGTGCTTCTAACTCCAGTCCAGTGTCTACACAGTTGTAAGAATAACCCTTCGGAGAAAACAAACCAACAAACAGGCATGTCTCTTCCCTGCTTGAAATAGACCCTAGGATAAAACCCAAACTTGTCATTGTGATGTTCAATATTCTTTATAACCTGGCCTCTGCTTCTATTTCTGGTCTTCTTCCTAAAAATAAAGTCTAGAATTATAGAACTCCTTAGCATGACAGTAATATATCTTTATTTTTCCGTGTGTAATTTATTTATACCTTATTAATCCAGTTAAATTCTGCTTCTCCTTTAAGGCCCAGCTCAAATGTCATATTCCCTTTAAAACTTTCCCCAACACTCCAATAGGAGTTTAGCACTGTCCTCCCTGGGTTCCCATGTAGAAACAGCAGGGGCTTCCGGCTTGACCTCCAAGTGCAAGCTCAAGAAACTTTTCTTCTGGGCAGACTTCCTTTACCTCTGAAGTGGAGGTAACAATTCTAAAATATCTTGTACCTAGCTATACATTGATCACACTCTGCACTATTTTTGTTTTACATTTTTCTATTTGTACTGCAGTCTTGAAGGCAGAGTTCACAGCTCATTCATACTGTATTCACAGTGCCTAATACAGTGCCTGGCATAGGGTAGGCACTCAATAAGTTTATCCTAGAAGGAAAGGAGATAGGGAGGGAGGGAGGGAGGAAGGAATTGACTGATTTAATAATCTTGCTATATGGCTTTCCTCATATCTAGAGTTATGTCTTACATTTGGCAGGATTGTACAATAGTTGTTATATGACAGGAATCATGAACAAAACTGACTAAATTTATTCAGAAGGTTTTCAAATACTGATATAGAAAGATATTCAGGATATCCTAAGTGTGGTAAGAAAATTACAGATCCTATTTGTGTCAAGAAATACATCAGTTATATATATATATATATATATATATATATATATATACACACACACACACACACACACACATATATTAGAAAACTTCTGTAAAAAATAAGAAATGGTTAATTGTTTTCTTGAAGAATGGAATGGAGGATTAGAGAGTACATTTTTACTATAACTTTATACCACTCATTTTTGAAAGGAAAGATACACTTGGATTAAGACAAATAATGTGGATAATAGCAGAAACACTGTAAATCAAAGAAATCTCAAAATACCTTGCTTATGGATTTTAAATTTTTTTAATGATATGTTTCTATAACTATAATCTTTCTAAGAAGCCAATATGTATACATATTCTCACATATGCCCACCTAGATTTAATTTAGTTCAAAAAATGACTGATTGAATAGTCTTTTGTTCCTTTAAAATTAGTGGTCTACATTAGTGCTAAAAAATTGTGGTCCACAAACCTCCACCACCTGCATCATTGTGCTTGTTAAGAATGCAAATTCTTGAGTCACTCCCAAATTACTGAATCAGAATCTTTAGGGGTAAGACCAAAGAATGTGTGGTGTATCAAGTTCTTCAGGTGAATTTAATGCACAGAGAGCTTCGTTCTTGGGAACTTCATAACCTAATAGCACCATCTGTTGGTAGTGACTGTCCCAGAATGAAGACAAAGTCCCAAAGGGGAAGATGTCCAGACGTTCAACTTCCACTAGTTGTGATGCACTGTATGAAGGACTGGAAATCGACAGAATGCCTGATGTACAGATATACACATATAGATGTACACACTTTCTCTCCTAAAAAAGGTTACAGTCTATTGGAGGAAATATATATAAACAAATACCGTTACAAATTTCTTTTTAAGAACAAACAAGGAGCTGGTGGGGCACAGAAACTGTAGCAACCAGATTGATCAGAGGAAGTCATTAAATGCTCAGAAGCAGTGGTGACGTTGAAACCAAGTATTGTCAAATTATTTAGCCACAATTATACATGTAACTAAAAATAAAACAAGTTTTCAAATCTAACCAATATTTACTGCCTACCAAGCGCTATTTCTGAGGCCCTGTCTCTGAGACAAAAGATTCAAGCCCTGATCAAAGCAGAGTGGCAGGCACATAGCAGGTATGCAATCAATCTCTGGTTGAATAAATGAGTAAACATGAAAACACGATCTATTTGGTTACATTCTTCATGAAAGAAGAGTTTTAAAATGTCATCTGGCCTAAAATTTCTGCAATGAAAAGGAACAAACTCGCCATTATCTGAATTATTTGTGTATTTTGAAAAATTGCCTTCATGTTTTTTAAAATTTTTAATAAATGTTAAAATCCCTTATTAAAACCTCCTACACAGCTTTCTAGTAAGCCACATTGATGAGGCACCTGCTGAGTGTAGAGCACTTTATTTTATATATATTCTATATCTTTATAAAGATTAAAAGAGTTTTGGAAAAGGCATTCAGCATTCCAAATCACAGGCACTTTCAAAAGCACCTTCTATACCAGGATACTAATGTGAGGAAAAGGGTAAGTAAGCCAGTTTTAAACCTTTTATTTCTGTAGGGTTTTGTTTTGTTTTGTTTTAAGTGAAGACTTTCCATTGTCTGTTTGTTTTTGGCCACTACACACATTCTAGAGTTTTATAGCCTAATCCACATCTTTATCTAAACCAATGTTTATCATAATAATCATTATTGGTGATGACCAGTGAGCCTGCATAATCTCAATGTTTTCCCATTATCCATTAATATTAAATCTTGTGGTTCACCGGGGACTACCACAAATAGGTTTATGTGTTCACTGCCAGGATTACATTAGGTAAAAATGGAGACAATTAGCTGTACTTCCTTGTAAGAACGTACGGGTATTAAAGCACTGACACTGAACTATTTGCCAGAAACCACCCAAGAAGAAGCACAAAACTAATTCATAGGAATGCCAATTTGGCAAGTATCTTTTGTGAAATCACTCATTTTCCAAGCAGAATTTAGAAACAGGCCTTCCACTGTTAGTGAAATTTAATCACTGTCAATGTCCTGATTGTTGGGATTTGAAAAATAGGGAATCCCTCCAAAAGTGGTACATTCTCCATCTGCATGATACTGAATAAATCTTCATAGAGACTTGGTTACATCTTCACAAATTCCAGACATTATCTAAGTGATTTCATTGGGGGTACTTATTAACAGCTGTATGTAAAATCTACTAGAAACTCCATTATTACATACAAATAGATCCTTATATATTTATTAAACAAATATCACATTCCAAGAAAACTTCTAGAGGTTAGTAGGTGGTTAAGAATATGAGCATTTAAATCAGATAAAAGTGGGATCAGTTTTCAGTTCTGTACTTTCTTGGCTGAATATAGGGAGGCTCATTTCTACCCAACAGTTGAAAATATTAAACAGGTGTGAGTAAGCAATCAATAGTATCTCTGTTTTAGAGATAAGAAAAGTCTCAGAGAAGTTAAATAATTTGCTCCAGGTCCCATAGCAAGTAAGCCAGAGAAGTTCTAGGCTTCAGATCTACTCTATATAACTCCTACATATTTCTTCTTATAATATCTTTCCTTTCTCTATTTTCTTCCATTCCTCTTCCCAGAGGATTGGATGTAACTAATATTTACATTAATAGCCACTCTATTATCTGCTGATTTTGCTGAACAAAAAGCATAAATATAATTTAAATAATAGTAAATACACATGGTAAAAGGGGAGTATGTAGAGAAAGTTCCATAGACTTACTGATTTCTGTGCAGTAGAGAGGTCTTATTCTGTTCTCAACAAAATGTCTGAAATGGCTAAAAACGAACCAGCAAAACAAAAACAACTCTATCACAAAGGCATGCAGGAAACAAACAACAACAAAACAGAACAAAGAGAGTGCAGAGAAAGAAAAGTAAGCAAATAATTAATTCTTGACTAACAGTCCATATTTTATGTAGATAATGCAAGGAAGAAAATAAACCGGCATTTCAGTGTGGCATGGATTACCATAGTAACATACTGGGAAAACCTTGGGTGACAACATGCAAGAATTTTTTTTTTAAGTGCATGTGAATGACTGCAGAGAGAAAATACACTTCCCAGGCTTCTTGGCAGCTACATGTGGCAATATGTCTGAGTTCTCATGAATGGAATGTGAGTAAAGGTGATTTATACAACTACCACATCCGTTCCTGAAAAGAAGATCCATGTCCTGCACTGCCTTTCTCATTCATCCATGGGCTGGAACATTGATGTGGTGCACAGCAGATCCAGACATCCTTAGAAATAGTGAGCCACAAGAGAGAAGAAACCTGGAGAAACCTTGTGGAATAAACCTACCTATTCCCACAGACGACCACCCTGCCTCTAGATTCTAGACTGAGAGAGTAATACATTTGTATTTTGTTTGAGCCACTGAATTTTTGGACCTTATCACAGTAGTTGTGGCTATACCATAACTAATATGTAAATAGGGACTTAACTGTGGGTACCATAACGAAAACTTAGCAGTTGGGCTGTGGGCAGTAAGGAAACGGTCCTTATTCAGCCACAGCTACCTACATAGTTGTTTTTGGCCAGAATACACTTGCTCTAAAAAGTGCTCTCTGCCCATGGTCTGCAACCTAAATTACCCAGGAATCAGGACATTTGAGGTTTGCAGGTTTGCAATGATAACTGCAATCTCAGAGGCAATTTATGACTTGTTGTTCATGGAAACTCCTCACTGTCCTGAGTCAATCGCTCTTCGGAATTCAAGTGGTTGCTTTTCTAATCAGCATTCTATTAGGTACTTAGTCTTTGGAATACTTTTAAAGGCGAGCAATAGATGTGATCACCAAGGAGACACCTAAACTTAGGATGTTAATTTACTTTGCCAGAAACCTATGCTGGAATCAAGTTATCTTAGGAAAGGCTGCTGGTGGGCATCGCCTCAACATCATTCATCAGGCCTTATGAGAAAAAAGAGGCAGATATATATTGTTTTTCCCTCAGCAAGTTAAAAAAGATCAGCTACACAGTACCTAAAGAATTCCTAATTGGAGTATCATGACCCTAGAAAATCAAGTCACATTCAGTATCTTCTCTCTTCTTCACAGAAAATGAGATTCTCTATACGTTCTTAACAACAATAACAAATTCGTAGTGAAATTATGACTATGTCTTGGGTAGCCCTACAGAGCATATTAATTTACAGTTTAAATTAACCTTGAGTTTTTAAGTTAAAGATACTTTGTCCTGTTGTATCATGACTCAACAGCCAAAATTAAAGCATGGATGTAACAGTAATACAAGTAAGAAGTAATTCAACTAAGATCAATGTTAGCTTTAGACTGTGTTTATGCACTAATGGATTCTGGCAATCTCTAATCAGTATCTTCAAGACTTAAGTAGGTCAACAGCCAGAAAAATAGGAAATCATCTTCAGCATAAGATCACAACATCAAAAATCAATATGCTGCTCAGTTGTTATATTTCAAAACAGCTCTATGAATCAATTCAAGGCCATAAGAAATAAAAATATCAAGAACTGATAAATAGAGGTGCCTCATTTTTGTCCCAAGTCTACAGACCAAAATATCTTTTTGTCAATAGTCTTGCTCCTACCTTTAGCCTTAAGTTATTAACATTATCTAGTATAGGTCTTAAGAAACTCAAGAAAAAAAGATTGGTAATATTTTAATGTAAAATTTTAAATTGTTTTGATACACTATTTTGATGCATCATAATTAAATATTAATACTTGAAGTTTGGCCAATTTTTTTAATGATTTAAAAATATTATTCTCCATCACTATCATGTTTCTTTCATTTCTTAAATTTAAAAGTTTTTACTTGTTTTAGGAATGGTGAATAATTTTCTAGAAAGTTGTTAAATGATTATTCTCAGAGACAAATACTAGTTCTATCATCAAAGGTCTATGATTGATTTCCGTCAGCAGTGCAACTAACAACATCCTTGTTATTTAGTTCAGTGGTGTGCAAGAATACTAACCATATGCCCATGATCAGAATCGAGAGAACATATCTAAGCCGAATGAAAGTGATGCTGATCAAATGAGGTGTCACTTTATGACAGGTTAGATTACGTCTGTTCTTGTTATCACATCCCACTAAAAATGATATCAGTCATCCAATTAGATGTATCATTATTTTTAAGAAGTGCTTTCTTTCTGGTTAAAAGTCAGTATTAATTTGGGTAGTAGATATCTGTTGTAATTTTAAGAAACGGGTATGCATTGGTGTCATCAAGTAAATTTGTTTCAAATAGGGAATAGTTTTATCATTGCCAGCACAATGCATTGAATATTGTAGGTGCATAGTAAATGACAGTTTTTGTTGATCATGAGGATGAAAAAGTAATTGAAAATTGAGGCACAATTGATCTAAACTGCCTTCTAGAAATCGGTGATAAATTCATTTGAAAAATACATTTTCCTACTTTCCTATATAATATTGTATAATATGAATAATTGTTTTTACTCTTATAGAATTTAGGATATTGTAAATATTTGTAAAGTTCAAGGTGGAAAAAAATCGTTTCATCCAAGTTCCTTATTTTGCATCCAAAAAAACAGAAACTCTGATAATTTAAATGGATTTTCTGTGATCCAAAACCTTAAACTGTACTCTTAACTTCAGACTAAGGCTAAGTGCTTCTGGCTGTATCACTGCCTTTGTAACTGCTTTGGGCTTTGTGTTTACTTTTTTGACCCCTGAGACATGCAAAAAGAAAAGAAAATGGTTAAGAAAAATAACAGAAGCTGCACGCACTATCTAAAACCATTCACGATATACTAAATTAGCTACCTAACTATTCCATCCACTTTAAGATATTTAATGCATCCAACATTATAGTGCACTTATGTCAAAGGAACATTAACTTCATTCTCCTTTCCCCAAGGCAACCTGAAGAGGAAATAAACAAAAGTATACTGGGAAGAGGGTGTGATACTTTTTAAAAGCAATCTTATCTCTGCATTAGTACTTAAATAGCTAAGCTGCTGGATTGCTTTTTCCAATTTCCTAGGCTTGTAGGTTTTCTACAACTCTCATGCAGAGTATACATCCTGTAGACGTTGCATTTATTTCAACTTTTCCAAAGGGAATTTATGTAATAATTCAACTGATCCTTTCTCTGGCTCACTTAGCTATGTTGGATCAGTGGATTACAGCGAATTTAGGCCTAAGTCTAGACGAAATTCTATTTATGTTTTACCACACTGATGATAAATTATTCTTTAGGGAAGAAAGGAAAGGAGAAAAATGTTTGTGGCAGATGCAATCAATACAAATTTGATAAATTGTGGACATTAAAGAAACTATACGTTCTTTAAAAATAAAGTACTTTTTGTTAGGAGGTTTTATAGAAAACTCCAACTAGTTTCAGGCCAGAAGATTTAGTAATAATCAAGCATAATTAAGTATACTTAGTAGACCTGAATATGAGAGAGGAAATTGTGTCAGGAAATATAACCTATATTTTCCCTGTAATCATTAACTGCTGGATTACAGCAAGGTCTTCATAGTACTCGTGGAACATGCAAGATTCCTATTTACTTTTCTTTCTACTATTGATAAATGTTCTACAACTAAGACTCTCAGGAAAAGGTGGGCATTTGCAATACAGATTGAGTAATCAAACTATGAATTAACTAGTCTATCTTGTGAGTTTTAAGCAGGGTAAAATTTGGTTAATGATTATGAGCTTTTTGAAATGAGGAAAATTATATTTTCAAATATTCCTCACACCACAATGCATAGCAGAAAATAAAGGTTAAATGTAACGTTTACTGGATGATATCACAGGATTATTTACTATGATATAGGTTTAGATATGCTATATGACATTATGTTCCTAAAATTAAACTCCATATAAAAGAAAATCTACTAACATTGAAATTCAATATCCCAGAACTTAAGCCAACTTCTATAAATCCCAAACATTTTTTCCAATAGATTAATATTACAGAGAAAGGTCTGGGCCGATTTTAGCTCTATTTGTTGGTTTATCTGTGTTCAAAATAAATTTAAAAGTTAAACAGCAAACTGGGACAACTAATGCCTCAGGGCTAGAAGACAGCAAAGATGGGAATCTTGGAAATTTAAACATTCTGTCTCTGTGAATATCCCAATTTATTACCTTTCTGCATTACCGATTTCTCCTCTTTACAATGACCTGGCCATTTTCATTTCCCAGAACATGTACACTAAATTCTTTCAGAAAGGCTAAATGTCTTTGTTTAAAAATGACATAGTCTAGTCTAAGATCGAAATCAGATTGTCAATTTTCTTCACCTTTCACAAAGCTTCCTCTCCTTCTAATCTGTAATTAAAGTGATAATGCTTACAAGTTATAGTAAAAAGATAACCTCATTCTACTATACTCTAATATAAAGACAAAATGTGTTTGTCTTATCTAAAGTTTTAAGCAAAAAAATAAGTGAATTATTCACAATCTATACACTGTAAGTTTTAACATTACCATGATACCTTATTTTTAAAAAATATTTTATTATTTCCAGGACAGATTGCCAATAGAAGTTAACTATCTCTTATGTTTTACTTACAAATTCACTTATCAAATGTTTACTAGTGCCTGTCAACTTTGCAACAAGGGTTATACAGAATAGAAATGAGGATATAAATGTGAGTAAAACAAAGCTTCCAGTCTCCAGGAATCTACAGTTTAACTGAGGAGATGTGTTATACACAGAAACATGTTTAACACTGGGTCAAAAATAATACATAGGTTATACAAAAGAGGGAAAAGGATGTACAATGGAGGCTGAGAAGTCAATTCAACCTAAGCTGACCGAGAGAATTCAGGGAAGGATTTGTGAGCACAGTGCCACACGAACTATGTCAGAGATTAAAAGGTATCTTTCTTTTAGGATACCTAAGAAAACATTTGAGTCATTTGGAGAAAGCTTTTAGGAATAGACCCAAACAGAGATTTCTTTTCCATATCCAATAGTTATCCACTTATCTAAAACTCAGTGAGGCAATAGACTGAGCTTTTCTTACTCCCTCAGTATAGCACCAATTAACTTAATTTACTATTAGTCCCCACTACTGACCTCTGCTACAAGTTCATGATTCTGTTCTACAGATTATTCACTAAACCTGATATCTTCATTTGCATACTTAATATTATCTCTGGCAATCCCTACATAGCTCCATAATAAGGGCCAGAGAATACAGACTTTGAAGTGTAGATCAAATCTTTATAGACACCTTCAAGGGTATTCCAGACAGAGAAAATTACATAACCGCTGGCTTCAGTCAGTAAAACAAAACAAGAAGTGTTTAAAAGAAAGTTGCTTAGTTTAAATGGCTAGATGTATGAGCGTGCTTAAGAACTTAGGTCATAAGGAAAATGAATTTCAAATATTCGAGTACCTTGAATAGAGGGCAAGGAAATTAGGCTCCATCTGTAGACAACTGGTAATAATTGCATATTTTTTGAGGAAGGAAATTTCCCCACTAGAAATATGGAAGCAAAGATTTTATCTCAAAGCACCCTGGAATATTAGAGAACTAATTAATATGAACAATGAGACCAATTAAGAAGCTATGATAATACCATAATATGAGACAACAAAGGTAGTAGCAGCAGAAATGGAAATTGGGCTTGGAAAGAGATGTGGAAACTTCTGAAATCTTGAGCAAACAGAGCTGGATACAAGAAGTAAAGGGAAGTTAAGATGGTGTTAAATAAGCCTGGATATTAGGTGACTGTTAGAACCTTAATAAAACCAGTATCATTTACAGGATAGGCATAGCAGACAGAGTAGTTCAGGGTTTAGATTTTTAATTCAGTTCTAAACACGTTGTGGTTAAACTACGGTAGTAGACATTCAGATGGAGATGTTCAACATTTTGTTAGAAATGTTGATCCAGATTTGGAAGAAATAAGCACTAGAGCTTTTGAAATGGGAATTACCTACATAGAAGTGAGAGTGGAAATAAATAAATTGCCAAAGAAAAGAGTGTAGAGAGAAAATAGAAGTCAGGCAGAACCTCAAAGGATACCCATCTTTAAGAAAACAGGATGAAGGAAATATATCCATGATGAAAACAGAGAAACATTAATTAGGGAAGCTAGAAGAAAATGAACGAAATACAATAGAATGGCAGTAACGAGAGGATAAAAGAAGAGGACTATTGACATTTTAAAATGCAAAAGATGCAAGGAGTAAGACATTTGAGAGAAGTTATAAAACTATGTAATTTCTATAGAACAGGTTTAGAAGAACCTAAATTTAAAAACTGTAAAAATAGGTAGGGAATAAAATGAAGTAGAAAACGTATGGTGTAAGAAACAACAAGATCATGTCCTTTGCAGCAACATGGTTGCAGCTGGAGGTCATTATCCTAAGAGAATTATGCAGGAACAGAAAACCAAATACAGTATGTTCTCACTTATAAATGGAAGCTAAACACTGAGTACTCATGGTTATAAAGATGGCAACAATAGTCACTGGGGACTCATGGAGAGGAGAGGGAGGGAGACGCGCAAGGTTTGAAAAGCTAACTGTTGGGTACTATCCTAACTATCTAGGTGAAGAGATGGTTCACATCCCAAACCTCGGCACCACACAATACACCCATGTAACAAACCTGCAAATGTACCCCCAAATCTAAAATAAAAGTTGAAATTATTTTACAGAAAAGAAAAATTAAAAAGTATACTGCAATTTACAAGATTCAGGAAATAAAAGATACATTAAATTTCTAAACGTAGAAGATTGAGTGACGATTTTGTTTGATAAATGAAGGGCTTATCTGTGTTAATGGTTTTTGAAGAAGATTCTAGTGTATAATCAGAACCTTCAAATGTGGACTATAAGAGAGATAATATGGAACACATTTTCTAAGGCAATAATGGCAGAAGACATGGGACAAAGAATGAAGGTTAAGGAGTTAAATTTGGAGAGGGAAACTGGTGTTTTTATCTCCGAACCAGGAGAAAAAGAAGAATGTGTGAAAATAGCAAAGCAGATGTTCGTTAGAGAGTAAGCACATTGAAGGACTGAATTTACTATATCCTTGATCTTAAAGAAATAACTAGTGAGGCTAGTAGTGCAACATGGACAAAGAATAATAGTTGGACTGGGGCATGAGTAGAGTAGAAATTATTTGAATTTGAATCAAGGTGATGTGACTTCTCTGATAGACTTTTAAGGCTACATAATGGTCGTTTTATTCATGTAAATTCTCCTCTTATGATTCCAGCAGCTTGGTTATGTGTCAAAGGGATACATTCAGCATGCATTTGAAAGAAGGATGGGACATCAGCACTAGAAGCTCGTAACAGCAGGTGTCAGACACAAAGGACAAGAGGGATGATATAAACTGAAGGGAAAGATGGAGCTTCATCAAACAGAGAACAATGTAAAAGTAGTACACTCTAATTTATACTGTGGCAAAAGGTCAAAAAAATAAGCATGAGTTTATTTTTCTAAATAACTAAGAACAGTGCCTTATACTTGGTAATAAGGGTTTAAAAAAATAAAACCTAGCAACAAAGATGTAGTAATAATGATAATCATAATCACATTAATAATAAATAAAAGAATTTGAAGAAATAAGATGACATTTTAAATGAATAATTGATTTACACTCCGTAATGTTTTGGGCAATCTGAAAAAGAATTTTTGTACTGAGCACGGTTGCTAACCTTGATACTGCTATAATCAGCTCTGTTGTCTCAGTCCACTATTAGAACCACCTGAATAACTGTTGTTTACATTTTCGAATTAAGAGTCCATAGTGTTTCAGAGTTGTAGGCCAAATACACCCAATGCTGCATACTGTGAATTCAAGAATTCACTGCTCTAAGAATGAATGAGAACATTTTTTATGTTTTCTGGCTTAGTGTCTCTGGGTTGCTTATATCTATAGTGTGTTCCACAGGGCTTAGCTTATTTACCCCACTCCGGAGACATGATTCAAATGAAATTAGAATACATTTTTTTCACTACATTTTTATTTTCTGTCCTTTCATCTGAAGCCTAAGGAACTTGACATTATAAGTGGAAAAGAGCAAGGAAATGATCAATGAAGGCTTTTAGGAGCTGCAGAGAAAGTGTCTGCAATACCTTTTTTCTTTATATCCAACATAAGCAAAATACAGCAGGTAATGATGTGGGATGCAATAAAGATTTTATTATCATTTTATTGGAATGAACATCCTATCTTACTCATATTTCTACCTATATAGTTCATTTATCCCAAACTTTTAGTAATAAAGTTAATGACATTCCACACTTCCTAACATTCCTGCACTATTTTATGCTTTATGCATACGTGCATATGAAATGGCAAAATATATCAGTTCAAGGATAAACAGAACCCAAGATTAAAGTAAGTTACATAATGATAAGTTAAGAGATACACTGCTCGTATATTTAATCACTAAATGAAATCTTAATCACTGTTGACTTTCATCTCACATCTTCTTGCTGTGCTTCTGGAAATACCAGTTCCTTAAGGTCAATCATAATTGAAAATATAACTAACATTATTGAGCACCAGCTTTTGCCAGGCACTCTGCCTGGTACTTTACATTTCTTTATTTTACCTAATTCACGCAACATTTTTCCAAGTCATGAGCTGCTTTTCTTATTTTATGAGAGAGGTTATAACTTGCCTAAATGACCAAGGAATGACCTTATATGGATTCAAATATAGGTATTTCTGGCTGTAAATCATCTTCCACTAATAATACGCCTGGCAGAAAAGGATTACCGTTCTTTGTCAACCCACAAAGCCACATTTCAGGGGGAAAAAAGAAAAGGAAGAAAGAACTAGCAAAGTGATCCCACCAATATCCTCCTGAATCTACAGAAACAGCAACAAAAAGGGGCAGACTGGGAAATTAAAACTCTGCCACATACAAACCCAAGCTGTCAAAGAGAAGAAATAATTAAAGAAACAATGTAACTTCCACTTATAGTAAACCAAATTATATAAAATCAGACATGTTAAGAATTACATAAAGTAGAAATACTGACTTTATGCACAAAAACATAATTATGAGCATTCCCATATAATTTAAAAATTAATAAGAATTATGTAATTTTACAGAAGACAGAATGACGGTGAACTATATATCCTCTATCAGTGTAACTGGCATGCAAATATATCCACCATCCTTTATTGGTATTTGTTTTCGATTATGTGTGGTCTTCCAGTATGAGTAACTTCACGTGAAATGTGACTATCTAATAAATATAAAATCTCCAACCTTTCTTTGTTTTAATTTTCTCATCTACGAAATGGAAATATCACATCCTCTTTCTCATTAACTATTCTTACTGATTATAAAGAAACTCCTAGATGGGTGCAGTGCCATGCACCTGTTGTTCCAGTTACCCTGGAGGCTGAGATGGGAGGATTACTTGAGCCAAGGTGTTTGAGGCTGCAGTGACGTATGATCATGCCACTGCACTCCAGCTTGGACAAGAGAATGAGACTTCCATCACTTAAAAAAATTAAAAATGAAAATAAAGTAAATTCCTAGAAATAAAAGCACTTTGAACAGAATTTACTTAAAGAAATGGTATCATTGTTAATAATTATAGTTCACTAAAGGTTGTCTTAATTTGCTTCAATCAACCTGGCCAGCAACAGCTAGCATTCTTACATAGGCAAGATCATGAAATACTCCAAACATTAGAAAAAAGAGTGAATCATTTTAGTATGATTCAGTTATAATTCTATTTTGTTGTTATAATTAAAACTTTTTAAAAGGGTAAGTTTGATTGAACAAAACTCTATAATTCCTTGACTATGAAATGGCATCAGAGGTCTAAGGAAAGGAAACTTATAAGACCATGCTTCTAATCACTTTAGGAGTCACAAATTGAGATCATTTTATTCCTTCTGAAGACAATATTATCCAAGAAGAACTGCAATAATTATGTGTAAAATTTTAAAGGAAAGAAAACATTTACCTAAAAATAACTACTTCATTCATAGGCTAAGGATTTTGTTACTTGTTTCAAAGAACAGAAACCAATAGATATGAAAATATTTGTCACTAAATAATTTTCAAGACACCTAGTGACCATATTTCTGTTTCCAATCCTTTTTATGAAGGTTTCCTAATGACTTCTTAAAGCGTTCAACCTATAATTTACATTAATTTTTAGATTTGACCGAGTAAAAATATTAGTAGTGAAGTCATTGAGTTCTCCTTTTGCATGACAAATAATAAGAAAAGATAGGAAATTAGGTGATGACTATTACATGTTAAAAGAGACTCTCTAAGTGTTTAGAAAATGCTCTGAGGTTACGTTAGGTATGTGGGGAATCTGCATATGAACTCTTTCATTATTTTACCTGGGAAACTTAAAAAAAAAAACCTTAAATCTGGATTACTAAAGATTCATCTTGATTAGAATTTCTTAGGGTTAAATTCGGAAGGGCCCCTAGGCAATCAATTTCCTAAAACAGGCTTAGCCTGGATTTATATTGGAAACAGTAAAGAAGGCAAAACTTTGCCTCTCATCTTCTGTTGTAGATTTTGTCAGAGGGAGCTATAGGGGAACAAATGGTAATTGTCCAAATTTGTGCCTGATATTATTGGTTCAGTTGTTTATCACAGAATAACTTCCATATTATTCAGGCTTTCAACGAACATTTACTAAAAGCATACAACTTTCCAGAGTCATGCTAAGCAATAAAGACAAATATTTAAGACACGCTTGCTGCTCCTTAAGGACCTTCGTTTCTATTATATGTAGAAGCAAAAACATAACTAAACAAGGAAAGAAGCTTGGACATAAGTGCAGGATAAAGTTGGAGCATTACGGATGGACTGACTAACAAAATCACAATGTTACAGAACTTAAGAATGTCAAAATAATTTTACACACATTTCTTCATGAGATTTATATACAGTTTTCAAAATAAAAAAAAATCACTATGCATAAGACTATTTAAAAAGGAAGGTTAGAGCCAACTGTAAAAGAGATGTAGGATTCTATTTTTACCTGAGTGCCTCAAGAAGTAAAGGTAAAATGAGTTGAATTATTTCTTGAACATGAGAAATAGGTTGAATATAAGAAGTTCTTTACCACGAAGTCAATTAACCACCTGAAAAATGAAGAGTCTGATAGTATATCCATCAGAATTCAGTTTTTTTTTTTGTTTTGTTTTGTTTTTTTTTTTGAGACAGTCTCACTCTGTCTCCCAGGCTGGAGTGCCATGGCGTGATCTCGGCTCACTGCAAGCTCCACCTACTGGGTTTATGCCATTCTCCTGTCTCAGCCTCCCAAGTAGCTGGGACCACAGGTGCCCTTCACCACGTTCAGCTAATTTTTTTTTTTTTTGTATTTTTAGTAAAGACGGGGTTTCACTGTGTTAGCCAGAATGGTCTCCATCTCCTGACCTCGTGATCCCACCTCCTCGGCTTCCCCAAGGGCTGGGATTACAGGCGTGAGCCACCGTTCCAGGCCCAGAATTCAGCATTTGATCTTGAGCTAAGCAACCAAGGATTCGACATTGCTAACAAAATAAGCTTAAAAGTAGTTTAATCTACAAATCTTTTATGTCTATGATATGGAATAGGCTGAGAAATATATAAATACTTGGACAAACTATATACTTATATTAAGAAAAATGTAACGTAAAATAATTTTTCTGTATGTAAATTGTTCATTTTGTCAATCATCAAACATTTATTTCATATTTATTTCTTCAGTTAGTTTTTGAGATGGAGTCTTGCTCTGTCACCCAGACTGGAATGCAGTGGCACGATTTCAGCTCACTGCTACCTCTGCCTCCCAGGTTCAAGCAATTTTCCTTCCTCAGCCTCCCAAGTATCTGGGATCACAGGTGTGTGCCACCATGCCCAGTTAATTTTTTTGTTTGTTTTGTATTTGTAGTAGAGACAGTGTTTCACCATGTTGGCCAGGCTGATCTCAAATTCCTGACCTCAGGTGATCTGCCCACCTCAGCCTCACAGAATTCTGGGATTATAGGTGTGAGCCACCATGCCCCACCATCACATTTATTTGGTACCAAATGTACATAAGTCACTGTGCTATCTAATTGGAGAAAGGCAAGTAAATCAGATACAGATTCTAACAAATCTCATCTCAATAGGAGATCATTTGAAAACAACTCAGGAAATGGTTAATATCATATAAGAGGTAGAGAAAAATTGCTACAATGTCTCAAAAAGGGGAACATATTTCTAGCTTGTGTTAAGAGATGGGGGCTAGGAAAAACTTCACTGAAGAGAAGGATTTTGAACAGGCCCTAGAAAAAT
The DNA here is from genome assembly GCF_000951035.1 of Colobus angolensis palliatus. Taxonomy (NCBI): domain Eukaryota; kingdom Metazoa; phylum Chordata; class Mammalia; order Primates; family Cercopithecidae; genus Colobus; species Colobus angolensis. The sequence continues at coordinate 4,206,753 of NW_012114566.1, forward strand.
AAGAAAAGTGCACTTTCAGAAAAGTGAAAGGCATTCCAGTTGAGAAAAAGAGAATGTAGATTATCATAAACATTTGAAAAACAAAAGTTATTTCATGAAAGCTCAAAACATCTCTGAAATACCAGGAGAAGTTTATTTGGGTCTGGAGAGGGAGGGACAGGTCATATAGATAATGATTTTTCAAAAGTAGGCCGAAATTTTAGATTCTGTAATGTCTCAACTATATTATTTGATGTAACAATGCCCTGTGTACAGAATAATGGAAATCTGTTTTAATCAACATTACAATGCTGCAGAAGAAGTTGGACTCAGATTCCCTTTTTAATGGTGAAGTTACTTGGATTGATGCATAATCCAAAGCACTTTTAAAGTAGGCTGGCTGGAAAATGCCAAATTAACAAGTGTTAACTAGTCTGATCTGAACTTTATTTCCTCTCGCTTGATGTTATCATTAAAAAAATAAATAATTCAGTCAAGGGCTACTTTGAAGGACATGTGAGATGAAGGCACATCTAAGAAAGCAAGTGAGAAAAATTGAGAACACAGTTTTTTAAATTTAATTTTCACATATGTCCTTACAGATGGCATTTAAAAATATTTGTAAGATTTTTTATTTTTTTATTTTTTTTTTTTTTGTGAGACGGAGTCTCGCTCTGTAGCCCAGGCTGGAGTGCAGTGGCGCCATCTCAGCTCACTGCAACCTCCGCCCCTAGGGTTCACGCCATTCTCCTGCCTCGACATGCGAGTAGCTGGGACTACAGGTGCCCACCACTTCACCGGCTAATTTTGGCTAATTTTTTCATGTCTTTTTGTTTGTTTGTTTGTTTGTTTGTTTGTTTTAGTACTGATGGGGTTTCACCGTGTTAGCCAGGATGGTCTCGATAAAAGGGCCAGATGCAGTGGCTCATGCCTGTAATCTCAGCACTTTGTGGGCCACAGACAGTAGAAATGCTTGAGCCCGGGATTTTGAAACGAACCAGTGCCATATAGCAAGACCTTGTCTCTAGAAAATATTTAAGGGGGTGGGGCTGAGATGACTGACTAGAAGCAGCCGCATTTGGAGGCTCCTATGGGAAAAATAATAATAATAATAATAATAAGCATTTGACTCCTTCACCCCTAACCAAGGTATCCAGGTTGGTGGATCATCAAAATTGACTGGAAGGGTAGTGTGACCCACGCAGAGAAGGAAGAACAGTGTAGTGCAGTGGCCCACCTGAGAGCCACACGGGGCAGGGGAACCCACTCCCCTAGCCAAGGGAGGCAGTGAGTGAGCGTGCTAGCCAGCCAGAGAAACTGCGGAACCCACAGATTGAAAGATCCCACTCGCGAACACACGCCACCAGGGCCTAGTGTCCTAACCTTGGATGGCACAGATTCTTTTACAGCCTCCCAGCTGGAA
>NW_012114566.1:4209054-4213332 GCF_000951035.1 Colobus angolensis palliatus
AGTGACATCTCCAGGCACTGGAGTGAATCAGATGAATAGGGCCTGAAGTGAACCCCCAGCAAACTGCGGCAGCCCTACAGAAGAGGAACCTGACTATTGAAAGAAAAGCAAAAATCAACAACAACAGCATCAACAACAACAACAAAAAATGCCCCAACCAAAACCTCATCCAAGGGTCAGCACAGCCTCAAAGACTGAAACTAGACAAACTCACAAAGATGAGAAAAAAAAAAGAATGAAAAAATGCTGAAAACCCAAAAAGCTAGAGTGCCTCTTTTCCTTCAAATCATCACAGTGTCTCTCCATCAAGGGTGCAGAACTGGATGGAAGATCAAATGGATGAATTGACAGAAGAAGGCTTCAGAAGATGGGTAATTAAAAACTATGCTGAGCTAAAGGAGCATGTTCTAACCCAATGCAAAGAAGCTCAGAACCTTGACAAAAGGTTAGAGGAATTGCTAACTAGAATAACCAGTTTAGAGAGGAACATAAACGACCTGATGACTCTGAAAAACACAACCAAGATCTTCATAAATTATATACAGGTATCAACAGCCAAATCAACCAAGCAGAAAAAAGAATATCAGAGTCTGAAGACCACCTTGCTAACATAAGACCTGGAGACAAGAAAAGGGAAAAAAGAATGACAAGGAATGAACAAAGCCTCCCAGAAATATGAGACTTCAAAAGAAGACCAAACCAACGATTGATTCGAGTACCAGAAGGAGATGGGGAGTAATGGAAACAAGCTGGAAAACACACATCAGGATATTATCCAGGAGAACTTCCCCAGCCTAGCAAAACAGGCCAACATACAAATTCAGGAGATGCAGATAACACCATTAAGATACTCTGTGAGAAGATCAACCCCAAGAAACGTAATCATCAGATTCTGCAAGGTCAGAATAAAGGAAAAACTCTTAAGGGCAGCCAGAGAGAAAGGCCAGGTCACTTACAAAGGAAACCCATCAGACTAACAGCAGACCTCTCAGCAGAAACTCTACAAGCCAGAAGAGATTGGGGGCCAATATACGACATTCTTAAAGAAAAAAATTTCAACCTAAAATTTCATATCCAGCCAAACTAAGCTTCATAAGCAAAGGAGAAATAAAATCATTTACAGACAAAAACTGAGGGATTTTGTTACTACCAGGCCTTCCCTACAAGAGTTCCTGAAAGAAGCACTAAATATGGAAAGGAAAAACTGGTACCAGTCACTGCAAAAACACACTAAAATATAAAGACCAGTGACACTATGAAGAAACTGCATCAACTAGTGTGCAAAATAACCAAATAGCAGCATAATGACAGAATCAAGTTCACACATAACAATACTAATATTAAATATAAATAGACTACATACCCCAATTAAAAAACACAGACTGGCAAATTGGATAAAGAGTCAAGACCCATTGGTGTGCTGTATTGAGGAGACCCATCTTACGTGCAAAGACATACATAAGCTCAAAATAAAGGGATGGAGGAAAATTCACCAAGCAAATGGAAAGCACAAAAGAAAAGCAGGGATTATAATCCTAGTCTATGACAAAATAGATTTTAAACCAATAAAGATCAAAAGAGACAAAGAAGTGAATTACATAATGGTAAAGGGAACAATTCAACAAGAAGAGCTAATTAATCTAAATATCTATGCCCCAAATACAGGAGCACACAGATTCATAAAACAAGTTCTTAGAGACCTACAAAGAGACATAGACTCTGACACAATAATAGTGGGATAGTTTAACACCCAACTGTCAGCATTAGACGGATCAACGAGACAGAAAATTAACAAAGATATTCAAGATTTGAACTCAGCTCTAGACTAAGCGGACCTAGTAAACATCTACAGTACTCTCTACCCCAAATCAACAGAATATACATTCTTCTCAGTGTCACATGGCACTTATTCTAAAATTGACTACATATTTGGGAGTAAAACGGTCATCAGCAAATGTAAAATAACTGAAATTATAACAGTATCTCAGACCACAGTGTACTCTAATTTAAATTAAGAATTAAGAAACTCAAAACCACACAGTTACATGGAAAGTGAACAACCTGCTCCTGAATGAATCCTGGGTAAATAATGAAATTAAGACAAAAATCAAGAAGTTCCTTGAAACCAATGAGAATAAAGAGACAACGTACCAGAATTTCTAGTACACAGCTAAAGCAGTGTTAGGAGGGAAAATTATAGCACTAAATGCTCACAACAGAAAGTTAGAAAAATCTCAAATTAACACCCTAACATCACAACTAAAAGAGCAAGACAAGCAAGAACAAGCTAATCCAAAAGCTAGCAGAAGACAAGAAAAAACTAAGATCAGAGAAGAACTGAAGGATATAGATGCATGAAAAACCCACACACACACACACAAAAAAAAAATCAACAAATCCAGGAGCTGGGTTTTTTAAAAAATCAACAAAATAGATAGACCACTAGCTAGACTCATGAAAGAAGGAGAGAGAAGAATAAAATAGACACAATAAAAAATGACAAAAAGGATATCACAACTGATCCCACAGAAATAGAAACCACCATCAGGGAATACTATAAACACCTCTATGCAAATAAATTAGAATATCTAGAAGAAATGGATGAATTGCAAGACAAATACACTCTACCATGACTAAACTGGAAGAAGTTGAATCCCTGAATAGATCAAAAACAAGTTCTGAAATTGAGGCAGTAACTAATAGCCTACCAACAGAAAAAAGCCCAGGACCAGATGGATTTACAGCTGAATTCTACCAGAAGTACAAAGAGGAGCTAGTACCATTGCTACTGAAACTATTCCAAACAATTGAAAAGCGAGGACTTCTCCCTAATTCATTTTATGAAGCCAGCATCATCTTGATACCAAAACCAGGAAGAGACACAACAAAAGAGAACTCAAGCCAATATCCCTTATGAACATCAATGCGAAAATCCTCAGTAAAACACTGCAAACTGAATCCAGCAGCACATGAGAAAACTTATCCACCACAATCAAATCAGTTTCATCCCTGGGATGCAAGGCTGGTTCAACATATGCAAACCAAGACACGTAATCCATCACACAAATAGAAGCAAAGACAAAAATCACATGATTATCTCAATACATGCAGAAAAGGCCTTTGATAAAATCCAACATCCCTTCATGCTAAAAACTCTTAATAAAGAGTAACTAGGTACTGATGGAACATATCTCAAAATAATAAAAGCAATTTATGACAAACCCACAGCCAGTATCGTATTGAATGGGCAAAAGCTGGAAGCATTCCCTTTGAAAACCGGTATAAGACAAGGATGCCCTCTCTCACCTCTCCTATTCGACATAGTATTAGAAGTTCTGGCCAGGGCAATCAGGCAAGAGAAATAAATAAAGATTATTCAAATAGGAAGAGAGGAAATCACATAGTCTCTGTTTCCAGATGACATTATTTTATATTAAGAAAACTCCAACATTTCAGCCTAAAAACTCCTTGAACTGATAAGCATTTTCAGCAAAGTCTCAGGATATAAAATCAATGTGTGAAAATCACAAGCTTTCTTTTACACTAACAATAGGCAAGCAGAGAACCAAATCGTGAATGAACTTCCATTCAAAATCATTACAAAAAGAATAGAATACCTAGGAATACAGCAAACAAGGGATGTAAAGGACCCTTTCAAGGAAAACTACAAACCACTGCTCAAGGAAATAAGAGAGGTTACAAACAAATGGAAAAACATTCCATTCTCATGGATAGGAAGAATCAATATTGTGAAAATGGTCATACTGCCCAAAGCAGTTTATAGATTCAATGCTATTTCCATCAAACTACCACTGACATTCTTCACAGAATTAGAAAAAACTATTTTAAAATTCATATGGAACCAAAAGAGAACCTGAATAGCCAAGGTAGTCCTAAGCAAAAAGAACAAAGCTGGAGGCATCATGCTACCTGACTTCAAACTATACTACAAGTCTACAGAAACCAAAACAGCATGGTATTGGTACCAAAACAGACATATAGACCAATGGAGCAGGACAGACACCTCAGAAAGAATACCACACATCTATAATCATCTGATCTTCGACAAACCTGACAAAAACAAACAATGGGGAAAGGAAATCCTATTTAGTGAATGATTCCAGGAAAACTGGCAAGCCGTATGCAGAAAACTGCAACTGGACCCCTTCCTTACACCTTATATGCAAGATGGACAAAAGACTTAAATGTAAAACCCCAACCATAAAAACTCTAGAAGAAAAACTAGGTGATATCATTCAGGACATAGGCATGGGCAAA
>NW_012114566.1:4214427-4274560 GCF_000951035.1 Colobus angolensis palliatus
CTTTTTTAAAATTTTTTTTGGTAGAGATAGAGTCTTGCTGTTTTGCCCAGGTTGGTTTTGAACTCCTGGCCTCAAGCAATCCTCCTGTCTCAGCCTCCCAGAGTGCTGGGATAACAAATATAAGCCACCACACCCAGTCAATCCTCAGTTATTTTCTAATATTAGACAATTTAATTGCTCACTTATTACATTTTTTTCAATTAAAGATGCAAGATTTAGACATTAAATTTAAGTTATAAGTGTTTCTTTGAACACCTAATTGTAATTGCAACTAGAATAGTGATCATTGGTGACTATTGAAAGTTTGGTGATTGTTAATATATTCTCAATTTGTAAAGTAGCCGCATAGCCAGATTGCATAGGATGAAAAATGGAAGATCACCTAAATCTTTCCAAATTCTTGGATGAAAACATCCTAGAAGAATGACTTGGTTTGTCTATGTGTTTTTTCTTTTGATGTGTGATTTGGGGAATTATCGCCATGATAGGGGTGACCTACACTACCAGGGAATATTCCTCCAGATCAAGGGTGATTTCTGTATTAACTCACTACTCTTCTTCATTTAGCCCAGTTCCTAGAATACGGTTGGTTTTAAATAAATATCTCATAAAATAATAGATGGGAAATTGAATCACATAAGGAAAATCATTCCAACAATTAGAGCAGTCTAGAAGTGGATTGAGCTGTGCTGGGGTGTAATGATCACCGTACCATGACACAAGTAACTTCTCATGGCTGCATGTGACGGAGGGCATCCAAGCACCTGGCAGGCATTTGTAGAGATCCCCTCTAAAGCCCCCTTGAGCTATAGGATTCTATGATTCTTTTTCTGTGAAAACTTGGAACACGTGATAGTGTACAACCTCTCGCAGATCAAAAGGGTACCATTTAATAAGTTACTACATTCATGCATTAAATTGTGACAATACATTCACGCATTAAATTCATGAATTTATTTTGTGACTTTAATAAATTCAGTGGTTCTAAAGCATGATAACTGTATTCTCCTGGCAGGACACAAGTTGTTTCTTAGTCAGTCTTCATAAAGTATCATATCACTGTCATATCCACTTTACTGGTAGCAAAATCAAGACAGGAAGGAATGCAGAGCTTCTTACACCTCAGCCTTAGACATAATGATTTCCAGAATTTCAGAGAATATTCTACAGAGTCCAGATATTGTAAATAAAGTGTCTGTCCAATTGTAAAGCCCATACTATTGAGTATAGTTACAATTTTCCTGGTGATAATTGCATACATAAAAGGGGGAAAAAAATAGACCATCTACTTAAAAAGTATTCAGCTAAAAGACTCGAAAGAAATCAGTCGACTGGGCACAGTGGCTCATGCCTGTAATCCCAGCACTTTGGGAGGCTGAGGCAGATGGATCATGAGGTCAAGATTTCGAGACCAGCCTGACCAACATGGTGAAACCCTGTCTCTACTAAAAATACAAAAAAAATTAGCTGGGCGTGAGAGCGCGTGTCTGTAATCCCAGCTACTCAGGAGGCTGAGGCAAGAAAATCTCTTGAACCCAGGAGGCAGAGGTTGCAGTGAGCCAAGATCGTGCCACGGCACTCCAGCCTAGGTGACAGGGCAAGGCTCCGTTTCAATCAATCAATCAATCAATCAATCAATAAGTCAGTCACTGCCCACCATCTTTGCTCGAAGAAAATCTCCCAGAGCACTGTGAATGTCTAGATGAGAAGTGACTGTGTATTCCATTAGACCTTATGTATGTATATACCCAAAGGCCTAGTCATTGGTATTTAGTACTGAGTTCATCAATGAAATATTAGAAATGTTCCCAATTTATACACACTCAAAAGCTATGATAGAAGAATGAAAAATTCCAAAACTAAAATATTTCATTTTGAACTCAAATTCATTTACTTCAATACCCTGTTGACTGATGCAATTTTAGATTGTAACAGCAAGAACCAAGTGCACGATGCCTGAAGAAGTAATAAGTAAGGAACATTTTGAAGGAAGCCCTAGAGACAGGAAGGAACTTAGGTAAAGGTTTCTATGTATGTGCAAAAATACCCATAAGTAAAATGAACCAGTGTGTCAAAATGTAATTCTACAATTCCCAGGGCAACATCTAAAGGAACTAAGTTGCAAGCAATACATTTGCAATACATGAGGGTTTGAGTTTCTAGAAAACTCAGATCAGTCCCAGGAGATCCTCTTTACAGTGTATTCATGAAACAATACAGATTATTAATTACAAGGATATACTTTTTCTTTAACCAGTGACATTCTAAATATTAACCAGAAACAAACAAACCTATATTGGATATACCCATACATAGATCAGCTTTTTCTTTTCCATGGATGCCAATTTATTTACTCTTCTTCTTTCTAAATACAGTTGTAAACAATCTCTGCACAAACTATCCCAGTACAAGCAGAACAGATTCAGTGAATAATAACTCATTGAAATTGAGGCAGTTACAGTCACATTTGCACTCCCCGAAGCTGGCAGTTTCATTCTCTAGAGACAGGTGCATTTATCACATTCACAACCATAGTAAAATGAAATCATCAACTAAAGGGACTTTGGCTCACTCATTTTCCTCCAGGAGAGCCACTGAACATTTTAAATATTTAAAAAGAAGATCTCCAGCCTCTATTTTTTTGAAAGAAAGAAGAAAGCCCAGAGAAGTCAACGGGGAGTGTCAAGATATTCCATGGTACGGTCAGAGGCAAGGACATTATAAGTACTGAACGATTGCATTAATATGGCATATATGAACTAATAATAAATCAGAATATGGGGGTGGAAGGTGAGCAGAATAGACTAGCATAAAATTTGAATGCTGAATTCAAATTCATAAAATTTGGTGTTGAATTTAGTCATTTTCTTTCTCTATAAATTGTTCTTTGCTTAAGTGTATTCTTAATCTCATAAGGAAAACATATCAGGTTTTACTTCTTTCTCTTTACTGTTTTGATTTCAGAAATAAGAAACATTCAATCTTGTCACCAAGTTCTTCTGGCTTTGAGCAATGGTATTCAAGATACTTTGACTAGGAATTCTTAATTATTTTCTATAACCTCAGTTAGAAATGTGGACATTAAAAAAGTTATCATTTTAGTCACTAATTTAGATCTACAAAATGAGTCTTCTATGTACATAAACAGTTTTTTTAAGTAAAATAAATTACATCATATGGATGCAGTAAGGAAAGACTTGAGCATTTCTCCTGGATTACATGATAATGATTACAAACTCATTGATGAATTAATTACAATGGCAACTTCTTGGATGTAACTAAACCCCAATTTTGCAGAGCACTATCAACCTGCTTTTAAGACACATACAAATACATGATTTCTAAATAATTTGATCAACTTAATAAGCATTTTTGTCCTTGTTACCACATTTTAGGGAATTCTGGTGTGGACTGAGAAATATCATTGTTTTGAAACTAATTTGATGGCTAAGCATAATGCTTCAAATATATGAGGACAAACCTTAGAGTCTTCCTACCTCCTCATATTCCCTAGATGGTGCCAACATATCCTTAGATCCTTTGAAAGACCATATAAAAATAACAGAAATATGAAGAGCAGTAGGCATACTACTTAAGCAAACAAAAATCGTTTCTTCTATTACAGGTTTCCCAAACGTGAAGTTAACCTAAACACAACAGACTGCACAAAGCACAAAACTTCACTGCAAACACCTTTGAGTTTTGAAAATAAGACATTTGTTGTTTATACTAAAGTCACTGAAGTTTCACAGATAAAGAAAAAGAACTGCTCTCAAGATCTCAATGATGCTTATCCAAATGGGAGAAGGCAGTAATTACACATTGAAATGTAAACGGATTAGCCTTTGGGCTTCCAGAGCACTGATAAACTCATCAGATCTTACTGTTTATATTAGTTATTGGAATGCTTCTGCTTAAATGCTTAACACCTCTCATCTAAATGTACCAGGTATTCTGATAAGTGTATACATGTCACGTGAAAGTGTTTGGAAACTGATGATGGTCATGGATTGTATGTTGCTCATTGTCTCTAGTAGCATCATATGCAAATAAGGCTTTTTGTTTTCCAGGTTGAAGCACTCTCTATGAACTTTCAAACATTTGCATTTTCTTCTCTCCAATAAAACCTCTCAGTTATCTCTCTGACACTGCTTCTGATAATGGAAAAGATTTCTGCTTATTAGGATAATATCCAATCCCCAGCTCATCTACTTCCATGTGAGAATTGTTTAAAAACGGTTTTGCCCTAGGTAATACATTTTAAGCTCCCCAATGACTTTTCCCATCTCACTTCTTGACTAGCAGTTTCTTTTTCTGATACATAGAGATATTGATTACATCTTTTTTTTTTTTTTGTACCAAAACGCCTATCTAGGTGGGTGGGAGGATGCATGGGTAAAATCTTTAAAGTAATGACCAGGTAAAAATATTTTCATGAGAGAAAGAAAACCAATAGCTATATTTTCAAGTTCAACCACCAAATAGCAAATAGTCTAAAATAGTTTTCCCTAAAACATGAATATTTCTTTAAAAATAATCTATCCATGAAAAAAATTGGGTCTGAAAATCTTCTTTAACACTGAGTTATAGATAATTACGATGTTTCAACCCTCCAAGGAGTCTCCAGCTTTTAATTCATATGCTTGGCATATCATGTCTTTATAATGACATTCAGAGACACTAGGTTCAGCAGTTTTTCCCTTTCCTTTGTCATTCATTACATTCCAAACATTTGTGTCCTACAATGTATGTAGGGCAACTGGCTTTATAACTATTCTTAGCTCTATAAAGCCAGATATAACTATTCCATAGTGATTGCTGTTTTACCTTTTAAATATTTCATCACTTTATTTGCTAGCTAATATTTTACCACAAGGATGGCTCAAGATTTAAAAAATGGTATGGAAAATACATATCAAATTAATTGTTACAAGTTTCTAATTCAAAAGAGTAATGTCAAATATGCGAATGACCTTCATTCCTCAATTTTTCTTTCCCTAAGGGAATCTCTAAAAATTAAAATATGTTCACTGGCTTGAAAAATCAGATTTCCTCATAAATTTATCTCAGGAGTTGTCATAATAGGTTTTTATTTTTTATTTTTTAAAAGGGCCTTTCTCTAAGAAGTAAGGCTGTACTCCTGTCTTTATCTATTTCACGGTCCATGCCCAATGTATTGACCAAACAGGGCATTGATAGTTAATTAGCTCGCAAATGTAAGTTGTATCGTTCCAGAATTAAAGCAATCTGAAGAAAACAAGGAATTCATGCGACACACACGTTGCTCCTCCTGCTGTTTGTGTTGTTATTGCAGATAGTGTTGTGTGGTTGCCAGGGTAGCAGTGTGTGTATTAGTGATATGCATGGTATTGCTGTTTGGCCACAGTCGTTCTTATGAGTAGATAGTGCCTGTAGATTGATAGTTGACACTAGCAAAGAGAGGCACTAGTTTTACCAGAGAGAAAATTAGAAATAAATAATTTTCCACAAGAAAGCAGTTAGTTACATTTGCGTGGCTCTGAAATCTTATCAGCCTGAACACAGCATTTGAAGATTTTTTTTTTTTTTTCCTGTGAACTTTACCCTGGGAAGGTTTAAAGATAAAAGATACCATATGTATTACAGTATTGTGAAAATTGTTGAAGTAAAATCCAGTTGCTCAGAAAGGGAATAAGAAATTTAGCAAACATCTATTGAAGCATTTTTTAAAAATTAATTTGAGGATTCTGACCAAAAGCAATACCTGAAATCTTGATGATAACCTATTAACAATAATCATTTTTATAAGTTTAAGTCAAGTGAATTTCTAAAGTCAAACAGTTTGGAGAAAGGAAGACTCATTTCTTAACTGAAAAATTGTATGGAAATCTGGAATGAGTAGTAGGCTGAATATAAATAAATACAGTGAATATGGCAAATAAAAAAAAGGTTAGTAAATGTTTCAAATACCTCTAAGGAGAGAAAGAAGTCATAGGGATTGATCCAAAGGTTACAAACAGAGATGTTAAACACAGAATAAGATGGTACCTGGGAAAATACAAGAAGTTTTGCTTATGGCAAAACAAATGAAATACTGATCATCAAGTAGTAGAACAAGCAGGAAATGAAAAAATAATAAGAGATCTAAGATGACTAACCCTCCAAAAATCAGTTGAGAGTTTGAAAGACAGAAATAAAAATACTGCTATCAATGAAAGTGACTCTGATAAATTCTTACCTAAAAACACTATGTTTTCTTTTATATTGCAAATAAGAGTATGTATAATTATATATAAAAACTATGAAATGATATGTATTCTCTCAATATATCATTGAAACAGTTTCAATGAAATTGTTTTGAAGGTAAATATAAGAATATTTATTTTATTTATTTGTTTATTTTTTGAGACTTAAGTCTTGCTCTGTCACCAGGCTGCAGTGCAATGGTGCTATGTTGGCTTGCTGCAACCTCCACCCCCTGGGTTCAAGTGATTTTCCTGCCTCAGCCTTCCGAGTAGCTGGGATTACAGGTGCACACCACCACGCCTGGCTAATTTTATTTATTTATTTATTTATTTATTTTTAGTAGAGACAGGGTTTCACAGTGTTAGCCAGGATGGTCTCAATCTCCTGACCTCACTGAACAGGCTAAGTCACAGCAGAAAATTTTTGTGGCAGCAGGCAGATAACTTGAACACAGGAATTTGAGACTAGCCTGGCTGAATGGTAAAACCCTGTCTCTACAAATTTCTCCCCCAAATTAGCCAGGCGTCGTGGCTAATATTGAACAGGCTAAGTCACAGCAGCAAATTTTTGTGGCAGCCAGCAGATAACTTGAGCCCAGGAATTTGAGACTAGCCTGGGCTACATGGTAAAACCCTGTTTCTACAAATTACCCCCCAAATTAGCCAGGTATGGTGGCACATACCTATAGTCTCAGCTACTCAGGAGGCTGAGGATGGAGGATCACTGGAGCCCAGGAGACAAAGGTTGCAGTGAGCTGGGATAATGCCACTTGCCACTGTCCTCCAGCCTGGGCGACAGAATGAGACTTGTCTCAAAAAAAAAAAAAAAAAAGACAATTTTTGCAATTACCATCTAGGAAAGGGCTGAGATGGAATGGTCAATTGATTAGATAAAAGAGAAGTGAGATGAGAGAGCTGTTCCTTGATGTCTCTTACAGAATAGAAAGGAGCTAGATTTGGTAAGAGATCCAATTTTGACAAAGGACAAATGATGATAAGAAATGACCGTGCTAATTTATGAAGACAGAACACAGCCTATTCCTATTTTATCCACAATAATTATTTCATAATTTAGAGGGGGAAATGTCTGTCAAATGTTTACAACTTTTAATATTTATGATATGTACATATTTTAATTAATGAACAGTTAGATATGTCTTTTCTCTTTCCCTCGCACAAACTCTGTTATCCCCTGTAATAGGTAGGCTAGATTTCTAATACTCCTATTCTTTGCCACAATCTTTTTGGTTCAATCCAATCCTCCTCTCCCTCTCTGGAGAGCTCCCTGAAATAAATCTGTGCAAAACCTACTCATCCTGAGTACAATTCTCTTGTAAACTGATAATCCACTCATCTACTGTATTTCCTAAAATATTTCTAAGATATTTTTCTACACTATTTATCCTAAGATAAATTATAAGTATGTTGCCCTTTAATTGAACAAGCCTGTCATGAAGGATCCTTGTAAAAGAAAACCCTTCTTAAATGCAAAATAACTCATGTTAATAGGCAACCAACAGTGAAGAAGTGCTTGTGAGTGTCCTGAAATAATCGTGTGTGTGTGTGTGTGTGTGTGTGTGTGTGTGTGTGTGTGTAATGGAGTGCTGCTGAGGAAGAATGGCCAAGAATAGGTTTTAAGTTAGACACCCTATTTCTGAAAGCATTAGCAGTTGAGGGCATGCTTGCCATATACAAGTTTACCTTCTAAACGTGCCTGTGTGTGTACCTATTTCATGTCCCTGATTGGCAACTGAGAAGCGACACTTAATAATTTGAAGTTAAAATAAAATAATTTAACTGGAATGTCAGGAACATCATTCAAATGAAGCAGATAATTATCAAGACGTTTTAAGAGAACTGTTTGTTGCCCACTCCAATATTTAGAACAAATACTTTAAATAATTTTTTTGAGAGATGGGTGCCTTATTCTGTCATAGCTCACCACAGCCTACAGCTTCTGGGCTCAGTAGCTGGGACTACAGGTGTACTTTTTTTTTTAAAAAAAAAAAGATGAGGGTCTTGCTATCTTGCTCAAGCTGGTTTCGAACTCCTGAACTCAAGTCATCCTCCTGCTTCAGTCCGCCAAGTTGCTGTGATTACAGATGTGAACCACAATGCCTGGCTAGAAGAAATAACTTTAAAATGAGCTTTGATGCAACATAAAATGCATCTTAGGAAGTAATCATACCCTGGAAGTAGAATAGTCTGGTGAAATCATTAAACCTTTTCAATTCGCATCTTTTTTCTTTCCTTTTAAATGAGATGTTGGATATGAATAGAAATGTTTGACAGATATTTTTAATTTTCCGAGATCTCTTATTTTCATAGTGCAAACATATATAAATTATACAGGATAAAATATAAAAAACCTTTAAAACCAATACGTGCTAACCACTTTAGACAGATACTTAACATCAACTCTAGTCCTACTGAGATTTTCATTTTTTTCCTTTCAGTACTACTTAGCTTTTTTATTTTGTAGAAATACAGAGGGATTATGAAAATAAAATGAAAGGCTGGACTCTATTAGATTGCAGATAGCTTTGGTCCAGCACAAGCTGTGCCTTGAAATAAATCTAAGGCATTTTATGGTTAAAACAGCAAGAAAGCAGTTTAATTTCCCATTAAATCACAGTTTAATGCACTCTAGAACAAATGAAGTGATTGAAAATTTTGGATATATGATAATGTTTATATTTGTACTCCACAAACACCACACTCAAATGTCATTGACACATTCCAAGTATGCACTAAAGAGAGAAAGGGAGAGGAAATACTCATATATGACACCTGCATGTAAAACATTATCCATTTGCAAAAATGGCACGTAAACAAACTGACTCCGTAACATACATCTATAAAATGTTTGCATATTGGAAAGAAGGAAGGAGAAATGTATAACTAAGAACAAATATGCAAATAACTAGGACAGTAAAGCAAAGAAAATACCTGATTATGTTTTGTCTTATCAGCAAAAACTCTATGTGTCATCTCACCCCTTTCTCTATATCTACCAGATGTATAGATAGTGAATAATTTAAATTATGCTAATAAACAGTCAAACATGTAGGACAATTAATAATAAACGCCAAGGAACAGCATCATATAGTTGAAAAAGCACTTGCTTTGGGAGCTGACCTGGCGTTATGTTGTAGGTGTGCTACTTTCTATAAATAGGGCTTCTGTTTCTTTTTCTTAAAGGGAGATACTGCCTAGTTCAAAGAATTGTTATGATGAAAACATTAAATAGCAACTAGAACTAACTATATACCAACTAGAGAGTGACTGGTGTACATTATTTTCTCAATAAATATCAATATCCTTTTCCTCCTCAGTTAGGTTGTTCTGTGAATAATATGCAAAATTCCTCCCCTTTTGAGACAACACACAGCAATACACACTAAAATGCCTACACATTCTTCTCCTTTCATGGTAATTTATTTTTAAAAACCTATGAGAAATTACTGGAATTTAAAAACATAATTACCTTTGAGATTAAAGGTACATAATTACTTCAGTAGTTAACAAAACCCATGTGAAATACTTAGTGTTCATGTAATTAAATGTGTAACAAAACAAGAAAAAACAGTGAAGAAGAAATAAAAAACAATGCAAGTAATGCACTAACATTACCATTATAAACTAGCCAACCAATAGTATTTGATGAGAAAATTTAAATCATAAAATACACATATACACCAAGGTTACTTTTCTTTCTCTACACTTAGTTGTTTATCAGATGTAGAAAATTCAGATTGGTCTTCTAAATGCTAATACCTTGTTTAATCAAAATATGTATATGAAATTAAACTCCTTCTCAAATTGAGCTTATCTTGGAGTTTTGCCATATAAGTATTTGCTAACTCTCTTTTTCTTAATACACTTTTGTTTATGGAGAACCAAAAATACAAGTTGTCTTGAGATATATACTCTTGTCCAAACACTGCCATGTGTCCACAGTATCACAAGGAACAAAGTTGTCAACATGTGCCTTCATTAACCCTACACTTAGGACTGGTGGCTTTTTTTTTTTTTTATCATCCCCCCCTAAGAAGAGTGGAAAGTGACACGGAAGGCAATTATGATAATGAGTATCATATATAAGAGAAAGTTACTTACTTAACTGTATTCAGTGTTTCTTTGCCTCCTGAAACAATCTGATAATTATTGATAAGCAACTTCTTAACTATATAGCTATGCTCACTGTTTATAATAAGGTAAGAGTGTGTTGGCTTCTAGGCAGAGGTAGTTGAAGGCTATTCTTCATTTTTTTTAATGAGCATACCACAGCCTAGAAAACATAATACTTGTCTAAAATCATAGAAGCTACTTAGAGATGGAACTGAAACGGTGACTCTGTCCTTTCGCCCTGTTTATTACAATGACTAAGTCACTAAATGAGTTGAATGGGGAACAGAGTACCATGGGAAACTCACTCAAACAATGTGTACCATAATGTTAACAAGTACCAAATATTTTCAGGGATTGTTTTAGCCCCTCTCTAGCAGCAAGCTAAAGGAAATGAGAATATTCCACATTCGATACAAGCTCCCTCCATGGGTTTCAGTTTCTTTATCTAAAACTTGGCTCTCCAAATTTTTGTAAGATAATGTGACACTAGCACTGGACCTGCCACAAGTAGTTGTGTATTCTGAGCTAGCTCTTCCCCTTCCCTCTCTACATTATGGATATGAAATAAGAACCTGGTGAATGAATGGATTTTTATTATTTAAGATGCTATTGTAAAATATGTAGATAATCAGACATTACTCTAGTAATTATGTGGTTATTTTTCTGCAAATGAAAATAAATTTTATTTGTTATATGCCATTTTGGGGGGATAAATGAGGGTCAAGACAAAAAATAAGGCAAGAGGTCCATATGGAGAATTTAACCTGCAACCTTAATCATGCCAGAAAAATGTACTATATTTAGCCATAGGACACAAGTAGACATGTAAAAAACATTCCCTGGCTTTATTTTAAAGGATGATTTTGATGCTGGGTATATATCAAATGAGCTTGGACATCCTCATTACCCAATAAGTATATTTTTATACTAGCTGTTTAATTTCGTGAGTGAAACTCACTTACAATATTGAATTGTTAGTCAAGACACACAAAACCAACGTAACAGCTAAAGTTTAACCTTTGACACCTCCCTTTAAAAAAAGAGATGACTGTTTTGGATGAAAATCTAAGTCAGTTATGTACTCTACTTGTTTTCTTAAAACCGATCAAACTATGGAACTTAAAATAACACTTCCATAGTGACCTCTAACCATTAAAATAACACTTCCATAGTGATATCTAACCATCATTAGGAGTACCAATAATAGTATGGTAGTAACATCGGGGATTATAAAAGCTCGTAGTTCTATTTACCTTTATTAAATAACTTAGTTCTTGTGGTTTTTGAGTTCCTTTGTATGCTTATTATAGATTTTCTTCAACTTTCTTGCTGACACATTTAACTGCTATCATTGTGCATGTCTTCACAGCCCTATCCCCTTTTTAATTTCCTGCTTCCTAATAGGCAG
Source organism: Colobus angolensis palliatus (assembly GCF_000951035.1). Lineage (NCBI taxonomy): Eukaryota > Metazoa > Chordata > Mammalia > Primates > Cercopithecidae > Colobus > Colobus angolensis. The sequence continues at coordinate 4,226,191 of NW_012114566.1, forward strand.
TGGGTTTGGTAACCAAATAACACACTTGTGAAAATTGTCAGTATAATAAGATTTTGTCAGTTCTAAGGAAACTCTCATAAGAGAAAAATGCATTTGCTTAGTTGCATGGACTTTGTGGTTGCAATTTGATTGGGCCTCGAGTTTTTTTGTTTAAATCCTGCTTCTCAACTCTATCAACAATGATGAGGTTGTCATACAGCTAAATCTTGGGAGGTGGGATGTTGCTGTTTATCGAGTAGACAAACTACCACATCCTCTTTGAGTATGTTATGGAAACAAATTAGGTTATGTCTGGAAGAGTTAGGGTGCACATCTGGAGAAAGGCAATAAAGTTATTCAAAGTTAAACAATATTATTAAAATAAATAATATGTTTTTGAAATTTGATTTAAGAAGCTACTAAACTGCACAAATTCTTGGACTTAAAAAGTATTGTCATTTTTCTAACTTCATCAAAATGTCTGTTTTGAAATGCAATGACTTGTATTGGAGGCTTGTTCATTGCAACCTATCTGGTTTGCAAACGCAGAAAAAAAAAAAAAAAAGGTTATTTTTACTTGATTCTCCCCAGGCAGGAAAGTACCCTACCACTTCACAGCCTAAAACAAACAATTATTGGTGATGGTCTCATTATAAATTGCTTTTCACTGATATAATGAGTTTTTTCTTTCTTTTTTAAAAAGAGACTTAGATAACATGAAACATATGAACTAAATTGTGTTTGCCTGACATAAGCTGAATTTAAAACTCTTGCTGAGATTACCACCCTTTTAATACTTCTGCCTATTCCTTTGTGACACAAAGGCTGAATTTTAAAAACTTTTGTACAGCAAAAGCAATTTATACATATAAAAATACTTGGAGTGCCCTAGGGGTTGTCGGTGTTGCAGAGAGACGGAAGACAAGTTTGATTTTAAGCTTAAGCTTCAAACATTTATGGCCTAAATGGGGATGTCATTCTGAATTAAGCCTCAAACAGTTTTTTTATAGGCAAGAAAGGGTATCATTTCTAAGATGAGCTATAAAAGAATGAAACAAGGCCCCAGTTCCTCGCACTCATCAGAAACATTTTTCTCCCCAAAAGAGCAGGGATTTCAATTGACAATCCCCGTCTCCTCCCAATTTGGGCACTTGTGCTCTTCTTCAGTGAATTCCCTAACAGTTTCAATCAGAGGAGATATTTTATTTTTCCCTCCTGCTACGACCAGATATGCCAGGCTGCTGATGTAAAATCATTGCCACATGACAGTGACTGTTCATGTCCCAACTCATCAGTCCCAACTCACCAGTCAAGGACACCAACCCAGCGTTACAGAAGTCCTTTACATTATTCCTGTGTCCCTTGTCTCGCCCTTCACAGCCTGTCCTGACACAAACATATCTTTTTTAAAAGTCTTTGACAGGTTTTCCTCATTCTTTGCCTCCTTGGCTGTTTTTGAAGCCCGAGCCGTGGTAAACAGTCTGTGGTTTGATTCAACTCTTTCTACCTCTGCCCTCCTAACTGTAATTATGAGATAATTTAGCGGTGACACTCTGAAGCCAAGGTGATTAGCAAATTAACCTGAGGCAGCTCCAAGAAGTACGTCTGTAGTACCTCCTGATGCACTTTGCCCATTTTCCCTTCCCTCTCTCATACTTTCTAATTACTCCAGAGCTTCATGTAGCTTCCTCATTCCCCATGTCCCTAAAAACAGCATTCTACCCAGGCTTCTCTCATTAGGAAAGATCCAGATGCCTTAAAATATCCCTTCTAGCAAACACTTGGTTTTAGTTCTTTTTTTTTTTTTTTTTTTTTTTTGGCCTCTGATCTGGGCCAAGTGCTGACCAGGCCATAGGAAAAGAAAAAAAAATCCATTAAAATGTTAAAAGAGCAAATACGTGTTTGTGTCCCCACTCCCAGGTGATACAGTTGTGCTTATAGCAGAGGTCAGCTAGATACATATTTTAATTGAAGTTTTCCTCACAGAGAAAGTCGTAAGATTACTGAAGACAATTGCTCAGTGGTGTGTGTCTGTGTGTCTCCATGTGTTTATGTATGAGGCAGTTGATATAAAGCAATTTGAGCAGAGAGACATAAATTTAGGTCTCAATTTATACCACACAAATGTTGATAGGCTTTAAAGTTAAACGTGGACCACAGTTTTATGTGAATGATTAAGCCCATAAAAAATACTGACTATGTAGTTTGTATTTTCCTTTTGGTAATTTTTCTATAAGAGCATTTGAGACACAATAGCTGGCTGTTATTTAGCCAGCTCTACACCAGTCCCAGTAATGACAGGGAAAAAAGATGTTTGAAAATAAATACATAGCCCAAAATCTTCTAGTGACCCAACTGTTCAGAACCTATGCAGGATTATGAAAAATTCTACTTTGAAATCACGTGACCTGGAATTCCATCCCTCAATAACAATTCGGTTGCAACTTTCTCTACTTTCTCCTGAGAGAGTTCTTTGATGCCCCACCCCTCCCCTCAACCCCACATCCTGATCCTCTTCTCCAACACTGACTGTGTTGCTGTCTTTCTCCCAACCACTCGTTAACTCCATTGTTCATACTTATTGTTTATATGGCTTTCCTGCACTTCACTTGGAAATTTATTTCTCATAGTTCTGGAGACTGGGAAGTCCAAGATCAAGGTGCCAACAGATTTGATGTCTGGTAAGGACCTGCATTTTGGTTTCATAGGTGGCACTGTCTTGCTGTGTCTTCACATGGTATAAGGGGTTAGCTCTAGGTTCTCTTTTATGAGGGCACTAATCCCATTCATGAAGGCCCCATCCTTATGACTTTATTGTCTCCCTATGACCCCATATGATGATGGTATCATCTTGATAATTAGGTTTCAATATATGAAGCTGGGGACACAAACATTCTGAAAATAGCCAGACTCTAATTTATCTAAAAAGATTGCCAGATACAGAATATATGACAGTATATATCTGTATATCTTGTGCTTTAGGACTTCCCTGGTATGAGTTGTAGAGAAAAGACTCATTAAAAATTAGGTAAGAGATACCACACTTTTAATGGCACCTTGTGAAATTAGTTTATTCGTCCCATGGAGGCCCACTTTTGAGATTCTATTCTAGGTTTCACTCACATAATTAGCAACCGTTGTTACAAACAGAAAGAATCCTTGGTACTCTGGAGTGCATTCAAGCATTGAAGGAAAAACTTTTTAAATAAAGCAACTTCTCTGATGGGCAAGGTCATTTTATTTTCACAATAGGAAAATACTTTGAAATCCCAGTAATAGAATCTCCCTTATTCCTATAAATGGAAAGTTAGTAGTATGTAGAAATGTACAATGTCAATTCAGGGCAAGTTTTCTGAAGTTAACTTCTGCCAAAATTTGGGAAATAAGAAAATTTGGCTGTTTCTCCAACAAAACTCTAGAGAAGAGACAACATAACAGGACTAGATAATGGTACTTCCGCAAATGGATAATTAGGGATTTCAGAGGGTGAAGAATATTTACATTCCAGGGAAGGCATGAAACCTTTAAGGGCTTTTACAAAAACAAACAAAGCATAGAAAAAACCTGGACCCATGAAAGATAAACAGCTTCAGTGTATTCCTACCAGGAAAACATTTCATTTCATTGTTCAAAAGTACCCCTCGACATATATATATATATATATATATATGCGTTGTTGGTAGCAAGAACTGTGTTTATTCTTCTAGTTTTTATATTGATCACAAGTGAGGTATACTGAATACTTTTTTTCTTAAGGAATATTTCTGATTTTCTTAAATGTGGAAATAGAAGAAAACAGTCACTTGGTGAGAGCAGCAGGAGGCAGCCAAATGCCTAGGCAGATAGGGACGGGTCCCTAGTGAAACCCTACTTCCAAAGCCTGTTGTCAGCTATCATTAGCCTGAAAGCCAAGCTACAAGTTAAATCCTTGGACCAGATTGAGAACTATCTTCCTGTTTGGCATGCTTTCTCCCAATTCATCCGCACTCTTCACCTATTTTATATTTATCTACCCTTTCCTAATTGGTTTTCTACACTGATGTGCCCATCTTTGAGTGGTGTCTTTGCCTTAATCTTTTCTGCATACTCACAAACCAATCAGCACGCACTCCTCGTTCTGAGTCCATAAGAGGCCCCTGACCTAGCCAGAAGGGGACTTTCTCACCATGGAGTAGGGGACCCTCTGCCCCACTTTCCTTCTTTGCTGAGAGCTTTCCTTTTGCTTAATAAATTCTACTCAACTCACTCTCTGGTGTGTGCGTGCCTAATTCTTCCAGGTTGTGAGACAAGAACTTGGACCTAGCAGAGCTAAGGAGCAGAAAGACCACAACACTGGGAAGGCAGATGGTGAAAGAGGTAAGAACAGGCTCTAATAATTCCATAGAGAGAGAAATCTGGTTGGTAAATCAAAAGAACTAAGCAAAATATTTAGAATATACATGTTTTTGTAGATACAGAATTGAAGCTTCCAGAGTGTTCCAAAGATTTCTCATTCAGTAATCTAAAACTTAAGAGTGCTAGTCAGAAGAGAAATTTCACTTTTCTCCTGTGTGTCTAAGCAATATAGAGAAAACAGACTGAGTTAGAAACAACCAATTTAAAGAATGTGGCCAGGTGTGGCGGCTCACACCTGTAATCCCAGCACTTTGGGAGACTGAGGTGGGTGGATCACGAGGTCAGGAGATCGAGACAGTCCTGGCTAACACTGTGAAACCCCATCTCTAATAAAAGTACAAAAAATTAGCCGGGCGCAGTGGCGGCACCTGTAGTCCCAGCTACTTGGGAGGCTGAGGCAGAAGAATGGCATGAACCCAGGAGGTGGAGCTTTCAGTGAGCCGAGATGGTGCCACTGCACTCCAGCCTGGGAGACAGAGTGAGACTCCATCTCAAAAAAACAGAAAAAGAATGCAAATATAAAGTGATAATCGTGAGAGAGAGGTGGTTATTAATTTATCAAAATTGTCATTCGGTTGACTATATTGAGCAGATAGCCAGTCAAATAAATTTCTTGCTTTAGATATTTAAATAAAAGCATCTTCATTTTAATCAGATATAAGCCAAAAAGAAAAAGAAGATAATTTTTGAATTAATATTGAGATTGTTTATGATGTTGATGATATATAGGTCACAATCTTAAATATGAACAAGGATAAAAGTATGCCATCTTATTGTCAAGAATATTTCTAGCTTTGAACAGCCTGTAATTTATAGGGTTTTCATAAATTATAGAAGTTTGAGCTTTGAGAGACCCTCTTTTTAACCTGTAACAATTAACTTTGCATTAAAAATTGTTAGATGCTTTGTGTCCCCTTTTTATATTAAGTATTTTAAAAATCCTAATTCATGAAAGATGGAATAGTACAAAAAATTTAACCAAAATATGGAAAATCGACAAAGGAACATATATTTACCTATTAATTTGATTAAATTTTATATAGTACAAGATTAAAAATATTAATTTTTAAATTGGAAGATAAAATACAAGAGTGCATTAGTGAAATTAAATGTTGCTTTGTGAAGATTTTCTTTCAGTTTACCAGGATCTAGGGAAAATATAGAAATGTATTTACTGGGTCATGATGTGAAATATATTTCTTGCTGAGAGTCACAGTCAAAGTTTAAGAGTCAATTTAATTGTGTTACAATGGAGCATACTCTGACAATTCTGGTTTCTAGGCTTGTCGTAAATAAAATTCTATAATGAGATGAGAAAATAACCAAATCAGCCTCTTATATTAGACATTTGCAAACAATGAGACAACACCTTATCGTTTTTTTTTATTGAAGTGTTAACAGCCTTTGGCAGAAAAAAAGATACTATGCTAAGCAGAAAAATATGACAGAGTTTTGAAGTGTAGAATTTATTTTGTTACTCATACGCTATTATTCTTTTATGTAATGTTTTGACAAATTAGAAAAAATAATTTAGAAAAATTCTGCAGATACTATGACTCACACCTTTCATCAATTTCTCCAAGCATCTGCTGCTTAAGAGCCATATGGATAAACAGAAGTCACAGGTTCCCTTTGCCATCACAAGCATTGGAGGAACTTCAAATCCATGAAAATGTTATTTAAATGCCCTACATAGATTAGAAACCTCAGCTTATGTCAGAAGAATATCCAGTGTTGCATGATGTGCTCTCCCATACTTGAAAATTTAACTAGTCACTGAAAGTTAATTGGAATTTATCTGCATCCATTTAAAATATACATTAATTAGAGTGATGAGTGACAAATTATAATTCAGATATTGAATCCAATTATGGAGGATGTGTAGTTATTGAAACAGTGATCTGAAACATACACAGAGACACACTACATATACCATTATAACATTTACAGGGCTTTATTAATCATTTTTATGTGGACATTGATATTTGGATACCAACAGATATAGCAAACCATGGCAAATCTTTTGTTTATATTTTCTAAATTTAGATACTACCCTAGCTACTCTAATCCTTACCCTGGGTATACATCTTTGACTCAATTTTGTCTATGAGAAAATAATGCAAAAGATATTACAAATTGTTAATGTAATTAAGAATGAAACAATGTTTGGAGGTGGAATGAGACTCAACATCTAAAATTGAGTTTCTGAAATAAATTACTTGATAAAAATATCAGAACTTATGAGTGATATGGGAAAATATTGCTTTTTCTAAGTTAGTGTAAAATAGCTTTTTGTTTGAAAACCCAAGTAAAACTGATCTGATCAAAAGTCAAGTGATGCCGGGCGCGGTAGCTCACGCCTGTAATCCCAGCACTTTGGGAGGCCAAGGCAGGTGGATCACGAGGTCAGGAGATCAAGACCATCCTGGCTAACACGGTGAAACCCCATCTCTACTAAAATACAAAAAATTAGCCGGGCGGGGTGGTGGGCGCCTGTAGTCCCAGCTACTCGGGAGGCTGAGGCAGGAGAATGGCGGGAACGCGGGAGGCGGAGCTTGCAGTAAGCAGAGATGTGCCACTGCACTCTAGCCCGGACGACAGAGGGAGACTCCGTTTCAAAATAAATAAATTAATTAATTAATTAAAAAGAAAAAAGAAAAAGAAATAAAAAATAAAAGTCAAGTGATGAGAGAAATTTGGACAGATGAATAGATGGGTGCAGGTATCCATTAATAATAGCCTTCTTTTTCTATTAGGTAACACACATTATTAATAATAATAATGACAGAATACATTCCTAAAGCACATTCAACATAATCACAAATGCACTCACTATTGATCTAAAGTAATTGTGATGAACTTAATTACATTCTAGATTTAAAAGACTTGCTAACAAATTTCATCACTTGAAAAGGATACTAAACCCCGTTAGAGAATTTCAACTTCCTTTCACTTAACAGACTTCAGTGCAAAGCACAGAAAGTGAAATGTTAAACCAGCATATAGTATATAGACACAAAAACGGCAGGAGCAACACCAAATGTGATGTTCACAATAAGGTAACAGGAATGTGCCATATGCCATTAAGAAATTAACATTTGAAATATAACCCATGTTTTAAATGAATCCTAGGTAAAGGGGAAATGTTTATGGTGAATGGTTATTTTATGAACATTATCATGGTTTAGTAATTACTATCTATATATATATTCAGACATACATATGCGTAAAAAGTCAGAACTTCTGTGTGTGTGTGTGTGCATATATATACATACACGCACAAACACACATAAGTTCTGACATTTTACACACACACACATATGCACACACATATCTGCATTCATCCAAATCATTGTGTGCCATCACTGTAGAAACTTTAGTTGACCCAAAATGATTCTGACACAGATTTTTTCCTACTGCCCATGTCAACCATCAGTTTGAAGCAAAATTCACACACAATAAAATTTCTTGGGTTTTCTCTCTCTACTTTCTTGTTTCCAGTATCACTCTCCCAAATCTAACTTGCTTTGTCTCCGTTCTAGTCTAGCACAATCTACTTCTGTCTCAAGTTTTTCTCTTCCCTACTCCCTATGAGAACTTAGACAATTAGTACCTAGATTTAAGCCACAAACTAAGACATTGTCTTCATAAGACCCTTCAGTGGCCTTTCCAGTTAAGCACAACCGCTTCTCGCTAATAACACGTTCAACTTGCCCTTCACCTTCACCTCCTAATGGTCAACTCGTATTCTAAACTTCCATCAGTATAGAATGTTTACAATTCATTTAAACATATTTTAAATTTGTTGCAAGTTATGTGCTTTTTGCAAGTTGTGTGTTTTTGCCCAGACTCCATGTTTTTATATTGGAAGGTCCTTAGTTTGAAAAAATCAAATCTGTTTTTAAAATCTCAAATACAATTTGCTTTATGAAGTTTCTTTCTGAATCCTTTATTGGAAGATTAGCTTTTTTTTTTCCCTCTAAATCTCACAGCCTCTTATTTTTATTTCTTTTAAGGTACTTATGCAGTTTTTCAATACAGTGGAGATTCATCATACAATATACTTAAATGATGAACATTCACTTAAACATAGCAGACATTAACAACAGGAATGAGGGTTTTGTGGCTTATTTCATTTCAATTTTTAGTCTGTGTTTCATCTTGTTGTTTGTTTCTTTTTGGGATAAAAAGACTCTGTAAACAAGCCAACGACCTCATCTGGAATTCACCCAAAGGAACAGTATTATGCCCAAAAGAAAATGGCCTACACTGAACTAAGAGATAGTGTAACACACACAAAGCCATGTATACAGAAACTCGTGGGAAATTTATAAAATTGTAAAAGATGCTTTTTTATGATTTATAATTGTTTAATATACATAATTTTTGCATTAATCACTAATCTTGGAACCTAACTCTGGATGAGGGTTTCTTTTAAACATTAATGGGCAGTATAATCATAAAGGTAGACTATGAATATTATTCATCCTGAATGCCACAGTGGCCTTAGTAGCACTGTGGACATACTTGGCACTTACCTATTTTTGTTACTTGAAACAAAAAGCAATAATGCTGTCTAAAAAGCTAAAAACCAAACAGCAAAGTGGAAAACAACCATAGAAATAAAATAACATTAATTTTTTAAAAAGTAAAAATAGGTTGATTATTTTAGGGCTTGATTACAAAACTTATAGGTCTTTGAAAAGCTTATATTATTTAAAGAGCTCTTCACCTCTTCCTTACTTTATCTTCTAAATGAAAAATTTCTTAAGGACAGAAATGATATTATTTATTGTGGTATTCATTGAATACAATTTGGTGTTTAGTACATCTTCCATCTAATCTTTCAAAGAATAACTCAGCTATCTCCATGGTATGCTTTCAAAAAAAAACTCAACAATTGAGATTTTAGCAGAAAATTGCAGAAATAATTGACTAATGAACTTATATTTCTTTACAACCTAAGCCTACTACCGAGGTCTGATAAATGTGCAAACAGTGAGTTCAATATAAATATGGTTGATTGATTGAAATATAGATGAAATGAGACTCTGTGCCATACAGGAGTGTACAGAACCCAGAGAAAGCTCCATGACACAACTTATTTTAAGTAGAACAACACCACAAAGAAGGTGAAAAGTGGTGGCAAATCCAGAAGTAGAAACTCAGCTAAAAGACTGCTGATCAGACAACATCAAATATGATAGCCACACCAGAAATAGCCCTTCTGACTACGGCCCTTTCAAATACAAAGGGAAGCCAAGTCTATAAAAAGATTGACTTGCTTTTATTTTGCTCAATTCCGCCCCCCCGCCCCTTAAACTCTCCTGTCAAGTGCTCTAATTTTGGGAAGTCGCTATTTCAGATCAACTCCACAGAGGGCTGCAGTTTGTCACTTTGCAATCAGCAACTCAAGCAGTCATATCACTTTTGTTCATAGCTACTGTGTTACTGCCAAATTGGTCTGGGAAATTGAAAAACAGCATCAGAGGTAGTGCTCGTGAAAAAAAAAAAAATTCTATTTCTCCATTTGGCTTTTTTTATTTCCCTCTTCAACATTTTGATTATCTATTTCATTTCAGATCTATAGCTTGTTTTGCTTCAGAAAGGGATTTTCCTACTGGTTATCTTGATAGAGCAGATTCTAGGATGTCCAGATGCAAAAGCTCCCTTCTGTGTAATAAAATCTAACCCCTGGCCACTGCAGGAAGTGTGAAACTTGAAGATTAAATTGTATTTAAATTGAATTATCATTTAAAACTTTAATTTAGGGTAACCATGTCTGGAACTTGCAACTATTACTATCAGAATGCTCAGATCGATTGAAGTTTTTTAATACTTTATTTGAACCTCCTATTTTTCTATATGTACAATTTGATCCAGAGAAAAATGTTATAACAATATAAAGTGCATAAAGGTGAACTATATTATGTCTCCATGTCAAATCTGTGCCTCATTTGAAGAAACAACACACTATCAAAAATACTCAAATAGCAATTTAATTTTTTCTTGTTTTCTCAAAAACAACTAAGGAAAAATTCAATTTAGAAAATAAAGTTAACCCTCTTGAAACCTGACTTTCTAATCTCCCTTTAACCCATATGCCTACACATGTCTCCACACTGTCTCTGTTCTATCTAAACTTCCTTTCTCACCTGGGCCACTTGGGTGATGGTATTTTCTGCCTCCTCTCACTCCCTCCCCCGCTCCACACACACACACACCTTTTACTCTATTTATTATTGCTCCTTAGTGGCAGTTTTCTCATTCAAGTGTAAATCAGTCTCCCCTTTCTATCATCTCTAATTTCCTACACCATTCAGTACGCTGATCAACATCACAAATAAGTAAAAGCGAGTAGGTAGAAGATAGAGGTGGTGAAAAAGGTATAAATAGTGATCAATTCCCTTTCTAACCACAGTACTCCTCTTACCTCCACTTAAGTGCTTTGGTTAGAGCAGTCTTGTTTGTGCCTTGGAATCACCTGGAGAGCTTTTTTTTAAAAAAATACAATACCCAAGTCCCGCTCCAGAACAATCATGTCTGTCTCTGGAGTGGGAATCAGACAATTTTACAAAACCTTCCCAAGTGAATCTAATAGACAATACACAAAGTTGAGAAATGCTGATTGGAGATTTATTGTATTCCACAAAGTAGAGCACAATACACTTTTTCTAAAGGATTGGGTCCTAGAGTAATGGTGGTGGTAGTACTGGGAAGAGGAGGGGATGGTGAGTTGTGAGTCATCATGCAGGTGAGTATCTGTTGGCATAAGGGTTTAGAGTCAATGGGTGAACTAGAAGCTGCAGTCTGAATGAACTGCAAACTTAACTACCATTAGACTCAGAGCCAACCCTCATGTTTCTGACTTTGCTGAGCAGGAAAAGTCAATGTATGCTACCTACCACAGCACCTAATAGCAGGGTCTCTGCCCATAAAATAAGAAAAATATCTTTATTCACTGGATTCTTTTCCTCATGGATTCAGGGTGCAACTAGATGTCACTTTACAAACACAGAACTATGTCCACTACTGTTTTGTACCTGTGCCTGCAAAATACTGAGACACAGGGGATCAGGCAGTAACACTAGTCCGTCTTGTGTTCAGTGCTGTCACAAGGAAGTGGTTTCGTTGTCATCCGAACAGAACCTGGGGTCAGCTGCTGGCATCTCCTGATTAAGGTTGAGGTGTCCATATACCCACATTAATCAGGATCTGTTTTGTAAGTAACCCCAAATTAAGAGACAAGCACACCTATATCGATGCAGGCACTTGGAATCTATCCTTCCTTAAATTGAGCTCTGTAATTTAGTCTTAGTTTTGTTTCCAAAGTACTGCAATGTTGTCCGCATTTTCTGGCTCAACATTGATCAGCTTTATAATACTGCAAATTCAGGAAGCCTTTAAGTTTAAAATAGATCCTAAAGATGTAGTATCTGTTTGTCTGTCTATCTATCTATCTATCTGTCTAACACTTGCACATGAAATGCCTCTAGCCACATCAGATGTTTCTACAAACTGGGCTACATCTTCTCCTGGCAGATGGCCACTGTTGAAATAGCTCCATGCTGTACCTGTAAGTACCATATCTTGTTGACGTGCAATTATGGATTCAACATATGAATGCAGACAGATCACTGGCCGCCTACAGTTTCTAGGCCAGTGAAGTATGTTGTAATACAAACAAAAATCAGGTGACTTTCAGCCCACAAACAATACTAATGTTAACTGTAGGCCTTCACCTTGATGTATTTTTCTTCCTTTTAATACTTACCACTTCTAGACTATATTAGTACTGTGATCTAACCTGTATTTTAGCACCCCTTCCTTCCTTCCTTCCTTCCTTCCTTCCTTCCTTCCTTCCTTCCTTCCCTCCTTCCTTCCCTCCCTCCCTCCTTCCTTCCTTCCTTCCTTCCTTCCTTCCTTCCTTCCTTCCTTCCTTCCTTCCTTCCTTCCTTCCTTCCTTCCTTCCTTCCTTCCTTCCTTCCCTCCCTCCCTCCCTCCTTATTTTCCTTCCTTCCTGACAGATTCCCACTCTTGTCACCCAGGCTAGAATGCAATACAGCGATGTCATCTCACTGCAAACTCGGCCTCCTAGGTTTAAGCCATTCTTGTGCCTCAACCTCTAATTTTTGTATTTTTAGTAGAGACAGGTTTTCACCATGTTGGCCAGGCTGGTTTTGAACTACTGACCTCAAGTGATCCACCCACTTGGCTTCCACAAGTGCTGGGATTACAGGCGTGAGCCATGGCGCCCGGCTTTAGCATTATTTTCTTAAGCCTCCACAAGAAACTGCACCCACATTTCTCAAGTTTCTAATAGCAAATGCCTGGTGTCAGCAGTTCTGCTCAGAGTAACAGTCAAATTCCCAGGGAAATCTCTGTCACTGGAGCAGAGCAAATGACTTGAATTAGTCTAAACCTAGCTACCATGCCTTCTATCATCCACCAGGAGCTCCAATTTAAGAATGCCTGTGTCCGTGGAGGCTGAATTAGAAACAACGTTCTAGTTTTCAATTTCATAAGGAACCCTATTAGGTCTCTGAATAGTCTTCAGTGCTACTCTCTGTAGTAGTATTCTGAGAAACATAAAAATTTTGTAGGATAAATCTTTACCTTTTGCGCCATAAATCTGGTGAGGTTGTAACCAGCATGAAAATATGTTTCTGGGGTATTGATTTTTGTCTGAAGTACAGCTGAGTACTGAAACTTAAAGGCTGGCTCTCAAAACGTAATCCACAAATAGTTTATTAGTCGAGGATCCTCACAGTTCTATGTTGGCTCAACTCAAACAGGCAAAGATATTTAGAAAGTAATTTAAACAACATTTAGAAAATAATTTAAACATTTTATAATCCTCTCAAAATATTATAAAGAGGGATCTTATTCACGATGTATCCCTAAGTTCCTGAAATCTGTTTCTTCATCTCTTTTAAAGGAGCTGTTCTCAAAATATTTCTCTTTCATGCTAAACTCCCTAAAAATCCCTCTTCAGACAGTCCTTTGGGCTCTGTACCTGTTCAGTTCTCCTCTGCTGGCCAGGATACATTGCTTTCTCCTAATATTCCCAAATTCAGAGGAATAATGGGCAGGGCCTAAACATATAAATATTCTCACATTAACGGTTTTTACTTTAAAAGATAATTTTTGCATCCAATCTACAGGTGACAACATAAACAATTAGAGATTAACGTGAGGTTGGACAGTCCTCAGAACTAATTGGATAATGCTAATCTTACCTGTTTTTGTGTAGATAAGATGCTAGTAAATGTTTCTTGAGAAACTTGTATGTAACAAGTATTGAATACAGATTATCTCATTGATTTTAACGTATTTTAAAATGCATTGTTAAACTGAGATTTACCTAATCGTGTCACATATTCCAGAAAAGTAATGTTTCTTTGACTGATAAAAGACAAAAAATAAACTAGATTGAATGTGGTGGCTTATGATTGGCCTGAATTAAAGTTAAGCATAACTGTGTCACTCTTAGATTCCTGGAAGCAAGATCAGTATCTGACTCTAGCAAGTAAATTAAGTGAATACAATCCAAGGATATTATTTACACCTTTCAAATTGGAAGGCGAGAAGTGATCTCCTGTAGGTGCCAATTATTTCATAGAAAAGATGTGTCAATAAATGTTTTAAAAACATTATAACAGTAACAGTAGGTTCAGTTGAACATGTGTGTGTGTAGGCAGGTGTCAGTGTAAAAAGTAAGTAGTTACTAATCCTTCAGTGAATCCTACCTTCTACATGAAAAGTGCTTGTTCTCCTTGGAGATTTATGTTCCTTGGGGCAGTTTGTATTTCCATAATTCGGCTTGCCCGTATCTTGTATTAGGGGGTACAGATAATAGGGACATTTTCTGTCTCAAAAAGTTATAGTAGGATCATTCAGAATTTAGCACATTTATATCATTTACAGGACTGATGCATTTAGTAGCTAATATATCAATGTTGCAATATCATGAGTGATCAGTAGGTAATGCATTCTACTTTAAAAGTTCATATTTGAAGCTTTTAACTAAAATACTGTGAATCAACACCTTACTGTATTATTACTTTAAATCTGTAATTATGTATATAATCGTTACTTAAAAAGATAGATCTTTCATCAGATACTTTTCAGGTAAGTTTCTTCTCACAAAAATCATCTGGAAGAGTGATTATGTAACACATTCTGAAGAAAACTTATTGAGGATAGCACTATAATTAAAAATATTTTCTTTAGGAAAAGACCTAACATTGAAGTTCTGACCAACAATTGTCATAGATTCTAAGACCCAGTTTTCTAAGGAGGTTTCCTTAGGAGTCTGACTAGATTCCAGGGTTGTAATTGCATTACATCTTCCTAATTCTTCACAGAAGATTCAAATGAATGCAGTTTTGTACCTTGTACTTAAGTATGAAATGCTACCAAAAACAAAACAAACAACTAAGAAAGAACTTCTGTGTGTGACATGTATATCGATGGAAGGTCGATAGATGATCCATGGAAATGTCATTTTTTAAAACTGGGATTGACACCATTTACTAAAGCAGTAAATCTTTATATAATCAAACTACTAAATATATTTTATATAAATTATACAAAATGGTTGGTCAGATAAGACAGGTAATCTAAAATAAAAACTTGTGAAATGTTATGTCATGTTATAACAGAGCATTCTCTAATTTGGTCTCTTCATGAAGCAAGCTCTGTGTACACAGGATATAATTTAAGATAAATACAGTAAAATAAGGGATTAAAAAATACTACTAATAATAGAGGCAGGAGGCAGACAAATCCTAGGCAGACAGCGGCAAGTCTCCAGTGAAACCCCACCTCCAAGCCAAAGACAGTTTAAAGCCTAAAAGCCAAGCTACAAGTCACATCCACTAACTGGATTGAGAACCTGTCTTCCCATTTGGTACACTTTCTTCTGATTGATCCTCAACCTTCACCTATTTTACAAAAACCTACCTTTCCCTAACTGGTGTTTTAAACTGTCATGCCCACCTTTGAGTGGTGCCTTCATTTTAGCCTTTTTTGCTTAGTGACGCACTCTCCTATTCTGAGCTCTCAAAAGTCCTGGGCTCAGCCACACTGAGAGAGAGTCTACCTGACTTCAGGTGGGGGATCACCTCCATGTCCTTTCTCTGCTGAAAGCTGTTCTGTCACTCAATAAAATTCTTCTCCACCCTCCTCACCTTTCAATTGTCAGCATATCCTCATTCTTCTTGGATGCAAGACAAGAACTTGGGAACCCTGGAACGTGGGTACAAGCTATAACACAGGTGGGCTGGGGTACATCCAGTCCAGCCATGGCCTGAGCTGGTGCACAAGCTAGGCACAGCTCAGGTGGGCAGAGAGGGCGGGTAGTCTCCTGAAGCATGTAGGGTGGCCTGGGTGAGAGTGTTGCCAGTCAGTGGTCCCTGACTGGCAAAGTGACTGAGAAAAATCCTGCTTTACTGTGGAGCACATTGGATTTGCCATATTTATTTGTGCAAATTGGTGGATAAAAGAAAACTGTGGCCCACAAGCAAAACCAGACTGTAGCCTGTTTTGTATGACACTTGAGATAACAATGGTTTTGCATTTTTTAAGGGCGTGGAAAACAAAAGGAAGAAAACAAAGAATATTGACTGGAGACATAAGTGGCCCACAAATCCTAAAATATTTATTATCAAGCCTTGTACAAAAAAAATGCTGACACCTAACTTTTCCTTTTTTTAAGGTCCTACTTGAGTGGATTCATCTTGATTAATATTGGGCAGAATTATGTAAGTCCTGTTTGAATCTCCTCTATGTTCTCAGGTTTATGGGATCATTAAAGGCCTGATACCTATTTAGCTAAGTCAGGTAAGACCACCTGGAACTCCAGGCCTCAAGCCAGGTCCCTTTACGCAGAATGGCCTGGAGCTGGGCTGGAGCTGGCAGCCTAATGCTCAGCCCATTACATGATCCACTGGACTCTGCCACCATAAACACCCAGGTAAAGGCCAAATACATTTTCTGCTGCTGTTATTGCCAAATAGGAAAATACACTTTCCATATGCCAAGCAAGACTTTGGAAAGGTCACCACAGCCACAAAGTTAGAGGTGGTATTTTTTTTTTACTTGAGCATCAAACAGGATATATATAGCCTGTCCTTTCTAGCCTCATAGTCAGTGTCAAAAGATTGTCTGTTACGTATGTTTTTCTTTCCCTCTTTCTCTCCTGTAAGCCATTCTATCATTCAGCTGCTTTCATTTTTATTATAAAGTCCAATTAAGTATGATAAAATGCACAAGAAAAAAACATTGAGCCTAAATAAATAACCTTCAGGCCTGATATTACGTCATCAAAATTCTATGAATGGCTCTTTGTCCATGTTTGAAGCAATTTATGTCTTTCATACACGTCCATGCTAGAGAAGAGATGCTTTTCTCGTCTCAGTTCTTTTAAGAGCATCCCATGATGCTCTTCCATGGGATATAAAATTGACCACATTATTTCTAACCCCTCAGCAACATCAAAAATCTTAAAAATGTCATATGAATTTTCAACAAATATTGATAGATGTTGTGTTATTATTTATCAGATTGAACACTGAAAATAATTTATGGGGCCAAATGGAGTAACAGGTAAAAATGTATGCAAGTAATAATATTTATTTAAGTTTTATATTAGTGTTTGCAAAGCTTTGTTGGGATAGTAAAATATTTAATATAAAACATTAAGCTAAAAACCAATGTTTAAAACTTGCATGTCAACTATGCAATGAAAAATAACATGGAAACTGAACTGGAAAAAATGTTATGGATTTAATTGTATTCCCCCAAAATTCCTGTGTTGAAGCCCTAAACCCAGTACCTTAGTATGTGACTGTTCCTAGAGATAAGGTCTTTAAAATGGTGATTAAGTCTAAATGAGGCCTTTAGCATGGGCCTTAATACAATCTGACTGATGTCCTTATAAGAAAAGAAAATTTGAACAAAGAGACATCAAGGGTAGGCAAACAGGTAGGACCAGTGAAGACACAGCAAGCAGTCAGCTGAATACAAGTCAAGGAGAGAGGAGTCAAGCCAACTCTGCCAGCACCTTGATCTTGGACTTCCAGCCTCCAGAACTGTGAGCAAATAAACTTCTGTTGTGGAAGCCACCCAGTTGGTGGTATTCTGTTATGGTAGTTCTAGGAAACTATACTAGGAATATATTAATAATACAGTATTGCCATTATTACATTTTACTGGTGAGATTATGTCTGAGTTTTATGCCTTTACAGTTACTCTATATAATGCATTACTTTCCCTTATCCCTTTCCTCCCTCCCTCCCTTCCTTCCTTTCTTGTTTTACTTCCAACAAATATGTTTTGAGTACCTTCTGTGTGGCCAGCTTTTTGAATACCTAAGCATGGGGTATTCACTGGAAAGCATAAATGTGATTCATACCCTTACAAAATTTAATAGAGTGAATTTTAACTATACATTGCTTTGACAAAAAAAAAAAAAAAAAAGATTAATAGAAAACCGTTCTCAACATTTCTCAAAACACAGATGTAAGTGAGTGGCTACCCAACTCTGGATTAGGAGTTATATAAAAACATGTTGCAAATTACTTCTACTAAAATAACAGCCAATGCCTTTCACTTTGGTAAAAGCTATTTGTGTCAAAGTCATCTCTAACCAAAGCAAATAGTCTGTGAGTTGGCTCTTCCATCCATCTAAAACATTTGCACTAGTTTCAACATACTGCCCCAAAGTTTCAATAAAGAAGAGACAAAGTGATTAATTAAAAATAAATTGTTTAGGCCCAGCATGGTGGCTTACACCTGTAATTCCAGCACTTTGGGAGTCTGAGGAAGGAGGATTGACTGTTTGAGTTCAGGAGTTCAAGATGAGCCTGGACAACATAGTGAGACCTCATCTCTACTAAAAATAAACAATATATAGCTGGGCGTGGTTGCACATCTGTAGTCCCAGCTACACAGGAGGCTGAGGAGGGAGGATTCTTTGAGCCTGGGAGATGAAGGCTGCAGTGAACTGTAATCATGCCACTGCTCTTCAGCCTGGGTGACAGAATGAGATACTGTTTTAAATAAATAAATAAGAAACAGGCCGGGCACGGTGGCTCACACTTGTAATTCCAGCACTTTAGGAGGCCAACGTGGGTGGATCACCTGAGGTAGGGAGTTTATGAGACCAGCCTGACCAACGTGGAGAAACCCTGCCTCTGCTAATAATACAAAATTAGCTGGATGTGGTGGTGCATGCCTGTAATCCCAGCTACTTGGGAGGCTGAGGCAGGACTTGGGAGGCTGAGGCAGGAAACTCGCTTGAACTCCAGAGGCAGAGGTACCAGTGAGCCAGATAATGCCATTTCACTCCAGCCTGGGCAACAAGAGCGAAACTCTGTCTCAAAAAAAAATAAAAAAGAAAAAAAAAAGAAATAATTTGTTTAATAAAACTCAATGCCATATACTGCATGGTTTTTGGCAGATTTTCCCTAGAGAAGCATTTCAAAAACTAGAGCATATATGTCTGCTCCAAACAGCACAAAAGACACGATTGGTGGTAATGGTAGCAACAGTACACAAGGTCACATTAAATGAGTAATTCATCTTCCAGAGCTAATCAAACGAACAGCTTCTCCAATATCTGCTATGGTGAACAGAGTATTGAGAGATCCAGATCACCATTGTCGAATGACATTAAGTTAAAACACTAAATACTGAGTATGTTCACAGGAATCGTATGCGCCCCTCACACAAAGGCGAAATGTGGGCAAAACTGTAAAATAGATGACTTCTTTTTTTTTTTTTTTTATTGTTACTCACTGATGTCCCAGTAAATGTTTCATAATCGACTTTATGGAAAAAACATAGGCACTTATTATAAATATTACTGATATAAAGGATATATGGCCCACCAATAACAAATAGTAATCCTGTATACAGTACGCTTTATCGTAACTTCCCTATAGTCAGTTGATTTTCACAAAATGCTTCAGTTGATTTTGCTAAACTCGTATTTGTAGATAACTTATTTATGTAATTGATGAAGAAGGATGGGTTCAAAATAAACGTTGGCTGATAATTTTGTTTATTTTACCAAAATGTAATAACAAAAATAATTTAGATTTCACCTTTTTGTCAATGACCTGAGAGATTTATTTGCTGAATTGGATAGCATTTCTTAATGTTGGAAGAATATTTTCTCAATTTTTTGTGCTGTTCACAATGTAGCATTTAGAGACATGATACCATTTAAATTCAATCTACATTTTTTTTTTTTTTTTGAGACGGAGTCTCGCTCTGTCGCCCAGGCTGGAGTGCAGTGGCCAGATCTCAGCTCACTGCAAGCTCCGCCTCCCGGGTTTACGCCATTCTCCTGCCTCAGCCTCCCAAGTAGCTGGGACTACAGGCGCCCGCCACCTCGCCCGGCTAGTTTTTTGTATTTTTTAGTAGAGACGGGGTTTCACTGTGTTAGCCAGGATGGTCTCGATCTCCTGACCTCGTGATCCGCCCGTCTCGGCCTCCCAAAGTGCTGGGATTACAGGCTTGAGCCACCGCGCCCGGCCTCAATCTACATTTTTAACATTTTAAAAAATCCACTAATATCTGAAGTCAACAATGGACAATCAATAAAACAATAAGTAAAACCCAGATTTATTATTTGCTACTTTTTATGGTATTAATATTCCTAATATGGTCAAATTCAAGTTACCAACATAATTAGCATAAGATGCATAGGAGAACACTATTATGTAGTGCTTCCACATATTACTCTCTACTTTTAAGAGAGTAATATAAGGAGTGCTCTCCAAAGAAAACATGGGGGGCATGGTCTCTAAAGAAAGTTAAGAATCCATCCCTAGACGTAGTGTACGGTTGCTATCTACTAATTATCAGTAATTTTATTTTATTGCTAACATAATATTTTCATGCTAGTCATTCACACTAATGTGCAATAACAACAGTCTTAAATAACTCCATTAGCAAAGATAATAATTCAATGAAATAAAATAATTAGAAAGTAATGAGCTTTGAGTATTTGTTTTTAACATAATTTATTGAATAGTGTGCTCATATTATTTCTTTTTAAATCTTGACTGTGTTTAACAACCAGCTCTCACTGTAGCAGGACGGGCGGCAGACAAAACTCCTCAGACACCAAGTTAAAGAAAGAAGGTGTTTATTCGGCCGGGGGCATCAGCAAGACTCCAGTCTCAAGAGCGGAGCTCCCCGAGAGCCCTTTTATGGGCTCGCAAATCTAAGGGGGTGTGTGTGAGAGGGTCATGATCGATCGAGCAAGCAGGGGTATGTGACTGGGGGCTGTAAGCACCGGTAATTAGATTGGAACAAAACAAGATAGGGATTTTCACAGTGCATTTCTATACAATGTCTGTAATCTACAGATAACATAACTGATTAGGTCAGGGGTTGATCTTTAACTACCAGGCCCAGGGTGCGGCGCCAGGCCGTCTGCCTGTGGATTTCATTTCTGCCTTTTAGTTTTTACTTCTTCTTTCTTTGGAGGCAGAAACTGGGCATAAGACGATATGAGGGGTGATCTCCTCCCTTATCACAATTTATAAAAAGTTAACAATCGATTGTCACGAGTGGTTCAAAAACGAGTTCGGGCACTCCACTGCTTTTGTCAGCGAATGCTTTTCCTTTCAAACTCTGTTTTTCCTCTAATGATGATTTTCTTCCAGGTGTTCACACAACTCTGCCTTTCCCTTGAACAATTCCCCTAACATGTCTTCTACCTAAATATTCCTCTCTGCCTGCTTTTATTAGTCTTTCTACAATCCTATCTTAATATTTAACATTAGAAAGAATATGTTAAAGTAATTCACACTCAATGATATGTTCAAATATAGCTAATGTATGTGCTTTTCAATAACAGTACACTACTAAAATGCCAAATAAATGAATATTTGGTGGCGAAATTTTTATTTGTACACCAACGATATTTTGGGACACATCATTTAAATTGTGTCATGTAGCTGATATGAAGGTATTCATAATTATTATGTTCTTGGCTAATTAATGTAACTATTTGCAGCTCTCTCTTAACTTTGAAATTGACAATCCAAAAAAGTGATGAACCTCTTCTTTGATACAGTCTATCACGAAACCCTATTTCCATTACTTTTTGTCCACTGTGATCTAGCCATTGTAAACTGTGTTTCTCTCAGAATACCATGCTTTTTTTAGCTGCCACATATTTGCTCAAATTGCTCTCTCCACCTACAGCCCCCTTGCCACTCTCTGACCTCTTTCTGTGAGCTTAGCTTTAGATGTTTCTATGTCAGGTCAGCCAGTACTTTCCCTGAGAACCTCCCCTGCCCTTTCTAAATTGGCAGGCCCCTCACTGGTACCTCATAGCATTCTGCGCGTAACCTCGTGGTAACTCGTACTTGATTGTAAATGCCTAGTCATTTCTACACCATTTGCCTGGGAATTCCACAAAGTCAGGCAGCAAGTGTGCCTTTTTCATCATGATTTTCTGACATTCAGAATGATGACAGGTATGTTGTTGGCACTTGGCAAATGCTGGTTGAATGCAAAGCTGATGATTCAGAGAAGGAAAAAACGGGAATATTGAGAACAGGAACACACTGCCTATTTAATTCACCCTCAGATTATAACTGTATTATTTTGAAGTGCTTTTAAAGAAGATACATTGTACTGGATTGAATTTGATTGGATGAGCAACTGTTTAGCAGTAAGCTGCAGCATTAGCACCAGCTCAAAGGAACACCACCTCCTATATTTCTGAAAGCCCCCTGGGAGATGTGGAAAGTTGTTTAAAAGCCATGCCTGGCCGGGCGCGGTGGCTCAAGCCTGTAATCCCGGCACTTTGGGAGGCTGAGACGGGCGGATCACGAGGTGAGGAGATCGAGACCATCCTGGCTAACACGGTGAAACCCCGTCTCTACTAAAAATACAAAAACTAGCCGGGCGAGGTGGCGGGCGCCTGTAGTCCCAGCTACTCCGGAGGCTGAGGCAGGAGAATGGCGTAAACCCGGGAGGCGGAGCTTGCAGTGAGCTGAGATCCGGCCACTGCACTCCAGTCCCGGCCACAGAGAGAGACTCCGCCTCAAAAAAAAAAAAAAAAAAAAAAAAAAAAAAAAAAAAGCCATGCCTAATTATACAGGTGAGCAAAGAAGGATCTCTAGTTGCTAGAATCTAGTTGCACATTTGCCTATTTTATTCCATCACCTTGAAAAATTCACACACTCCACATAGAATAATGACTATTGTTTAACTATGGTTTGCCAGAAATCGAGTAGCTACATCTCCTCTGTAGTAAGTGTGAGCCAAACGTGAAAGTAAATGAAACCTTGACAAAACTTCCTGACTTTCCAACCCAATATATTTATTTTGCAGATAAGGAAAAGTTATGACACATTACATCATCTGTCAGACAAGCTGCTTAAATCCAGTCTCAATTCCAGTAATCATCACGAGAAAAGAGAAAAATGATGCTTTGATCAAAGCAAGTCAAGAAAGGTTGTGTCCGCCTCCTCACATTGTTTTGGAAAGCAATCCTATTCAAATTTAAAATTGAAGCCACTTCCTCTCTCCCTAACAGTATTGAAACCTGAGAAACAAGAGCACAGCCTTAAATGCTGTTACTCTGCAGCTAGTACAAAAGGAGAGGGATTTACATTAGAACAAGTGCTAAGAGTTGAGCTTCAGGCAAGGTAAGATCATTATTTATAACAAGCTGATCTGCTTCTATATGATTAACAGAAAAACAGTGAATTAATGTTGTTATCTTAATATTGTTTAAATGGGCTCTAGATGTGGTGTGGAGCCATGCCAGGCAGAATGGTTAACACAAAATAAATGTCAGTGCAAGAGAGAGTTCTGGGAAACATTTTCACCTGGAGTAGAATATGCTGAATTAATGACCTCGAAATAAACTCTGATAAGCCTCTGGTGTATGGTCTTATTTTATTTGGGGGAACAGGACACAGCCTGATATAATGGGAATTTCTTCAGAGACTGGTAAGACTGGTAAGCTTCTGGATAATTATCAGCCATTTTTATGATTCCTTCTTTTCAAAATGTAGTTCATATGCTAGGTTACCTGGGGGAATAGATGAGGAAAGTGTGGAACTAGAATGGGTAGCATTTTGTTATCTGTAACTGTATGCTTGCATAGAAAGCTGGATTTTCGAGACACATACAACAAACCTTCTAATATCCCCCAAATAAAGCTTCATTAAATGACTGCTTCAGAATTAGTCATCCAGGATGTGAGCCACTGGTGCAATGGATAAACAAGTCTGACTATGGATCAGAAGATTCCAAAGTTTGTCTTTCGTAATAGGAAAACTCAGTGTTCAAGTAAACTTAGTTGGGAATATTATACCAATTGTCCTGAGACCTGAAGTGTCTTCATCAAGTGGGCTACGTAGTGGCCTATATTTCAGGGATCTTATTTCTGCCTTTAGAGTAGGTTTCAGGTTTGGAGAATCCATATTAGAGATCTCACTGGATGCTTTCCTTTCTATCTTTTAAAAATTAAACTACATGGGGTAAAGCAGTGGGCACACGACAAGCTGAAGGCAGAGAGCTGTGCAAGTAAATATTTACAATAACACTTGATATTTAAACTCAGAAGAATTGTATCACAAAGCAGTTTGGATGTTTGTAAATAATACCAGAGACACCTGGACTAGTTTGTAGAAATACACTCAAAGTTACCAGAGGCTTCACAGTAATGTGTGATATGTAAAAGAAAGAGTGTTCCATTTGCTGAAAGATTCTTCACATTAATGCCATAGGCAACCACCAGCGAGTACCATAGGCTCAACCCAGTAAATTCCCTTTTGCCTTTGCATCACTCATTTTTTCCAAGGCAATAGTGAGAAGGTCATAAAGGATCTTCACCTTATATTAGTTTTTTTTGTTAGGTTTCTTTTTTTTTTTTTTGAGACGGAGTCTCACTCTGTTGTCCAGGCTGGAGTGCAGTGGTGCAATCTTGGCTCACTGCAAGCTCTGCCTCCTAGGTTCACACCATTCTCCCACCTCAGCCTCCCAAGTAGCTGGGACTACAGATACGTGCCACCATGCCCAGCCATTTTCTGTTTTTGTATTTTTAGTAGAGATGGGGTTTCACTGTGTTAGCCAGGATGGTCTTGATCTCCTGACCTCGTGATCCGCCCGCCTCGGCCTCCCAAAGTGCTGGGATTACAGGTGTGCACCACTGCACCCAGCCTGTTTTTGTTTTTTTAGGGTAGTCTGCTACCTTCCTGTCCTTGTCCTCTCTTTTTGTAACAATTGCCTGCTAAATTTCTTGGCTTTTTTGTTTCTGCCTACCTGCTTATTATCCTTTCTTTCTGGTAAGTACTTTCTTGAATGCAGGAGCACACTATAGCTCTTTAAGGTCCTGTAATCATTGACACTATAGCAGCCAGTATTACTGGGACCTCTAGAAAGTGGCCATGAAATGACCCAAAGGTTGTGTGACTGTTTATTTAAAAAATCCTTATAAGAATCCTGCACTGCCTCCTAATGAGCCTGTATTTTCATACTGCCACACGCACTTTCACATTTTTATTGCTTGTTTATTAAATTTTAATAATTAATCTGTATGGATTTGAGATATAGATTTTGATAATTGTGGACTCCACTCTGGTAGCTCTACAGCAGAGTATAACTATACTCTTATTGAACACCTATCAATAATAAGAAATCAACTTGGACACTTTACATTGGAGTCAATTCTGCTTTCCATTTTGGCTAACCTTCACAAACATGTCCCAGAACCAGTGAGGAGGAAGAAATCTATGATTTTGTTGCTGGGTTTCATTAAGTGTTTTGCAAATAATATACTAGTTTTGAAGAAAATGTTAAGATTAAAAGAATACTGTGGTCAAATTCCTTTAGAAAATGTTCACTTTGCCAGGTGTGGCAGCTCATGTCTTTAATCCCAGCACTTTGGGAGGCCAAGGCAGGTGGATCACCTTAAGTCATGAGTTCAAGACCAGCCTGGCAAAATTGTAAAACTCCGTCTCTACTAAAAATGCAAAAATTAGCCAGGTGTAGTGGCAGGGGCCTATAATCCCAGCTACTAGGGAGGCTGAGGCAGGAGAATCTGTTGAATCCAGGAGGCGGAGGTTGCTGTAAGCCGAGATCCAGCCATTGTACTCCAACCTCGGCGGCAAGAGCAAATCTCCAACTCAAAAAATAAAAAATAAAAAAAAGAAGAAGAAAGAAAAAGAAAAAAAGAAAAGGAAAATGTTTACTTCTTTTGTTTACAACAAGAATTCTCAGAATCCTGAATGGGTTAGTAGACACTGTGAAGCACAGAGAGAGGAGGTAGATGCTGCATAAAACAAATATACTTAATTATGGAATCTTTTTCTCACATAAAATTTTGTCAGATCAGTGCTGCACAGAACACATTTTGAAAAACTCCATTTCACTGCATTTTTCTGATAAAATGAGAACAACCTCAGTCTAATGTGGAGGGGAAAATATAGTGTGTATACACTCGTCGCTATCTAATATGCCATACATTTTATTAATTTAGTCATGTGATGAACTGAGTAGTATTTCCCAAGAAGATATGCTGAATTCCTAATCCTGGTACCTGTGAATGTGACTTTATTTGGAAAAATCATCTTTGCATATGTAATCAAGTTAAGAATGAGGTCATTAGGGTGGACCTCAATACCAATGTGACTGGTAGAAGAAGGAGACTGATACACAAAGGCAGACACACACAAAGAAAACACAACATAGAGACACACAGGTAGAATGCCATGTGTAGACTGGGACAGAAATTGGAGTGATACATCTACAAATGAAGGAATGCCAAAGACTATTTGCCTTCGCCGAAAGCTAAAGAAGAGGCATAGAATAGATTGACTCTGAGAGCTCTCAGAAAGAATCTACAGCAACTGACACTCTAATTTCAGACTTCCAGCCTCCAGAACTGTGAGAGAATAAATTTCCCTTGTTTTAAGCCACCCAGTCTGTGGTACTTTGTTATGGCTGCCCTAGCCAACTAATATAGATTTGTATACCAGGATGTGGGGTTCTGGAACACCCTACATCCTGATATAAAAACGTGGAAGTGGTTTTGGAATTGTGTAATGGGTACAGGCTGGAAGAGATTTGAGTCATTTACTAGGAAGAGCCTAGATTGCTTTGAAAAGACTGTTGATAGAAATATGTGTGTTACAGGTCCTTCTAGCGAGGTCTCAGACGAAAATGAGAACATGTTATTGGAAGCTGGAGGATAGGCCACCTTTGTCACAAAGTAGCAGAGAACTTAGCCTAATTATTTTTACTTTTGAGAGGAAAGTAAACTGGTTAGTGATAAACTTAGATATTTAGTTGAGGATATTTCTAAGCAAAGTGTGCAAAGTACAGCCTAATTTCTCTTTGCTGCTTATCATAAGTGAAAGAGACAAGAAATAAAGTAGTTCTGCTTCAAGACTAACACAGTTTAATACATGATATTCATCATTTGTTGTATATGTCCTTCTCTCTACTAAAATGTACCACACGAGGGCAGGAATGTTAGTCTGTTCTGTTCACTGATATTTCCCAAATGCTCTGACACCCACTGATGCTCAATAACTGTTGAGAAATGAAGGAAACTAATGCATTAGGCTGAAATTCTTACACTTAGCCCACCAATTTTTATGCCTAAATTTTTCAAATGATTTATAAAAAGTTTATATTAAATATAATTCTCGAAATTAGAAAAATAATTATTTGTCTCTAAAAACAATTTACATGACTATAAGTATACTGTGTTTACGAGAGATATGCTAATATAAAATAAGAAATTAAAATTGAACTAGTGATGGTAGTTGAAACAAAAACTCTCTCTTAACTTCCTTGAAGAACATTTAAAAATTTCAGAAAAAGAAAAGAACAGGGAGATACAAATTTGAGTCCACATATGAAATTGGTTCTCAGGTAAGGTCTTAGCGTTTATTCCTAGAATAAGATTTGGTAATAGCTGGGTTGACTTTAATGGCATAAATCCTATAAACAGTAATAGCAAATGAAGATCCAAGCTTCCATAGAATATATTAAGGGCATTAAAAATGATGACTGTCTTTATTCTTAAGTTAATCAAACTGCCACCCAAATCCTCATTGTAAAAAAAATGCTGGTCAGGCACGGTGGCTCATGCCTGTAATCCCAGCACTTTGGGAGACTGAGGTGGGCAGATCATGACGTCAGGAGTTTGAGACTATCCTGGCCAACATGGTGAAACCCTGTATCTACTAAAAATACACACGTTAGCTGGGTGTGGTGGCTTGTGCCTATAATCCTAGCTACCGGGGAGGCTGAGGCAGGAGAATCACTTGAACACGGGAGGCAGAGGGTTGCAGCAAGCTGAGATTGCACCACTACACTCAAGCCTGATGACAGGGTGAGACTCTGTTTCAAAAAAATAAAAAATTGAAAAAAAAAGAAAGCTATATAAAATGATATAGACTTTATATGAACAATTCAATATTTGGGCAATGCAAACAATAATCATATTGACTCCCCCACCCCCATTATCTCCTCAGTAACTTTCATACGTGGCTATACCTACTCTTTGAAGAATTGCTGACACTCTGCTATCAATTAGTTTAAAATTCTCTCCTCTTGTAATATTTGCATATACCTGACTTTCTTTCAAGACAGATCTTTAATTTACACTAGTCGTTCAAAAGAAAGATATTTTATAGATATAAAAAGGCTAACAATTATTACTTTAATTCATATGAAAATATGTATATCTAGGAAATATTTATTTGCATTCCTCAGATTTATAAGCACAGTTCTTTTTAAAAAATTGTTTTGGAAATACCAGGGAACACCTTAATGCTTACTGCACACAAAAGACTTGAAACACCCATCTGTGGCTTCCAGTTTCGTATGTTACCAAGACTTTCAAATTAATCACTTTATATATCTCTGGTGTACAATCACTCTTTACTGTTTTTGCTGCCTTATTCAGTAGCACTTATAAGTACTGTTTTGTTAAAGCTCTTCAATTGTAACTCTCTAATCTTTCTGCCTTCTTTCCTCTACTCTTCACTACCTACAAATCATCATTCAAAGAGCAGTCCTGTCCCCAGATCTCTGCTTGGGTAATCAGACTTATTCTTGAAGTTATTGAATAAATGTTAATATGTCTGCCACGTCTTCGCCAACTCCTGCAGGTAGTATTATTCAGTCCTTCTTTTTATTTTATTTTATTTTATCATTGGGGTATATCTCTGTAATATAGCTTACTGTATTTTGATTACATTTTGGTGTCTGCCTTCCCTGTGGAATGTGTGCTCATACAAGCAAGAACTGTGTATTTTTTACATACCTATCTCTAGTGATTGAATAGAACCTTATACAACTTCAGATCTTCAGTAAACATTAAACAAACACACAAACAATAAAAGTTTAGGGAGAAGAAAAATCAAGTCAATTACTATGTGTTCTGTTGCTATGTAAGTCAAAGTGTTATGGAAAATAAACAGACTAACTTATGTGAGCATTTTTATTTCTATGGGTGCAATTTCAGCGGTCTAATTTATTATGGTGATGTATCATTTGGCTGGACTGCAGGACAGAATGGTGCATGCTAGCCTTTAAATTAATTTTCAGAGATCAATGTGGTTATTTCTATTTCTATAAAATTTTCTGTGGATTTCTCATATCTATCAATGCTTTCCTTACTTAGCTAGTATTTTCCTAGTATTTTCTCATAAGATTATGGTAAGAGAATATGCATTTTCCTCTTCAGATAATACAAAATGAGTTATCCAGTAATAAGTGTTCAAAGCACATTCTTCCACAATACTGACAGATTCACAAGATAGGACAAATAGAAGGAATTTTAGGCTTTTAAAAAACATAATTAACACCAAGTTTACTTTTTGTCACTTTTTATTTTACTTTTCCAATGTTAAATTTTAAACACTCTAAAACTAGAGAGTGGTATAAAAACTCCCATGTGCACAAGTAATTAACTTTAATAGTTATCCATGTTTTCTCCTATCCTAATTATTTTATTCTAAGGCTTAAAACAAAATAAAACATGAACTAACAAGCTATTTATTAGTAGTTTTATAGGACATCTAGGCTATTTTTCAAGAAGTAAAGTGAAGACATGCTGTAGCCCCTATTGCAATGAGCATCAGAAAAACAATGCTTGCGAAAGGTTCAAAGAAAAGTCCTGAGTGTTTGCTATATGAGTCAATATTCATGCGCTCATGGGTATGCATTTATCTTGAAGTCTGCGGGTAAGGAGAAAGCACTTGCTCTTAAACAGAAAATTATTGTCCTTTCTCTGGTGTGCTTTTTTTCCCCTCTAGTGATTCATTGCCATCCTTTCACAAATTGGCCTTGACAATGATTACAGCAAAAGGCAACTGAGAATCCTAGTTCCTACTACAGATTCCTATAAAAGTTGGATATTCCTCTGCCTTGGGTTCATTAACTAATGAAAGTTCTATTTATTTCAACTTCAAACAAATATTTTATGCCTTTTATGTGCAAGACAAGGTCAATCATTTTTTATTACTCAATTATTCACTTATTCCTTCATTCATTGAACATTCATTGAACATATAGGGAAACGTAGTTTTTCCTATGTTTCCCTAATCAAAGACAGAGTTATAAATAAGCAATACTTTGAGAGAAATAAAAACTAAGTGCCATGGGAACATCTATAAAAATACATGGATGATTTATATGACTACCTGCTTGTGCTATGCCTCTCTATCTGGAGAGTAAGTCGGGATGCTACCACAACACTCAATCAGTAAGAATAAAACTATAGAAATAGCAGTGAAAGTGGCAAGGATATTGTGCCAGGTATGCTTTGGTGTGCTGAGCTTACCTGATCCTCCTGTCTTCAGTCTCTGCCTCTGAATACATGGAACTAGATGGCTGATGCCACCCTTCTGCACCTCATGTGATAGGATTAAAGTGGGTAACTGAATTAAGGGAGTCCATCCAGAGGCTGAGTCTTGCCAATCAGTTATTTTTTCATCTTACAGAATTTGAACTAAGAGATAAATAGGAAAATACAGTATATCTCATTAGCAAGACAGAAACAAACTTGTGGAGTTCAAGTGAGTTGCATTAAAGTAAAACTTTATAGGGAAGATTCAAGGATTTTATCTGCTGTGGTCTCCCAAGGGTGTCTCGAACAGAATAACTCACCTATTAGAGCCCTATTGATTTCTACTGAGTTAGTGTTTCCCATATTGTTTGATTTCTCTATTCAGTTACTTAAAACCTTTATGCCACTCCCCACCTCAACCTGTTTTTCTTGAGCCTTTTTAGGGAATTTCTGCTTTTTATAATCATAGGTCCTGATCTTGAATAGGCATTATTTGCTGGAACACTGTCCTGCCTCTATTACTGTATTTAACACTTTCATATGTTTTACATAGTAAGTTATGAAGTCTTTTTAACAACAGGAGGAGCTAATACTTCGTATTTTATTCCCACATCCAGCTTATACCTTGGGACATTATTGGGCTTAATAAATGTTTGTTAAAATAATAAATGAACAATGCATATGAGAGGTATTGAAGAGGTAGGATCTCGGGGAAAATAATATTTGATTGGATGAAGGGAAGAGAAGAAAAGCTAAAGATGATTCTGCAATTCAACTAATTTGCATTGTAATCTGCCTGTCTGATTAGTTTCATTTAAATATGTACTAGGAAATTTTCTGTTTCTTAAAAATGTATAATAATCAACCACATATTAAAAATGAGTTATTAAGAATCTGTGAGTTTGCAAATTAACGAATTCAAATTATCTAGAGCTTAGTTCAACAAGAGTAGCAAAACAGCAATGTCTCTTTAGAAACACAAGATAAGATTAGAGGATAGATGCTTGCATTCTTTTGAGACATGAGATGAAATTGGCAGAACACAGAGGTACAGCTTTTATTTATCTCTTAAGGAAGCAATGCCTTCTGGTAGAACTGTAAGTTGAGAACATGATCCACCCACTCTAAAACCATCCTACTAGCAGATTAAAAGGGGCTAATATTGATGATTGTCTGACATAATTATTTCATGCTACTTATAACTGCCTATTTTAAAAGTTATTATTGTTATTTTTTAGAGACAAAGTCTCACTCTGTCACCCAGGCTGGAGAGCAGTGTTGCAATCATAGCTCACTGTAACCTGGAACTCTTGGGCTCAAGCGATCCTCCCACCTTGGCCTCCTGAGTAGCTGGAATTACAGGCAGATGCCACCATGCCCACCTATTAAAAAAAAGAAAATGTAGAGATGGGATCTTGCTGTGTTACCCAGGCTGGTTTTGAACTCATGGCCTCAAGCAGTCTTCTCACTTCAGCCTTCCAAAGGTCTTGGATTACAGGCATTAGTCAACATGCCCAGCCATAACTGGCTAGATTTTAAATATACTTTGTATATTCATAAAAACGTTGTGAAGAAGATTAGCAAATAGGCAATTTGTGACATATACTGTCCCTCTCTATGATCAGCTTTTAAGAAAACTATTACATAACATTGATTATTCTAACAGGCAAATTGTAAAAGACATGACTGGCTGCATCTCTCAAAAAAAATCATTTTAATTTCCCTAAACCATGAATTAAATAGAAATGGCATATAGAAGAGGCAATACAGGTTTTATTCTCTCTCTAGAAGTTCATTCCAGACCTATTAGATATGAGAAGGAAATGACAGTGTATACTTCTTTTCTATGATGTTATTTTAGTGACTCAAAATAATTTTGACTTTTCATAAATACATTGAATATGTTAATACATATTTTATAGAAATATTTTCTGTTCAAATTATTCATGGTGGAATAATAGACCCAAAATTTAAATATAATAAACCACTGAAATTCCTTCTCTGTTTTCACCACTCTGTTTTTACCACTGTTTTGGTTTTTCTTTTTTTTTTTTTTAGTCATGTAAATGAAGACACCTTTTGGGAAACCATTTGGTTGAAGTCTTAGTTATAGCATTGATTTTTTAAGTGGCTTGTATCATTCAGGTTAGTTGGGCATACTGGGAAAGTTTCCAGACGTTGGCAGAAACCCAAACTGAACTTTCTTCCAAAAAGTCATGAAGAATTTCATTAACCTTTTAATAAAGAAAAAAAGGTATATTTCTCATTTGTTCAACTCTAAGGCCATGTATTCGTAGGAGAACAAAAATAGCCAGACCGTAGCAGGATGCTTTTTATTTACATCAGTGTTTGTACTTGAAAAAGTAAAATGTTAAGATTGTCTCTATAGTCAGTAATACAGGTCTGGTGAGCTCCAACCCTCGTATGTTTTACATATATTGAATGCATATAAAATTATATATGCTCTATAATACTTTATAATGATCATCAATGCTCATATTGTTACTGAGTACAATGTTTTAAAATTCTTTTTCAATTGGCAAATAAAAATTATGTGGAAAGGGGAAAACTAATATTTATGAGTGTAAAAGAATTTTCATTATTTATTTTTGTAAAATTAACATGAATAATGATGACTTCTGACCATTGCCTAGTGTGGTTAAGATAAATGACTTGATAAGACAGAAAATACCAGAGAAGTTAGAATTAAATACAGAGATGAATTCAGGCAAATTTCTATCATCAGTGTTACATAAAGCTTGATTCATTCAGTGAATTTTCTAGATGTGAATGAACTTAGGACATAGTCTCTTAAACTATAAGTAGGATTAAACGAATCATAGAACTGCTTCAGGAATGTCAAAATTATGGGTTTTGGATAATAATTGATGAATCTCAGTATTTTCCTCAACTCGTCAAAACTTTAATACCTTTAAATATTTAGATTTAGTCAGAACTTTATGCAAAAGGGGAGGCAGAAAATGAAATAGTTCTTCTCACAATTTTGAGTTTTGGGGTTTAATGTGAGAATGAAAGAATGGGGAAATGATTTTAGAGGAATAAGAAAAGAAGGAAAGATGCGGGAGGAGAAGTAGATCCAAAACTATAGAGGAAATATTACTCATTACTCACTCTGTTTTTGTTTGTTTGTTTGTTTTTGAGATGTTGTTTTGATCTTGTTGCCCAGGCTGGAGTGCAATGGCAGCATCTCGGCTCATGGCAAACCCCGCCCTCCAGGTTCAAGTGATTCTCCTGCCTCAGCCTCCCTAGCAGCTGGGATTACAGGCATACATCACCACACCCAACTAATTTTGTATTTTTAGTAGAGATGAGGTTTCTCCATGTTGGTCAGACGGGTCTCGAACTTCCAACCACAAGTGATCTGCCAGCCTCGGCCTCCCAGAGTGCTGGGATTATAGAGGTGAGCTACCACACCTGACTCATTACTCTTATTTTATAGCAAGGGATTTAACTAATTAATGGATAATATTTAGCATTTATTTCTAAATTTAAAAAGATGAGAATTCAAAAATTCTACATTATACATTTAAATTGCTCATCTATGCACATCACAGCATGCTTCCAATTTTTAAATTTCTTTATAGACCTTAGAATGGTACATTTAAAAAATGTTGAATAAAGAGAAAATGGATTCTTTTTGATTTATGTGACTTTCATGTCAATTACTGTACTCAACTTCCTTGTTAGAACTTGCACATCAGCAGGTAGTATGGGTTTCTGCTACGTACCTTTCAATATATCTACTTAGAAACTGCCCTTTGAACCTCAACTTCTTGCTATCACATCAGTAAAGTGATTCACAATACAAATGGTTGCATCAACTATTCCAGGACTATGTAAGAATCCATTTTTACTGACATGCTATGTACCCTACACTCTCTCTGGAAAGCAAAGAGGAAGACTTCATTGTCTCTGCAAATAATATCAGCCAAATAATTCAAAGGATTGCTAGTAACTATCCTATTTTTTGTGTGCTGCTGGGGTGACATTGTGAACTTCTGATGTTCTCTAGGTAGCTGTCCTGCTGCTCATTCCAAATTTGTCAGGTTATTTGGCACCTGATCTGACCTTAATGTCTAGGATGAACTGCTGAGCTATGAAGTGTTCTGATTTTTTGGATGCTTTGCCAAATTCCTCCCCCAACCCTGCCACCTTTAAAATAACAAGGTCAATCACACAAAAGAAAGATGGCAGAGTTTCAGTTCCAATGATGCCGATTATCAGCATAACACATATGGTTCAGCATGACATCAATTTGTCCTTGAAGACTACGGCAAGTCCAGCTGGAATTGGCTAACATAAAGCAATTATGAATCAAAGTGTCCATTTTCTAAAGATACTTTACAACCATCTAAGAAGGTGCATTTTAAAATCTGTCTTCAAAGCTGTGATCACTTAATTAAAAAAAAAAAAATCACTTTTAAAGGAAACATTCATGTTAACTCACATGGGCCATACCCAAATAAACTCTGAATTAATGAAACCACATTCTTCAAAATCAATCAAATGAATTGCAGAGTTTTGCCATTTATTTGTTATGAATCAGTTAAGCTATGGATCAGCTGTAAAGATGGTAAAAATAAGCAACTATTTGTGGACAATGGTATATAATGCTCCACATCCTAAGGATTCCTTTCTTACTATTCTGACCAAGCAGAATTCCAAAGAAGTGCTTTCTTATGAAATAATTTACACCTTCATTTTATTCTCGTTACTTAAACACTGCCTGTTTCTTTTCTAATTTCCTGATAGTAGTCCCCACTGTTCTCCAGGTACAGGTTTTGTGATGTGGTCTTACATACACTCACTGAAAATACCCTCAATGTTACCTGAACAGATCATGGTTTTACCTTAGACTGCATCCATTTTGGTATAGAGTAACAAGCAAGCGAAATGATAACACAAAGTTCTAATCCCCTCTTCACCAGGGCAACATAGAGACATGTTATGACTTCTAATGCATACAGGAACAAGATTAAGTATGAGTGTGGTGGCTCAAGCCCGTAATCCCAGCACTTTGGGGAGCCAAGGCAGGTGGATCATGAGGTCAGGAGTTTGAGACTCGCCTGGCTAAGATGGTGAAACCCCATCTCTGCTAAAAATATAAAAATTAGCCAGACTCAGTGGCAGTCTCCTGTAATCACAGCTACTTGGGAGGCTGAGGAAGGAGAATTGCTTGAACCCAGGAGGTGGAGGTTGCAGTGAGCTGAGATCGTATCACTGCACTCTAGTTCTGGGCAACAGAGCAAAACTCCATCTTGAAAAAAAAGAAACAAGATTAGTACATAATATATACACAGCATGCAAGGAATAAAATTAGTATGTTGTATATGTGTATAGTCTGCAGTAAGTTATCCACACAGTAAGTAAATCTTCATTTGAGAACTCTTAAAGGCAGCTAGTAAGGTACAAGTTGTTTTTTATTCATCCAAACAAAAGTTTTATTGCAAGCCAGTCACAGGCATAATATTATATAATCTGAACAGGTATATTATAGAACTTTAAAGTGAAACAAATGTCAACCATCAGCTGACATTCTATGCATGATGAGAGTGGTGCCCAGAGAGGGTAAGTAACACATCTGAAAGTATCAACAGCTAGTTGAATAAAAGAGGACTAGAAAGTTGATGTTATTCTTTCCACAAAACTATGGTTTATCTTTGTTTAGAATAGCTAATATATACTTTTTTGTATCTATTTAGACGACCATTGCCTTGGAAATACAAGAATATTAAAAATACAGCTGGAAAATATCTTTCCCTGTTTATAAGTTTATCTACCTATGTATCTATCTCTATCTATAAATTGATAGATATAGGCCCAAATATGACAACAGATTAGCAGGTTTACAATTTAAATCTAGTTACCATTTTCAAAACCAAACTTTATTTTAGCATTATTCATTTTTCCTATCTCAATTCTACAAATGTAACTCATGAAAAGGTTGAAATTTAAAACAAAAATAATGTCTCCTCCTCCTAGGAGCAAATGTGTTCTATAGTAATTAAAGGTAGAGGAATTCGAATTAATACGTTGCTTGTGGGTCTTTTCTTTGCACTTTTTATTTTATTTTATTTTATTTTTTATGCTGTCGCCCAGGCTGGAGTGCAGTGGCCGGATTTCAGCTCACTGCAAGCTCCGCCTCCCGAGTTTACGCCATTCTCCTGCCTCAGCCTCCCGAGTAGCTGGGACTACAGGCGCCAGCCACCTCGCCCGGCTAGTTTTTTGTATTTTTTAGTAGAGCCGGGGTTTCACCGTGTTAGCCAGGATGGTCTCGAACTCCTGACCTCGTGATCCGCCCGTCTCGGCCTCTCAAAGTGCTGGGATTACAGGCTTGAGCCACCGCGCCCGGCTTCTTTGCACTTTTTAAGTCACAGAATTTATTCAGCTGATGAAGTCTTCAATGAGACACCAACACAACGCCAACATGATTCAGCAAAAATGTATGTAATTATTCAAACATGGAATAGTATCTTGAGTGAGGTAATTAATATTATACTCAATGATAGGATATTTCAATTGCCTGAGATAATGGATTTTTAAAAAATGTGTTGAATCATATATCCATTCTAATTAAGGCTAAGAAAAGTCAGAAGAAAGTCAGATGAAAAGCATACTGAGGATATTATGAAAACGTTATCTACTCTGCACATTTTTTTCTAATTTTTCTAAACAATCTTCCTTTGGTGCTTCTATTTTGCCCACTTGTTTTAACCTTTTATTTGCTACCGAAAGAATATAATCTTCTTGAGGGTAGAGACCCTTATTTACCTTTTTATTTCCAGGCATAGTGATTGACTTATAGCTCAGTACATATATGCCACATAAGTGAATGAATAAACGAAATAAATATATTATGCATTTACATGTGATGTTAGATATTTTAAAGTCTGTAGTCTTTTAACAGACGTCAGTGTTACCTAAACTTCACTGAGCGTATGAATCACCTACGATTTTTATTAAGAATACAGTTTCCTGGCTGGGCGTTGTGGCTCACGTCTGTAATCCCAGCACTTTGGGAAGCTGAGTCGGGAGGATCACGAGGTCAGGAGATCGAGACCATCCTGGCTAACACGGTGAGACCCCGTCTCTACTAAAAATAGAAAAACTTAGCCGGGCGTGGTGGCGGGAACCTGTAGTCCCAGATACTCGGGAGGCTGAGGCAGGAGAATGGCGTGAACCGGGAAGGCAGAGCTTGCAGTGAGCCGAGATAGTGCCACTGCACTCCAGCATGGGTGACAGAGTGAGACTCCATCTCAATAAATAAATAAATAAATAAATAAATAATATAGTTTCCCAGGACTCTTTATTGAAGAGTTTTAGGTCTTGACTAAGAACCTACAAGATTAAAACTGCCCCCAGGGAATTTTTATGGTCAGGTAGTTTGAAATAATCTAGAGAATTCTGTATTTAGATTGCATATTTCAAGAGCATTAAAAATATATTTAACGTAACCTTATATTGTTTATATTTTATGTGGAACAATTAATTATTCTCCCTAATTTTATGAGAAGATGTCACACAGCAAATCTTTATCCAGTTCCTATTTAGGGGTTATAGACCTCTCTATAGAGGTATAAACACATACTACACTGCTTTACAAAACTCACAGCGCATGAAGAAACAAACATTTGAAAATAAATTATTAGAGAGCCCAGGAGTAAATCCACGTAAGTGCAATGAACTGACTTTTGACAAAGAAGCAAAGGCAATACAATGGAGAAAAGATAGTTTTTCAACGACTGGTGCTGGAACAATTGAAATCCACATGTTAAAATATAAATCTAGACCCAGACCTAACACCCATCACAAAAAGTTAACTTGAAATAGATCACAGACCTAAATGTACAATGCAAAACTATGAAACTCCTAGAAGATAACATAGGAGAAAATCTAGGTGACCTAGGGTTTGAAGATAACTTTTGAGATACAGCACTAAAGACACAAACTATGAATGTAATAATTGATAAGCTGGACTTCATTAAAATGAGAATCTGCTTCTCTGTGAAAGACAATGTCAAGAGAAAGAGAAGCCACCGACCGGGAGAAAACATTTACAGAAGACATATCTGCTAAAGGACTATTTTACAAAATATACAAAAAACCCTTGAAACTCAACAATAAGAAAATGAACAACCTGATTCAAAAATGGGCAAATGATCTAAACAGACACTTCACCAAAGAAGATGGCAAATGGCATATGAAAAGATACTCAACATCATGTATTATCAGGGAACTGCAAATTAAAATAATAATAAGTTGCCACTAAACACCTATTAGAATGGCCAAAATCCAGAACATTGACAACACTGAATGCAGACAGGAATGTGGAACAATGAATGAGAATTCATTGTTGGTGAGAATGCAAAACAATACAGCCACTTTGGAAGACAGTTTGCCACATTTTTTTAAAACTAAACATATTCATACCATACGATTCAACATTTGCACTCCTTGAAGGTTGCACAAATAGTTGAAAACTTCTGTGCATACAAAAGCCTGAACACAAATGTTTATCTCAGCCTTATTTACAATTGTCAAAATGTAAAAGCAATCAAGATATTCTTCGGAGGTGACTGGATAAGTAAATTGAGGTGTATCTTGACATTGCAATCTTTTTGGTGCTAAAAAGAAGTAACTATCAATCAAGTCATTGAAAGACATGGAAGAAACGTAAGTGTATATTACTAAATGGGGGAAGCAAATCTGAAAAGGCTACATACTGTATGATTCCACCTATGATATTCTATGAAAAGCAAAACTATGAAGGCAGTAAAAAGATTATTGATTTCCAGTACTTAAAGGGAAGGGAGGAATAAGTAGGAGGAACACAGAGGATTTTAGGCAGTAAAGCTATTCTGTGATACCACAGTGGAAGATAATATCATTTTACATCTGTCAACACCTATGCAATGTATAGTAGGTGTCTCCAACACCCTGGCAGCAGACCAGGACTCCTTTGTGGCCTATTAGGAAGTGGGCCGCACAGCAGGAGATGAGCTACAGGCCAACCAGCATCACTGCCTGAGTTCCACCTCCTGTCAGATCAGCCGACACATTAGATTCTCACAGGAGTACAAACCCTACTGTGAACTGCATATGCAAGGAATCTAGGTTGCATACTCCTTTTGAGAATCTGATGATAAATGTAATGCATTTGGACCATCCTGAAACCATTCTCCTCCACCCCTGGTCCATGGAAACCTTGTCTTCCATGAAACTGGTTCCTGGTGCCAAAATGGTTGGAGACTGTCGATGTACAACACCAAGAATGAACCCAAAGGTAAACCGTGAACCTTGGATAATTATGCTATATCAACATTGTTTCATTGATTATAACAAATGCATCATCCTGGTGCAGGATGTTGATAGTAGGGGAGGCTGTTGGGAGTCGGGGAGGTCAGAAAGTAGAGAGTTAAGAACTCATTGATTTGATGGATCAATGGAGATGAAGCTCAATTTTGCTGTAAACATAAAACTGCTCTAAAAATAAATTCTATTAACAGATAAATTGTAATACTATGTGGAAAAATTTGACATACTTTGAAGGTTCAAAGATAATACACAGTTAGGTGGCTGGGTAAAAGAGCAAACAGGGTCTCTGATCAGAGAGTAGGACTCTAGGACCCTGTGATTTGCTGTACTTATAAATCTTCACCTAGACTTTACATTACAGAGTAACACCACCACCCACCAAGTGCTGCTTTTCTAATATATCTTGTGACATTGGTAAGAATAGATGATGAAAATCAAATTTTGAATACAATTTCCTTCTGTGCTTGATTTAATGGATCAATAGAGATGAAGGTAAACATTGTATTTGATTCAGAAAGAAGGTAGGTCTCAGAAAATTAATTAGTAGTCTTCTTTTCCTGATTTTATTTCTGTCTCCTTAATGGTCAGTCATTACAAAAGCAAACTGTACTCGCTTTCTTAATGTTGGGTGAGCAATGAATAGGATGTGAAAAACAAATTTCTTGATGGAAGAGCTGATGCTGTTAACAAAATTCTACTGCAGAGTGACCTACGAAATTTTAAGAAGCAGGGTTTTAAGAATGGTAAACATGATGAACATGGTAAGATAAATGTTTGTCAGTCTTCAAGCAAGGTTGCCTACAGTGGAGGGGGAAGGGCAGAAGCTGTAATAATTTTCTGTTATAAACAAGTTTCTAATTTTTTTTTTTTTTTTCGAAATAGGGTCTCACTCTGTCACCCAGGTTGGAGTGCTGTAGCACAATCTCAGCTCACTGCAGTCTCTACCTCTGGACTCAAGCAATCCTCCCTCCACAACCTCCTGAGTAGCTGGGACTACAGGTGCATGCCACCACACCTAGCTAATTTTGTTTATTTTTTGTAGAGATGAGGTCTCATTATTTTAACTGAGGCTGGTCTTGAACTCCTGAGCTCAAGTGATCCTCCTGCCTCAGCCTTCCAAAGTCCTAGAAATACAGGTGTGAGCCACTGCACCCAGGCTGAACAAGTGTTGTATGAGGATGTAAATACATTATTGCCTTTAATTTGCACAACCAATCTATATAAGCATTATCTCCATGTATACATG
Source organism: Colobus angolensis palliatus (assembly GCF_000951035.1). Lineage (NCBI taxonomy): Eukaryota > Metazoa > Chordata > Mammalia > Primates > Cercopithecidae > Colobus > Colobus angolensis. Next base: position 4,266,993 of record NW_012114566.1, read on the forward strand.
AGAATCATAATGTCCAAAAATCACACTCTACAAGAGGCTAAGCCAGATCTCTAAGTGCTATTTTTTTTCAAAGTTACTATGACTAATGACTCTTAATATGCCTATAAGTCTTTTGAAAAGCAAGGTTTACAGTTTGCTAATATTTTAAATGCCCAGTGACATTTTTACCCTCCATTTACTATAGTAGTCATTTCTAAAGGGGAAAAAGAAAGGAGGGCTGCAAGGAAGATGGTGAGAAATCATCAAATCAAAATACAGTAAGCTACTTGAAATTCTACCATCTCTACATTTCCCTATTTAAACATTGCTTTTTAATGAAGAGCTTTCTCTGAACCCCCCTACAATAAATTATTTGCCTGCACTTCTTTATAACACATCAAATGAGCTGTTGGTTGTCTTACTTCTTAAGTATTAAATTCTTGAGGTAAGGGTCATTTGTCTCCTGACCCTTGTACAAATCTACTACCACAGCTTTATTCCTAGTTCCTAGGATACTTTCTAAATACATGTTGAATACAATAAAAAGATTTGAAATCATATAAGCAGTGTTGCTTCTTTAAATATCCATTCTGAGCGATACTTGCCGTGAAAACAGGTTCCAAATATACTGCCTCCACCCTTTCCACCTTTCACTAATTGTATGAGGTTGGTATTTCCAGCATTTAACTCAAAATGTAACTTGGGGTTGTTTAACCAACCATTTTGGGAATTGGACTTCACACCGAGAGGACTGAATCTCAGGTTAATATATCAAACTGAGGCTATGGCAGAATCCTCTTTCTTCTTATAGACAATCCATATTCTTCTTATGACCCTAGCAGAGAATAGATACCCAGCCAACTATTTGATTAAATCCTCTGTTCCCACCAAGAGTGAAGTCACTAACAAGCTGAGAGATCAGGCATGAGAGAAGAGCAATCCCACCCCATGTCAAGGCATTCATAAGTTGGATCAATACAATCTTCAAAAGCACCCACAAAAATAAAAATAATGTTCTAACCTCATCCAAGGTCCCTCACCCCCTATAGCTAACAAAAGGCAATATTCTACCACCCACAGCAGTAGCTTAATGTTCCCCGCCGCTGTGGAAAAATGTTTTATTGGACAAATAGGCCACACCAGCTATCGAATTAAGTAGTATCTACAGAATCTCAAACCATCACACACAGGAAACTACAGGTGTTGGGCACAGAACAGAGAGTGCCTACTATATTGATTTCTACAGTGCTCAAGGCAAAGGTAAAAAGAATGAAACGGCTGGAAAAAACAATACTAAGTCACTAGCATAAAGGAACAGGAAATCTCTTAAGCAAAGCTGCAGGGATAAAATCAAACTCCCAGACAAAAGTCCTCACAGGGAATTCTTTAACTGGCTTTAACTGTCATGTTCAGAACTTCTTTACATCTTGAACTACCAGTTTTTATTTCAATTCCAACTCAGTCTTTCATGAAGGTTTTCAAAATTTGTTTCATTCTGATGTAGCAAAGATTTCGCCCTTCCCCTTTCCCAGGCTGATCAAATAGAATACAATTTAAAAGCTATAGCGAGTCATGCTGTAACAACAACAAAAAAAAAGCAGAAAAAGTCACGACAGATGGTCCCTGACTTTCGATGGTCTGACTTCACAAATTTTCCGCTTCACAGTAAGTTTATCAAGTTGTAGTCCCATCCTAAATAGAGGAGCATCTGTAGTTGGTTAGAAATTTGCTTACAAGAACATGCACAGGGGGTGTTGAAATCAATGTCTTAAGTCATGTTTGAATCACTCATCCTTTCTTTATCCAACTATCAATTGTGCATATTGTATTATCCTTTTGGGATGCCCTTGAGCTTCTTCTTAATTTTTTTCTAATTATGCCTTACTTTCCTCCCCCTTGACAGTTTATTTTTTCTACTTTAAGAATCATATTACAGTACTCTCCTTCTCACTGATGCTTATTAGTATACTGTAATCATCTCCTATATTGCATTAGTCTGTTCTCATGCTGCTATAAACAACTGCCTGAGACTGGGTAATTTAAAAAGGAAAGAGGTTTAATTGACTCACAGTTCACCATGGCTAGGGAGGCCTCAGGAAGCTTACAATCATGGCAGAAGGGGAAGGAAACACGTCCTTCTTTACTTGATGGGAGGAAGGAGAAATGCCCAGCAAAAGGGGGAAAAGCCCCTTATAAACCCATCAGATCTTGTGAGAACTCACTCATTCACTATCATGAGAACAGCATGAAGGTAACTGCCCCTATGATTCAATTACCTTCCAGTGGGTGTCTTCCACAACATGTGGGGATTATGGGAACTACAGTTCAAGATGAGATTTGGGTGGGGACACAACCAAACATATCATACCTACCACATGACAGTTTTCATATCATCTATATTATATGAAAATTATAGGAGATCATTGTGTGAACTGAGCTCACGCACTAGGTCCAACAGACCAGACTGAACAAACTAGAATGGAGTAACTTGTGCTAGGTTCCATGCAATCAAAATGAATTTTAAAATGAACCAGTTTTCCAAAAAAAGAAAAGAGGAATTCACAGCAATCAATCAGAAGGGGGCCTGGTTTACCTGAGCCAGCTGATAAAACAGGGAAGTTCCTCTTTTTAAACCCTGTAAGGAAAGTTACTTTGTAATGACCAATCTGATTTTTTGTTCCTTCTTTCTGCTTCTTCAGCCCTTTTCTGCCTATAAAGCCCAGCTTCTTTGCTCTGCTTATCAAAGCAGCTTTTCTCCATCTTTGATGGGATGCTGCCTGATTCATAAATTACCAGTAAAGCCAATCAGATCTTTAAACTAAATTTGTTGAAATTTTGTAAACATTTATAAAGGCTATAATTGTCAAGATATAATGTAAGTTTTAGGAAATTTTACTAATTTTTTATTTTTATTTTTTCAGACAGGGTTTCACCCTGTCACCCAGACAGACTGGAGTGCAGTGGCACAATCATGGCTCACTGCAGCCTCAACCTCCTGGGCTCAAGCAATCCTCCCACCTCAGCTTCACCAGTAGCTGGGTGGGACCACAGGTATACATAACCATACCCAGATGATTTTTGTATTTTTTGTAGAGATGGGGTTTTGCCATGTTGCCCAGAATGGGCTTAAACTTTTCGATTCAAGCAATCCACCCACCTCGGCCTCCCAAAGTGCTGGTGCAACAGGCATGATTGTATACATTTTAAAATGTGCATTAAAAAACTCATATAATAATTTATCTAATGTTTATAAAGATTCATAGCACTTAAAACACTTAATATAAGCAAATTGATATTTCCAGTTCCCCACCCAACCTAGACATCTGGCTTGTGTCACTACTTTCTTTAGTTCTTAATGAAATGCAAAGATGCTAGACAGAGAGCAACAGAATGCATTTTAATCTGTTGGTGAAGTATTATCTGGCAAAACGTAGTCTATTACATTGTTTCTATATCCTGAATATTTCCTGGAGGCATTTCGACAGATGAGAGAAAAGTCAGTGCTATACTACTCTATTTTTCACATAAAATACAAATTTTAGTTTGCAGTTATCCTCTGAGTCTCATTTAAAACACACACTTTCTAACTACAAATAAGCTGCATGTGATAGAGAAAGTTTTTAAATATATTTTTAAATTTTGTTTGTTTGTTTTATAATTCAACGTAATACCACATGGGGTTGGCATATAATGTAGAATGAAGGACAGAATGGAGCCAGAGAGTCAGTGGTCAACCATGACATAAAAATTGATCAAAGTCATTCAAAGTAGTCTAGAACTGTGTCAATTAGTCTGAATCATGAAATATTTACACACAGACTACTATGAGAATGTATCGTGTTAAGTGCTGCAAGAACAACAACAACAAAAGTATAAAACTCATTCTCTGGGGCAGGATCATTATTTTTTCCATGCCATAATGTAGGATTATAGCCTAAACTATTAACTTGTAAATATGTTCTAGATTTAATGAAGATCAAATCTGTTTACGATTTTGACATTTTCCCCAATATCAAACTGACATTCATCCTCAAATTCAGAACTTTCCACCTGAATGGTATTTTGGATATTTCTCTTAACCCTTCTTTGATATTACCTTTGCCAGCCCTGAGAATAAGATGATAATTAGCCTCTTGTAAACACAGAAAAGCTGTATAATACATAATAACTCAAAAGAGAAAGCTTTTCAAACCTGTGAGGATGGCAGCTCTCTCTCTTAGTCTGTTCTTGCTTTAGCGACTGCAATTGTGTATTCCATTGACATCCATATCATCAGAATGACAGAGGTGAATATTCTGGTTATAAGGAAAGAACTATAAACATGTGTATGGATATGGAATTAATAGACCCACAGAGGTCATCACATCCTTGAGACAGAGATATTACTTTCAAATCATTATTACAGCAGACTTGCTTGGGGATAGGTTACACATCTAGCATTCGGCATAGAACAAGTTAGCCTCAAGTTACAGTGTGAAATATTTTCTGATTCTTTCTCTCCCAGGAAAGTGTTTTCCTCTGAATCTACCAAGATGACTTCAGAAATAATTAATTTAATAGCCCTTCTATGCTTATTTTTTATTGTGATAAAATATACATAAAATTTACTATTGTAACCATTTTAAGTATACTATTTAGTAGCATTAAGTACATTCACAGTGTTGTGCAACTATCACTAATATCCATTTCCAGAACTTTTTATGATCACAAACAGAAACTCTGTACTCATTAAACATATACTTATTTTTATGAATATTCACGTGCACACTCAAACTACATTAAAGGCCTGTTGAAGGTAAAATTATAAAAATTAAGCAATCCAAAGTAAAATTAACCACATGTGCTAATGTTCTTGGATTAGCATAGTAGAAAGTGGTATAGAATTCTTGTTATATTCCATTTAGGAAAAGAACACCAAGAATTTAAACCCTTTGATCTTAATTCCAAGGAGATTAACTATAGGGCTTTGGCTAAAATCACTATACGTGAGTAATTATTTCCCACAAAGCAATGCTTTTTTTCAAAATTTTAACTTTGTCTCAGCATAAAGAGTATTCAGAAAACAAGCCCATTGGGAAAATTAGCTCTGAGAGAAACTAAAATACACTAGCCAACACAGGCAGTCCCCATTTCTAAAATAGTGTGCTCATATAAATTCTATCAAAAAAGGCTCATCTTAAAACATATTGTTCTCTTTCAATAGAAATAATGTTGTAATTGGGGAACTGTATTCCTGAGCAGGACTTGACGTTGAATAAATCACAAATATGACCAACAAAATGTCATAAAACCAAAGCTATAAAAACTATAAACCTTCATAATCATTTGAAATAGAAAAATTATACTCTTTTATAGAATTTAGCAGCTAGAAGGGATTTTAGAATATTGCCAAGTTCAAGCCCATTGTTTTGTAGATGAAAAAACAGATGTCTAGAAAAGATGAGTGACATTTCTTTTAATTTACCAAAGTAGATTGTGGCAATAGGCACTAAAACTAGACTTCTTAATTTGAACCTATTATTCCACCCACATATTTCAATGCTTCTCTTATAAAATTTTAGAAAATATGACTGTGTTTTAATCTCACATTTACTATAAATATTGTAAAGCATATATCCACTATATAAAAATGTAATCATATAACCTATACAAAAGAGGTATATAGCTAACATTTTTAATATATTTGTATGAAATTCTTAAATTGGTTATTTACCTTTTTAAACTATGGACAGGATTTTAGTGGTAACTACTGATCAATTTCAGCTACAAGAGTTACCCAGAAATATTTGATTGGACCATTGATTTTTCCTGTCAATAAAATTTCTCATTGACAGTACAGATAGTCTAAAACATTTAATTAGTTAATTATTATTATAGTGGTGGTTACCATGATTATAAAATGACCATTTTATTACACTGACAGTTGAGGGCATCTTTAAGGATTTAAAGAGGAATAAAAAAATTTGAATTTGAATTTGACTGCATAACATATAGTCAGAATTACAGTCAAACACACACACACACACACACACACACCATCAAGTAAGCTTTTAGAGAAAGACTTACTCCCACTCATTCCCAAAGCACCTGAACCCTGCAAAAAAGAAAAGAAAGAAAATGAAATGAGCTGTTTTAGGGTTATATGTACAGAATGAGTGAAAGACAGTTTTCCCCACAACCTGCATGATCATATTGATTAAAAACTAACTCAAGGCTTTTAAAATATTATTTAGAGGAAACCGTATTCTTCCAGTCACAAACTACACATCCTTAACTAGAGATGGAACACAACGGGTGTTACCTAAGGATGTGGCGAGTAAGTGAATAAAAGCATTCAGAAATGAAACATATATGTTAATTGGGAGTGAGAGAAATGGAGAAATATAAAAAAAAGTCTGCTGTATTTTGCTTGAATTGTGAACATATCCTTTCTTCCTGAGAAAACTAGCACCTCTGTTCACTTAAAAATGTTTACATCTACAAGCAAAATCTGCATAATTCCATGTGCTTATAAATATGTATGTGGAAGAGATTTTTATTAAATAAAGGCTGGATTAAAAATAAACTATGGAACACAAGTGATTTGACAAATGAAATGTGTCTAAATGTTTTAGTTGGCTTTTGCATACAGCCTTGTAGAGTAACATTTAGGACATAACTTCAAGACAGAAGCCTTTGAATATATTTTTGAAGCCAACTTTCCACGTGGATTTTCATGGAAAGAGCTAAATAAGTTAGTGAAGATAAACAATATAAACACATCATTTGATGAATGAATGTGTATAACAACAAACTCAGAAGTGAATGACTGAACAGGGAAAAATGAGTGGTCACATCTCAGGGTATACAGGTCTCTTTCATCTTCTGGTTTTCTACATTCAGGATTGATAACTGACCTGAGAAGCCAAAGCTAACTTTGTCACTCCTGGCCTTGAGCCTTGAGACTGGAGCCAGCAACACATTCCTGCTGAGCCTTGTCTAAATTTTGCAGCTGTAGTCTCCTTCCTCAATTGACAATCAATATTAAGTGCCTATTTATTGCGTCTATCCTCAGTACTGGGGGCATTAAAAAAAGGTATGAAACAAGAATCCTGAAATAATGGAGCTTATTATCCCCTTATATAAAGAAGATACATGAAAATAAGTCATAGGTATATATTACTTAATATTGGGAGTCACCAATAAGTCAGTGGTATACAGAAAGGATTACTATCGGGAATATGTAAATTGTTTTATTAAATTGATAAACAAATCAGCAGAAAAAAAGCATGAACATAATGTATTACCAGGGAATTCTTAGCATAATAAATTAAATGTCCAAAAACAAATAAAAAGAACTCAACCTTAGAAACAATAAGGCAAATGCACATGAAAATGAGAAAAATTTTCATTCACAAGGTTGGCAAAATAATTACTAATATATCAAATGTTGAAACCGGTGATTGGTGCATAAATTGGTAAAGTCTACTTGGAAGATAATGTGCAATATGTATCAAAATTAGAATTATGTAATTTTTTGGCACATTAATTCTAATTGTAAAAATTTAATCTTGAGAAATCATCACACGTAATATCAACATATGCTGACA